>NW_026273335.1:115000-447678 GCF_020536995.1 Dreissena polymorpha | reverse complement strand
GTTGTCCAATTCATTTTCGTTGCTGTTCCGTTTCCAATGTTGACGTTGGCAGGGATGAAAGCATGACGTCATAAGATGATGCCGATGGTTCCCGGTTCCTATTCTCGCACCATGGACATCCCTTGATGCCCCACCGAGTTCCTGAAAACCACAGAGATACATACATATAAGAGGTGCAGACAAAAACAAGCGCAGTTCCTTATAAGCTCACGAAATAAACAATAGAGGAAGCAGAAAAAATCTTCAATAATATGAATAAGCGCCTGAATTATCAAATTAATGACAGTCAAATAACAAGTTGAACAAAATCAAATAATTCAATTGATATTAAACAAACACAATCTATAATCAAGTTTATAACAGAACATAATCAAACAATCAAGTTGATAACCGAACACAAGAAAATACATGTAATAAAGTTGACAAAAATACACAATCAAATAGTCAAGTTGGTAACCAAAAAATTGATTGTTTTGGTAGAGACCGAATAAACCATAAGAAGACATGCACTATCAGTGATTCGACTTTTTATTGACTAATGGTGTCCGTGTGAATTGTTTGCCGATTGATGGATAAACTGTGTGTAATTTTGAGGTGGTTAGCGTGTGGCTTTGATATTAATTAGTGAAAACATAATTTTGAATGATAAATAATCATATTATAACGAACAATCAACTTTTCTGAAAAAAAAGTTTTCACTATCAAATATATATATATATATATATATTTAACAAGGTGTCCAACTCAAAGCATCCGAAAACGGGGTGCATCGCTTTGAACAGCCACAACTTCATCAATTGTGTAGCGATTTTCACGATCTTGGTCTTATTCAACGCAGAAATGAATTTCTGTTCTAGAAATGTATATACATGTTATATAACTACAAATGCTTCGTAAATTTAAGAAATAATACGGTACACAACTCGCGTAATCTATCTGACACCGATCAGACAGGAATAATGAATGAAATCTTAAGTTGTAAAGACACACCTTCGCATTGGAGCAATGAAATCACTCGTGTGTTTAAAATGTTAGGTTAGTTGAAATGTATGTAAACATAGGTTTCAAACGGCGCTGGACAATTAGTTTTGATGCATCATTCAACGGCAAGCACGGTAAGAATGATTTTTTTTTCATACGTTTTATTGAATTATGGTATCAAGGTCCGTGAACTTTGCAGGGAAAATGCCCTTTACTCCGTGAAGATTTTATTCATTTAACCTGTCTGATTGATGTTAAGTAGGTCACGCGAGTTGTGTATCGTGTTATTTTTTAAAAGTTGACACAGCATTTGTAAAATATTGCAAGACATGTACATTTCCAGAAAGGAATTTTTTTGCGTTGAATAAGACCAAGATCGTAAAAATCGCTGCACAATTAATAACGTTATGGCTGTTCAAAGCGATGCACCCCGTTTTCGGGTGATTTGAGTTGGATACCTTGTTATATATATATTTGATAGTGATTTTTTTTCCAGAAAAGTTGATTGTTCGTTATAATATGTATTTTTTATTCTAAATGATGTTTTCACTAATTAATATCATAGCCACACGCTCACCACCTGTGTGTGAAACCATGTGTGATATGGCGACGGGTGGTTACACAGTGTGTGATCGGACGATGAACGGATAAACAGGGAATGATGTTGGCGATGGTTTGATGTTCGCGATGGTTTGATGTTCAAGGTTTGATTGGCGATAATATATACATTTTATACAGTGGGAGAGATTTGGCGATGTATAGATGCGCATATATATAATTTGAAGATAATCAATCAGTGGGTACAAAGAGGTTGATTTTGCGATGAATAAGTACATAATGTGTCGTTTGACTTAAAATTTCCACATGTTGCGTTAATATGACTATGAATGGAAACTTCTTCAGTAAAGATCGGAAGCCGGTGATCTATACAAATTACCGGTGAAAATGTTGGATAAATGTCTTTTCTATGAGTAGCGCTTTTTGGAATAACGGGTTTAATGCATGCGCGTAAATTATCGTCCCAGATGAGCCTTTGGAGGCCGCACAGAAATGAATTTCGTTTAGAAGGGGCGTACATTAAACAAAAATTCATAAAAGCGAAAAGTGTCGCACTTGATTAGCCTGTGCGGAATGCACAGGCTCAGAGCGTGGCTCATTTTTTAAAAGTATTATTTGCAAGAAATGGGTTATCTTAAGACACAAATAGTCAAATAATTAGTAAACTAGAGTTTAAATACTAAAATGGAGGCAACACTGATATTTTCTTTAAAATTCAATGTATTTGATCTCAAATTGTCGTAGTGTTTATAACTATATTTATTCGCTGTTCTACTAGTATTACCATAAATGGGTCGCGGCTGAAATGTTTAGCCATATAACTTGGGCGAAACGAATACTTGGTTGATAGTATTTATATGATTCATTTTAATCTTAAGATGTTTTTCGAGGAATTAGATACACACAATCGTTTCACGTTGCTACTATAACCACTTAGGTATGTAAAGTCAACTTGTATCTAGGTTACAATTGTGTAAACCATCTCACAGCTGTACCAAAGACGTTAATCCGTGAAATTAATTGAAACTTGAGCCAGCGAGCACTAATGTGTGTTTCACTTTCGTTTAAAAAAAAAAAAAATGAATCGCGCTCTTAGACAACGGGTTTAATATATGTGCGTAAAGTGTCGTGTCAGATAAGCTTTTGAAGTCCGCACAGTCTAATCAGGGACGAAAGTTTCCGCCTTAAATGGAATTTCGTCAATAAGAGTCTTCCTGTAAACTACAAATACAATAAAAGTGAAAATGTCGTCCCTGATTAGCCTATGTGGACTGCACTGTGTGGACTAGATTGTGTTCGAGCTTATTTTATATTGTTTGAAAACATTATGTTTTATTTATTCGACGTTAAGACATTTTATTAAAAGCCTCTCCATGAAGAAATTTGAATAGTGACAATTAATTGTCATGTCACTTAATTTGAATAGAATGAACCTTATTCCGTTAGCCCCGCATAAATAAGATAATGCCAATGCGATCAGGTTGACTAGAAAACGCGACGACTAAACGACGCGATAATACAATACGGCAAATCGCAACTTCCCTCTCTCGAATCGCGTTCTCGCCTTTGCAGGATATCAAATATATATATTTATTGGTTAGTAATTCGGAACAACTATGCCACATTCAAAACTCGCTATATTTCCGGATGTATATCCGAATAAGTGGTGTATTTTGTGGGCCACATAATTAATTTGATATTTCTTTACGGACATTGAAAATCTGTTTGCATTGCTGTGCATCACCATTGCAAGGCAAGCCTAGCTATCGGCTTTACAGTACTGCAACTTGGTGATTTAACATCCAAGCCCGTAAGTAAGAAATAACATAATATTAATATTTAATAACATATATTATATTTAGTGTTTACGGATGCCCATAATTAAACGTTGATGTTGAACCGCAGTCATGGATGTAAAATCTTAATCACTTCAATCAAAATCAAACGGGCGCACATTTTATCACAACGAAAATCAGTATGTATGACGTACACACTCTTTCGCAAGTTGCGGGCAGTGAACTCGAGTGTTTTTGCAATGTTTGTGGAGTCCTAAGCTGTTTGATTGATTCATCGCGAAACCAGTTTTTGTTGAGCCGGAAATTGCGGTACTTAAGCATCTTGCGAAATGCATGTCAAATTTGTTCTTTGGCTTTGGGGTTGCCTTTTCTCTGAGTGTTTTACAGCTTCCTTGAACACTAAATAATATATGTACAATTGAGCCACTGATCATGCCCGAATATGCCATTGCTTTGTTTGACGGAGACATTTTTGTGCTTCAATGCTCAAGACTATAAGGGTCGTTGAATAGTTGGCGGTTAGATATTAACTTACATCTTAATGTTGTCTATTTTATAGACATATTTTGTAAAATCACACCATCTTTTAGAGCGTTACACTCTGCGTATCTACATTTTTAAATGGTGGGAAATCACTAATTAGTAGAATATCTATAAGTGATTTTTCACGTAAATACAGGTTGGACACAAGTATGTGCTCATTATTGGTACATATCCTAAGTCCTTACTTAGTAAGTTATGTAGTCAATTTCTACGGGCAAGAATGACATAGTTAGAGGACTAAATAAAATGACACTTGTCCAACTACTTCGTCTAAGTACTTCTCAATATAAAACAATGTGAAGGACGTAAAGCTAGTTCTTAAGTTCTTGTTCTTGAAATAATAGTCAATTAAACTGCGAACTGAAATACCAGAAGTCATTTGTATGCAAATGAGCCGCGCTCTGGAAAACACCAAGCTTAATGCATGTGCGTAAAGTGTCTTCCAAAGTTAGCCTTTGCAGTTCGCACAGGCTTATTAGGGACGACACTTTCCACTGTTATGTTTTTTGTGTCACGTTATCGTTCATAGTTCATGAACGACACATAGTTATAACAATGTTCATTACTCTTAAATTACTGGTGTGTAGCTATCATTCGATATCTCGTCATGCGCGTATTGCAATGATGACGAGATTTGCATTAACTACCATTTTCCCGTGTCACGCATGGGATAAGTCCGTCCCTCTCTATTTATGTTAATTTCTCTGCATAATGTGGGATAAAATATACAACAATATCATATATCAGTTTCCAATCCAGTTTTATGTCTGACATAACTAATATGTTCAGTTGTACAAATACGTTGTGATTGCTACATGATTGTGTCTTTTTCCATCTGTTCACCTCTAGATCTATATGCTAACTGATTATTTCCCGCTAACATTTGCCCCGTGAAACTCAGTTATGAATTCCATTGGTCAGTGTTTTATGCGTGCTTATTGCTGGTTGGCTAGATCTACTAATAGATACTGAATCAATGAAGCCCTGGGGAACGGGATAAACAATCCACCCACATATTGACAAAACTTTGTCAACCTTTTGATAGAGATTTTACTGTATAAACACATTTGCTGGACCAATACAAACATACCGGCCGTGTGTCAACTATACTATTCTTTAATCTATCCCTCATCGATAAGCTTATTTGTACATATGTGCACTTTGTGACTGTCATGTTAACGGGCCCTTTTGATAACATTTTCAATATTCTTACATGAGGTAAACCCACATATTCCACCTACAATTTCTAAACAATGTGACATTTGTTTTATTTAAGTCTCCTCTAAACAAACACCTAGGAGGAAAAAGTCACCCTTAATTAGCCTGTGCAAACTACACAGGCTAATCTGAGACGACACTTAACGCACATGCATAACGCCCTTTTCCCAGAGCGAGGCTCAAATACTTCCACGAATGAATAAATGAATTAATTAATGAATATGTGAATGAATGAATGAATTACTTAATCAATGAATTAATGAATGAATCAATTAATGAATCCATTAGGGAGTACTTACATTTGCCTCCTGGACGAGCGCACATAGACCACAGAACCAGGCCATCAGGCAGTCGCCACCAAAGGAACCCTGAAAAAATACATGGAAAATAAATACCGATAACATCAAGGTCCATCGGGAAGTAATCACGAACCAAAGGAACCAAGACACCCTTGAAGGTTAATTATATAGTTACAGGAACCAGGAACTTAAACAATCGCTTCACTGAAAAATGCAAAGGCTACATAGAGTGCTTAAAGTAAATAATAAAGACCACGTGGTATATGATGTGTAAATGGAAACTTCTGTCATACATGATTTATGCTGAGTGAATGACCCGCAATCACTGCATTATAAACTACGGAATTCGGATAGTGCCATCTATAATCTCGTCCTTCTTTCATCAAGGGCGACCACACACACACAAAGCGACGCACGAAGCGATACACGATATTTTGTGCGACACACGAAGCGACACATTAAATTTCTCGTGATAGACGAAGCGACGCGCGAGAATGTACATGTACCACGAAATATCGCCTTGTTGTAGGGAGCCCAAAAGGCGATATAAATCGTGATAAATATCGCGTGTCGGCTTCGGGTGTATCGCGCAAAATATCGTTAGTTCGCTCGTGTGTAATGAACGAAATGCTAACACATAAGCTTATCGTATTTTCCTGAAATATACCAGAAATGTGTTTGTCAGAAACACTATGTCCCCTTTTGCGCCGCTTTTTTTTACCTTTGACCTTGAAGGATGACCTTGAATTGACCTTTCACCATCAAAATGTGCGGGCTTCATGAGATACACATGCATGCCAATATCAAGTTGCTATCTTCAATATTGCAAAAGTATTCATAAATTTGCGATTTGGCCACATATATGTAACCTTTGACCTTGAAGGATGACCTTGACCTTTCCACCACTCAAATGTACAGCCTCCATGAGATACATATGCATGCCAAATATCAAGTTGCTATCTTCAATATTTTAAAGTTATTGCAAATGTTAAAGTTGGGCGAAACCAACCAACCAACAGACCAACATACAGGGCAAAAAACAATATGTCCCCCACTATAGTGGGTGGGGACATAAAAAGCAACTTAGCCAGGCGAATGTTGTCTGCATTTTACATTAAGATGCGTCTATATATGGACAAAAAATAGTCATATGCTGTTATGCGCGAGTGCATTTTAGCATTCCTCACATTACTCTTAAATTTTTACAATGTACGGCCCCAAGGGACGAAAGGTTAAAATTAGATCGTTTGAGAATAGGTAACCCGTGTCATAATCGATCGATAGTTTCAGTGGTTGTTTTGCGTTGTTGGCTTTGATAGACCACTCAAGCAAATCGGTTTCTACTTTCTTCACATTGATATCGTGACCAGTTACTTAGGATACTTCCAATAGCAAGTAGTAACGTCATAGATTCAACCCTCGGCCTAGATATTGTCAAGATATTCTATCGCTGAATTATCAATTGCCTTGTTTTTTAAATTTTTTACCCACTATTCCCATCGGACCGAGAGAGCAATCTATAATATCCGCACGAATAAACATGGTTATACACAATTACAAGTGAATGCGGTAAATAGCCCCAGGAGATAACGGTCCCTACTTTTCCAGACCCTATTTTGCATCGAGATTTATCCAAAATTGCCCTTGTGCAACCAAATTCTAGAGTACCATTTACTGCATATGAAAGGGTATATGAAATATATCAAACCCTTGACACTTTACTAACATAGCTTTAAGCTACAAAACACAACACACAGCATATCATGATAAAACATAATTTAAGCGAAATATGATTTACAATGAAGATAGGGTTTACGAAAAGTGAGAGACGAAAACAAGTAAACAAGTAAATATGTCCAGTATATCCTCGACTGTATATTGTTATTGGAAATAAACATTTCGAAAAGTAATACAAAGCATCGCTTATCATCCAAGTTTATGGTCCTTTAAGCATGATACTGATGAATACTTAGAACGCGAATTACCTCGCGCGCATCATCAATCAGTCGTACAATTGTGTATCCCTTCTAAGCCCCCCTTGACTCCCTTGACCCCAAACAAATTGTTAAAAAATATCCCGCTGCCGCGTGAAATTCACTGTTACGTCTTCATTTGCATATGTGGTGCAGAGGGCAATCATTAATACAATTTAAAGGGACATGTTCACGATTTGGTAAAATTGACAAAAATTGAAAAACAAAACGTTTCAGATTTGCATGTTTTCGTTGTAGTTGTGGGTTTTTTCGAGGAAAAAATAATACTGAACATGCCCTAAGTTATCCATAATATGAATCTTTTGACGATTTAAGACCTGAAACTTATAATCTTTACCAACGCAAAACGATTGAATAATGAGATAGTTCTCTTGTTATTGTAATATTTTGTGAAACGACCTGGGATTGGCGGTATAAAAATTACATTTTATGGGTAACTGCAACGGATGGCTTGAATGGTTTTAATCGTTGAACAATTTTTTACTCCTTTATTTTTTTGCAGTTTTATACTGGAGCCTTTTAATTCTGATGTTTACATTTATCAATTTAAAGCTTCATAGTGACAAATGTCAAAACATGCCAAAATCGGTGAACATATCCCTTAAAAAACGTATTTAATATTTCCAACAGTACACACGTTATTATTTGTATTTCGTATTTATTAACGAGCGTATTTCTAAGTTAATGAGATATAAATTAGATAGATGTAAGTTTATATATGTTAAATAATTTAACTACAGCATTTTTGCTATTATAAATTGACAACAACAAAGACCACTTACATCGATACCCTTCGTTTCCCTCACTTTGCCCCTAATTTTTGCACGTGACCAGATTCCGATGGGTCCCAGTATTGAGAGAAATCCGTACAGGCAACACGACTCCCCTACTTTCTCAGCAGTTTGTCCAGCAGTCAAACACGGGACAAAATATGTTATGATGCAAACGCCACAATTAGAAAAGCATCCAAACAATCCGTTTTGCCACTCGCCCATTTTCCGGTAATTGTTCGCAAACTGTGCGTAAACGTCTAATCCTTACTGAACCGCACCCGATGTGTACACTAAGCTGTGTTGCCCGCTAGCGGCGCACCGTGACGATAAACCAGGCAAGCATCTGATTCGTTAACATTCAAACTTTATCAGCTTATTAAATAAAACATCAAAGCGCCAAGAGCATTTAAATCAAGACGTCAATATGTTCGTTGTTCATCTGTTAGATAACTGACATCAAGGCTATGAAGCTTGCATCACCGATTCGCTAAGTAATTAACAATAAGCAAAATTTGATTGTGGCCTCGGGCGTATCTTTTTTCGAAAGAATTGTATGACGCGATAACGCTTAAAATGCCCTTCAGCTTTAAATTTTAATGATAGGTTGGCAGGTTAAAAGAGATTGCAATCTCATGCGATGTGTGTTTTTGTATTATTTTTGATGGTGAAATTTACAGCTGATCATCACCACTTGCCTGGAAGCTATGAGGTCCATACATGCTACCGATAGAAGTAAGAAATCGTATGATGGTGTTGTCCGATAAAGGGTCGAGGTTTTTGTTGAAATTACATTTTAATGATTTTATCATTTTAAATGTTCAATGTGATCAACAGCAAATCGTTACAAGCGCGCTGAGATAAGGTAGACATTTTATTTTACGGAGCACAGTCTTGCAAGATTGTAAAGCGCATGGTAAATGATATGGCGAGGACGCGTGGAACAAATTTGCCATTGTTGTCGTTGCAATGCCACAAAACAAGGGCCACTACGTCATCTTAATGCTGGCGTACACCCTTTTAAATATCACCTTCGTATGCATGTGGGCATACATGTTTTACCGCTTAAACATGTAGTGATGTTTGCATTTTAACCATCACGTTTTATGGAAATTCTTAGCCTTAATACAAAAATAGTTATATAAATATCCTGTAAGATAATATAAACTACTGATTTTTCTAATTTCTTATAAATATCAATTTTGTTTAAATTTTCGGATAAAGATATGTTAAAATGTACATGTAGCTATATCGTACGATGGACAATTTTAATAGTAATATTCCCTAGCTCGAGGGGTGAAATGTCAAATTGATGTACTCACCGTAAGAATATTTTGTTGACATTTCCTTTTAATTAGACCACGCGGGGTATGCATATTAATTGGATGAGCAAGCAAATAGTCAATGAATATTTTAAATTGGCATGCCTGTCAAATTATTGGTATTTATTAAGATGAGTGAATCATGCCACAGACAGGCACTTGCGACTAGCTTTTTAGGTGACCAATACACACTATACAAGCAGGGATGTAGTTTCATAATTTTCTAATTATCAGGGCGAAGCCATTAACGGTTTCGCTTAGTATCTTGTTATCCCCCCGCCATAGGCGGAGGGATATTGTTTTTGCGTTTGTCCGTCCGTTCGGTTGACCGTCAGTCAAGGCGCCAAATCTTGAAGTGTTTTTGCGCATTTTCATTTAAAATTGGTATGGATATATATGGATAAGAGGATTATGCACGCAAAATGTCATTGTATACCATCGTTATTACGGAGGAGGAATGGCCCTTTGTGTTTGAAAAACTGCTTTTTTGAGTGTAAAATATAACACTTTGTGTCCAGAAGCATATTGGCGAGGGATATCAATTTCGACGAATTGCTTGTTGATTATAATATTACTGGACTTTGGAAAGTATGTGTGTTAAGATGAAAAAGCAGCAAAATAAATATAAATGAAAACTTTGTCCATGTGTAAGCATCTTTGTTCAATTGAATAACGCTACCCATCCAAACAATAACCAATTTATCCATCAACGACTCGATAATAATAGCTAATTTTCAATAAAGAATCAAGAGTTAAAAAGAATAACAAGTGCAGAATATCTAACACCTGCGGCGCAAATCGATGCCCAAAAACCGTTGTGGTGAATTGTGTTCAATTGGGTCACAAAACCTGATCGAACCACAACACCAAAATCTAGTAAGGTATAAAAATTACTGGTCGTTTGGTGGGTGTCAATTTCGAGCAATTTCGTTCATTGGTACTGATTAAAGTGGTCGTAATAGCGGATTAGCGGGTTGGTTGGATTAGTGAGTCTAACGACCATTGAAATATAGAAGGAAAAAAATCGGGACTGAACAATGGTGTCGTCTTACCGAATTGGTCGTAATACCGAAGTGGTCGTAAATAGAGTTTTTTACTGTACATAGCTCTACGAACTAACTGCAAACAAATTAAAGAATCAATGTTGTATTTGTATGGCTCTGCTAGCTTTACTAGTCCTACCTTTGCTTTTGTTGGTTCTGTCCAATTGAGCCTCGTTCTAGGTAACTTGGCTAATGCATGTGCGCTAAGTGCCGTACATCCCTTTATTGGATTTCCGCTAAGAAGAGAGTTGATTGAAACAAATAATACCGTAATAGACTGCTCAGGCTTATCTGGGACGACACTTGACGCTCATACATGGATGGTCAGTTTTTCCAAGAACGAGGCTAAACTATCTTTTTCAAGAATTATTCATGAGTTTCGTCCTTTGCCATCTGATCAGTGGACTATAAAATGATTGGATCATGGCTGTATGTCGATTGTCTTCGTGTTTAAATGTGATTACTAAAATGGCGCGAAATAAGAAGTTGGGCACACACATTTAATTTACTGTTTGTGGCTGTTGTAAATATGACAGAATTACCCCACTTTATATTTTAAAGACAAAGAAAAATAAAAGACCCCTGTAACAAAACGTCATATTTAGATATGAGCCGCCTAATGCAAATGCGCTGGCTGTTAATGTAGTTTACGCTGGTCGCATACGGCACATACATCATTTTTGCACTAGGCGACTCGTTTGTCTAAACACATTGTTATGTGACCCACAACCATACACTGATTTGCAGTGAAATTCTACTATTCTTCGATTCCAATGCAAACACATGTTGTATTAGGTAAAGATATGAAGACGGTGGAATTTATGTTGAGATTAATATAAATGACGGTGACATTGATGATTATATTGTTGATGAATTACGATAATATGATGCTGATGATGACCGTACATTTAATAAGAATGATAGAAGTGACGAATTGAAGATATGCGAGATTAAACAAAACTACGTTTCCTGTCTCTCTCTATTTGTACTTCTTCAAAGCATGAGGTCGATCTGTGGTTTTGAAGACCGATTTGGGTTTACAGCAAAGTGCGGGTACTACAATGCTCTCTGTTAACACACTATAGATCAGCTTAAAAGCCGTCAGCGCTTTGATTTCTCTCTGCGTCGATCGGTGTTTGCTTTCAACTTCAGCTGTAGGCGACTTTGACGGATCGATCTCTTTTCCGAAATGTGTACAATTTACGTAAAAATTTTCCCTTTTTAACGCAATAATATTTATTTCTTTAGTTTAATGTTTATAAAACCCAATGCTTAACTGGTGTGCAATATGGGTTAGTTGTGAGCTACATCTGAAAATGTTCGATATAATGTTGTTTACTGTATAAGGTGAACACTAGTCAAAGAAGAAGAATTATAAATGTCTATGGAACGCCTCGTCGGCCTCCTGTTGACTATTGATATATCGGATGTTTCATTGAAAATATGTGGCTTTAAATCATATCATATGTGTTTTAATTGTAGGCTAAATGCTTGCCATAGTAGGCGGTGTGTTTGTGATGTTATAATTTGTGTAATTGATGGTGTGTTGTGTTTCTGTCACTGATATGATGTGTGTTTGTGATGGTATGCCGTGTGCTATTGATGGTGTGCTGTGTTTCTGTCATGATATGCTGTGTGTTTGTGATGGTTTGATGTATGTTATTGATAGTGTGTTGTTTTTCTGTCACGGTATTATGTATGTTTGTGATGGTATGGTGTATGTTATTGATGGTGTGTTGTGTTTCTGTCACAATATTCTGTGTGTTGTGATGGTATGCTTTGTGCTATTGATGGTGTGTTTTGTTTCTGTCATGATAGGCTGGTGTTTTGTGATGGTGTGATGTGTGTTATTGATGGTATGTTTGTGGTTCTGTCTGAGGTTTATGTGGGTGTTGGAATTCATGATGTGTGTTATTGATGGTGTGTTGTGTTTCTTTTCATGATATGCTGTGTGTTTGTGATGGTATGATGTGCGTTATTGATTGATAGTGTATGGTGTTTCTGTCCATGGTTATATGTGTGTTTGTGATGGTTTGATGTGTGTTATTGATGATGTGTTGTGTTTCTGTCATGATATGCTATGTTTTTGTGATGGTATGCTGTGTAAAATGGATGATGTGTTGTGTTTCTGTCATCATATGCTGTGTGTTTGTGATGATATGATGTGCTATTGATGGTTTCTCGTTTTTATGTCATGATATGCTGGTGTGTTTGTGATGATTTGATGTGTGTTTATTGATGGTGAGTTGTGTTTTTTGTCATGATATGTTATGAGTTTGTGATGGTATGATGTTGTGCTATTCATGATGTGTTGTGTTTCTGTCCTGGTAAACGTTTCCGTTTAGAGGAAGTCCCTTTGTGATGATATGATGTGTGTTATTGATGAGGTGTTGTGTTTCTGCCATATATGCTGTGTGTTTGTGATGATATGATGTGTCTTGATGGTGTGTTGTGTTTATTTCATGATATGCTGTGTGAATTGTGATGATATGATGAGTTACTGATTGTGTGTTGTGTTTTCTGTAATTATATGCTGTGTGTTTGTGATGGTTTGATGTGTGTTATTGATGGTGTGTTGTGTTTTTCTGTCATGATATGCTGTGTGTTTGTGATGGTGTGATGTATGTTATGGATGGTATGTTGTGTTTCTGTCATGATTTCGGTGTGTTTTTGATGGCATGATGTATGTTATTGATGGTGTGTTGTGTTTCGTTCATGATATGCTGTGTGTTTGTGATGTATGATGTGTGTTATTGCTGGTGTGTGGTGTTTCTGTCATGATATGCTGTGTGTTGTGATGGTGAGATATGTGTATTTGATGGTATGTTGTGTATCTGTCATGGTTTTCTGTGTGTTTTGTGGTGGCATGATGTGTGTTATTGGTGGTGTGTTTTGTGTTTCTGTCACAATATGCTGTGTGTTTGTGGTGGTATGATGTGTGCTGTTGATGGTGTGTTTTGTTTCTGTCATGATATGCTCTGTGTTTGTGATGGTATAGTGTGTGTTATTGATGTCGTGTGTGTTTTTTGTCATGATATGATGTGTGTTTGGTGATGATATGATGTGTTATTGATGGTGTGTTGTGTTTGTGTCATGATTTGCTGTGTGTTTTGATGGTATGAGGAGTGTTTTTGATGTTGTGTTGTGTTTTTGTAATAATATGCTGTGTGTTTGTGATGGTGTGATGTGTGTTATTGATGGTGTGTTGTATTTCTGTCATGATATGCTGTGTGTTTGTGATGATATGATGTGTTATTGATGGTGTGTTGTGTTTTCTGTCATGATATGCTGTGTGTTTGTGGTGGTATTAGGAGGGTAATTGGTGATGTGGTTGTGTTTCTGTAATTATATGCTGGTGTGTTTGTGATGGTATGATGTGTGTTATTGCTGGTGGTGTGGTGTTTCTGTCATGCTATGCTGTGTGTTTGTGATGGTGTAATGGGTGGTTATTGATGGTATGTTGTGTTTCTGTCATTATTTTCTGAGTGGTTTGTGAGGGCATGATGTGTGTTATTGATGGTGTTGTTGTGTTTCTTTCATGATATGCTGTGTGTTTGTTTTGGTATTATGTGTGTTATTGATGGTGTGTGGTGTTTCTGTCATGACATGCTGTGTGTTTGTGATGGTGTGATGTATGTTATTGATGGTATGTTGTGTTTTCTGTCATATTTTTTTGTGTGTTTGTGATGGCATGATGTGTGTTATTGGTGGATTGTTGTGTTTCTGTCATGATATACTGTGTGTTTGTGATGGTGTGATGTGTGTAATTGATGGTATGTTGTGTTTCTGTCATGGTTTTCTGTGTGTTTGTGATGGAATGATGTGTGTTATTGGTGGTGTGTGTTGTGTTTCTGTCATGATATGCTGTGTGTTTTTGATGGTATGATGTGTATTATTGATAATGTGTTGTGTTTCTGTCATGATATGCTATGTGTTTGTGATAGTTTGATGTGTGCTATTTATGATGTGTTGTGTTTCTGTCATGATATGCTGTGTGTTTTTGATGGTATGATGTGTATTATTGATAATGTGTTGTGTTTCTGTCATGATATGCTATGTGTTTGTGATAGTATGATGTGTGCTATTTATGATGTGTTGTGTTTCTGTCATGGTAAACGTTCCGTTAAGAGGAAGTCTCTTCTTAGTGAAAATCCAGTTTAGGTGGAAAGTGTCGACCCAGATTAACCTGTGCGTACTTTTTCCCAAGAGCGAGGCTTCAATATAATTAGCTAATTTTGTATGGAAGTAGGATGCATGCAAATAAAACATCTAATATGCAAACTTAAAAAGATACGTTTTACATAAACTTGAGGATTATCGAACGTTTTGGTTTTGTCACGAGAAGAGGATTATATGTTTGTTGTCTATATGCACGCTGTGATGGTTAAATTCACTTAACAATAAATGTCTCATTTAAAAATTAAAAAGAAGTATGTAAAGTATTTAGCATGGAACGAAAATTACTTAGCATGGAACGGGGTATATACTTACAAATTGCATTTCGTGTTTAAAATAGTCGTATTCAAAACAAACAAGATCGTCGTTTTTTTTTAATGCACGGACATGGAATATAACAAGAAATGCCGATCCCTGAAAGAGTAAATAAGGAAATTATTTTAAGAATATTAAACGTTTTTAAACATAACCACACTTGTCTTTGTGTCCTTCATTTACTTAAACATTGTGATAAAACTTTTTAAAAAAATGCACCCTATTATCTCCCATTATAAAATGGTGGTCCCATAATTGCCCATACAATTGTAGGCCCCATACACACTGTTTAAAAGTGCGGGTTTTGTATCCACCCTTAAAAATTGGGGACGCATTTTAAATGTTATGAGCCCATATTCGCCCTGTAAACATGTAGAACCTTTATCCGCCCTTTAAAATTGCGAGCCCTATAATCCCCCTTTTTGCCCTATTCCACTACGAAAACAAGCCCACGATTCGCTATGATGTCTCACATTTATTGAATCGGGAAGACTCGTGACAGTCTGCGATTCAGTTACGACAGTGGTACGATTGAGTTACGACGAATCGTGGGGTTCGGTTGAAGTCTTGCGAATAGGATCGCGACTTCACTACGATGTGTAAGAATCTACTGCGACTGTACCACGAACGATGCAGATTTGTCACGACTAAGCTAGGACCTCACCGAACGCACCAATGAATTCGGCGCCAATATCTACTGATATTGATTCTAACACGGCATGCGACTTGTTTTCTATAGACAAAGATGCAGATCGGTCACGACTAAGCTATGACCTCACCGAACGCACCAATGAATTCGGCGCCAATATCTAATGATATTGATTCTAACACGGCATGCGACTTGTTTTCTATAGACAAAGAAGGAAATAAAGTGTGGGTTATTCTGCAATAAATTATGGGCGGAGCTTAATGTTTCGAAAATAGTTAATAAAGAATAAGTAAAGAAAATATTGCAGTAAAATGCACGTGCTTAAATCCCGCTCTTAAAGAAATGTAAAAAAATATAACACGTATATAAATGTTATAAAACAACAAATTGTATATTTGGTGATAAGTGGCATGACCACGCCTGCTAAGAATTTGTTTGTTAAGAAACGTAATTAAGAAAACGTTTATAGCATGTCAGCTTTTCAGAAGAATTAACACATGTGACGTCAATTAGTTTCTATGAGTGTTGTTCTCAGTGAAAGTGACGTAAATTGCAAAATATTTATGAATGAAAACGACGTCAAATGTTTGTACAATTCAATGACGTCACTAAATAGTGAACTTTGTACTAAGAAGGGCGGAGTATTGAAAAATATAGTTCACGTCCAAAAGCTTGAAGCAAATCAATCAGAATCGTGTAAGAATAGAAATAATATTTTTTTATGATGGCTTGTTGTCGAATAACCCTCATTAAGGAGTATAGATTTGTGCTATCAAAGAACTCGTGCTCCGCATTCGTGATTTAATTCCTACGCATCTATACTCCTTACTGTGGGTTATTCGACAACAAAAAATGATGGAAAAATATTATTTCTTTATTATTCTTTACAAAATCGTAACTGTTTCGCAACTAAATCGCGAGAATCTTAGCGGGCTCGCAACTCACTCGGGGTGAACCCTTGAGAATCTTGACAAAGTCGTAAATGATTCGTAGACAGATCACGTGATCACCGATTTCCCGATTGAGTCACGAATTACCTAAGATTCCATTACGACGCCCAAGAACGCAATACGACACTGTTACGAGTCAACTGCGATTAAATTCAGTCCTGTAGGTCTTGGTTAAATTTTAAACACGTTTAAAAACTGGCCGCGATTTTTGGGAGCTCACGACTCGCCCGCGACTAGCTACGAATGAGTTAGGACCTTCGCCGATTGAGTTACGAATGTCCATGACTTCAAAATATTGGAAATCGGGCAAATCGTGGGGAATCGGGTCGTAGTGGAATACCCCTATTAAAAAGAGCGGACTCATTTACACCCTTTTTAATTATGGGGTACTTTTACAACTTTTAAAGATTTGGATCCCATATCAACACTTAAAACACGTTAGCCTCTTGTCAAACCTTTGTTAATTTTGGCCCCATATCTGCCCTTTCAAAGAGTAAGCCCACACCTTCCAATACAACAGCGTGGCTTCCATTTCCATAATAAGCTTTTGCACCATATCCACCCATAAAAGTGTGGGTTGCATACCCATGAAAACAGCTGGCCCATATCCACTTTTAAAAAACGTGAGCCATAGACTTGTGTCAACCATTTGTATTTGTTTTGCTTTTACCACTGTTTTAAAGTTTGGAACTTATATCCGCCATTACAAAATTGACCATTATATGCAGTTATTAAAATTCTTTATCCTAAATTGATTAGGCCCAATACCCGCCGTTTTAAAGTGTGGGCCTATATCTGCCATTAAACAAGTTAGGCCGTATATCCACCATTCAAAAGGTGGTCCCTTATCCGTCCTTTGTCCTACTATGTACATGAGCTGACCCCATACGCATGCGCATGTCATCAGCTTATTGTGAAAGGAGACTAGCTATACACAATTATAAATAAAAACAAAACCACCAAGAACAAACGTTATAGTACTTTATAAATTAAATGGTAATTTAACTCGAGGCTTAATACAATGTGTGCACTGCAGGTACGACTATTTTATCAACAGCTACAATTATTTGATATTTGTATGTGTAGGCGAAATGTAAGCGATGATAAAAATGTGGTTAACTACACCTACGCAACTTTTCATTTAAAGCACAATTTTTATCTCAGTGGTCTTATTTCAAAATGATTGCATCGTTATACATGAGAGGTCGCAAAATTGATTTGATTTCAAAATGTTCTAATCTTTATGAACATATAAGAGTATTCTGTTTTACAAAAATGAGTGGGCGTTTAATGTGGTAAACAGACCGAAATATACAACGTTTATGTCAATAAACGTTCGCTGTAAGAGAACATATCGCCGTCATCACAACGAAAGCGTGATCAGGTATGGTGGTGTCAGGTGATAATTACCTTACCTACCCGTAAAACACTCGTCCCTGAGATATATTTGTGTATTTTTAATATTGAAATAGAGTAATACTGTTTTGATTTCATCCCTTCAAAACTATAATAAGTAATAAAGAGAATAATTTTTTAGGTTTAGTTCAGATTAGCGTATTAATACGGCTGTACTTCTTGATTGTGCTGCATCTTTGCCTTATTCGCTATTAAAGGGACCTTTTCACGTCTTGGTAAATTGACAAAAGTGAAAAATATGTTAAGATTTGCATTTTTTCGTTGTTGTTATGATATTTGTGAGGAATCAGTAATGCTGAAAATTTACTTTGCTCCAAAATATCAATTATATACATCGTTTTACGATTTAGAAACCTGAAAATTATAAAGCATTACAAATGCGAAACTGTTGAATAATTTGGAGAGTTCTGTTGTTAGCGCTATATTGTGTGACATAACGAAGATTGCTTATACAAAGTATAAAAAACTGCTTACTAGTATAAAACACTGCTTACTATATGAGTACGGATGGCCGAGCGGTTTAAGTGCTTGACGTTAACTCCAATGAATGTAGGTAAAAATGCCAAAGGTAAAAATGCCATAGGTAAAAATGCGGAAGGTGAAAATGCCATAGGTAAACATGCCATAGGTAAAAATGCCATAGGTAAAAATGCCATAGGTAAAAATGCTAAAGGTAAAAATGCCAAAGGTAAAAATGCCATAGGTAAAAATGCCAGAGGTAAAAATGCCATAGGTAAAAATGCCATAGGTAAAAATGCCAAAGGTAAAAATGCCTAAGGTAAAAATGCCATAGGTAAAAATGCCAAAGGTAAAAATGCCAAAGGTAAAAATGCCATAGGTAAAAATGCCATAGGTAAAAATGCCATAGGTAAAAATGCCACAGGTAAAAATGCCATAGGTAAAAATGCCATAGGTAAAAATGCCATAGGTAAAAATGCCATAGGTAAAAATGCCATAGGAAAAATGCCAGAGATAAAAATGCCATAGGTAAAAATGCCAAAGGTAAAAATGCCAAAGGTAAAAATGCCATAGGTAAAAATGCCAGAGGTGAAAATGCCATAGGTAAAAATGCCAAAGGTAAAAATGCCAGAGGTAAAAATGCCAGAGGTTAAAATGCCAGAAGTGGTAAAAATTCCATAGGTAAAAATGCCAGAGGTAAACCTGCCAGATGTTATATGGTAAAATGTCTTTCATTTTATAATTGTTGTTTCTACTGAAGTTATTTAATGCCATTTCTTTACATGTATAACTTTTAAGCATTCAAATTCAATGACACACTTCAATACATGTCAAAATCTGTGAACAAGTCCCTTTAAGATCATCAAGATTTTCCCGCATTTTGAATAGTGAGATTGTGAGATACAACAAGCCAATTTGAACATTGCGGGTAACAGGATTGAGGGTAATGAAGTAGGGCATAAATCATGTGGTCGCTGTAGTCCTAAATTGTTTGCACTCGGTAAACATAGAGACGCCAAAACAAACGAAATGGCATGACAAACTTTGAACAAGCGTCAGCTTGAAGATCGAATTGAAATCTACTATGTGCAATGAAGATGAAAGGAAAATGTATGTACTTTTACATGTACATGTATACTGATGTTCAGACAATATAAAATGATAATCAAGATGTTCGGAGCGATTTTAATTGAGGCTGCGTCATTGTGCTCTACCTGGCGAGGTTCACACTTCAACAATAGAGCCTCTCAGTTCAAACAGGCTAATCAGAGACAACAATTTCCGCCTAAGCTTTATTTTTGAATCCGAAGAGACTTCCTTTGAATGAAAAATTGATACAAGCGGAAAGTTTTGTCCCTGATTAGCCTTTGCGGTCGACACTTAACCCAAATGCATTAAAACCCGCTGCATTGCGTAGTTAACACTTCAACAATACAATTAACACCGCTGTCGGTCTTATCACATGAGTTATGAAACTTATCTCCCATGAGGCGGTCAGATGGGCTCTTATCTATAATACGACCATTCATTGCAGGGTTTCACGTAACCTGGCATCAGAGAGTAACATCAGCCGGCTTTATTACGCAATCTATCTGATAAGCACAGGTTCTGACCATGGATATTTCGGGCGAAATACGTACAGGCAGCAGTATCATAAATTTGCCCCCTCCCGGGACCCTACCCCCCCCCCCCCCCCCCCGAGATTACCCCAGGGATTCCAGATTGTTAAATGTACACCTATTGTGTATGGTTTCACTTTTCAACAACGAATATTGACAAAAATACACAGTTTGAAAAAATAACCCTCGTATATATATATACGCAAGGTATGAAGCGCACTACATGCCTATTGCTGAAAGATTGTGGAACACTGGACGTGATCTTTTTCATCGAAAACACACATGTTCCCATGCAAAGTCTCGGATTCTCTGTCTTGCAGTAACTGCCGAAATAATCATGTACTCGAGATCGGTTTAGCATCGTTCTAGGAAAATTGTGCTTAATGCTTGAGCGTAAAGTGTCGTCATAGAGAAGCCTGTTCAGACTGCACAGGATAGTCAGTGACGAAACACAACGCCCTAACTGGATTTACGATTAGAAGAGATATTTTTTAAACGAACAATACCAAAATGCGGAAAGTGTCGTTTCATTTCGGTATGTAATTTCTTTAAAGGACAATACATAGGATTTTCCATTTTGACTAGGAAGGGCGTGCAATTGCACTTGCACAATCAAATCAACAGTCAGAAGTTGCGTCCCTTGAACATCTGATACCTATACCTCTCGTCCCATTTTTGCTATCGTTCTAGGCCGACACTTAATGGACATGTATTAAGCCCAGTTTTCCGAGAACGAGGGTCAGTTATGGAGTAAAAATGCCGGAAAAATTAGGCGGGCTCGGAGATGAGTTCTGGTCGAACATAAGAAATGAAACGGGTTTTGACATTGAAATTTAGAGCGGCTATAGACGTAAACACATTGCGCCATAAAATCTGTTTGTTAATGTTACATGACCGATACAATCAAATCCCAAATATAAACCTATTTTCAACTGTTATTTTTTATTGAATGTGTCATACCGCCATATCGTCCTTAGCCGCTCTTTAGTAGAAAAAAAAGACAACACACTCCTGTATTAAAATTTGTCGAACTAGCATGTTTAAAATGACAACCGAGACCTTATATAACGCAACGATGCTATTTAGAATGGTACGGACATATTTCATTAAATCTCTGCATTTCATCCATTTATTTGCAACATACCAAAACAAACAAAGTGATTATTCGCAATTACCGGAACATCAGTATAGAGAATACTCGCCTTTCTTACAAACCTTACACATTTTACAGTGAAATCATGTAAGTACATCTTTAATGGCTTGGTAATTCAGTCTCTTGGTTAAATAAAAAAGGACAAAACGTAATCCACATTAATGTTACACAAACAAAATACTTGAGAATTGTGAACCAGTCTTTCATTGAAAGCAGGGTAGGCAGTTACTTCACTTATGAAACTTTCCTCAGCGAGTTGGTGTTGGTCTTTATTGTTTGCACATCTTATTAATTTGAATGTCTTCATTACTGGATAAACACCACGACACAAATACTTATAATCCATTCGCATCGATTCTTTGTATTTTCTGTTGACATTGATTATTTTAAAATCGACGTTAATATCATTCGTCAACATATTATGCTGCAATTTTGTTGAAAACATGTACAACAAGATGTGTTTGAGAAACACTATGCCCCCAGCATGCCAAATATGAAGTTGCTATGTAGTCTTTATAAAATGAGCGATTTGACCCATATATTTGACCTTTGACCTTGAAGGTTGACCTTGACCTTGAAGAATGACCATGAACTTTCACCACTCAAAATGTGCAGCTCCATGAGATACACATGCGTGCCAAATATGAAGTTGGTATGTTCAATATTGCAAAAGTTATGGCAAATGTTTGACACGCTATGTACAATAGTTAAAAAGGCATAGGCATTTTTAAGTATATGACCTTGAAAGATGACCTTGACATGTCTGACTAACACATGCATGTCAAATATAAAGTATCTGTATAAAGTGGTACTGAGGTTTTGGCATAATTATTTAACATGAAAATTGACCTTTGTAAATCAACTTTGACCTTTCATGATAACCTTGACATTAACATTGTACAAATTAAAACGTGCATTTCCATATGCATTTGAGAAGTCGTTACGATGTTATAGTGTATAGTAAATGAGCGATTTTGACCCATATATTTGACCTTTGACATTGAAGGATTACTTTGACCTTTACCTTTCACTACTCAAAAGGGCAGTTCCATGAGATACACATGCATGCCAAATATGAAGTTTCTATGTTCAATATTACAAAAGATATGACAAATGTTAAAGTTTAGTGATTTTGACCCATATATTTGACCTATGACATTGAATGATAACCTTGACCTTTCACCACTCAAAATGTGCAGCTCCATGAGATACACATGCATGTCAAATATCAAGTTGCTATCTTCAATACTGCAAAAGTTATGGCAAATGTTAAAAGTTTGACGCAAACCAACAAACCAACAAACAAATCAACAGACAGGGCAAAAACAATATGTCCCCCAGTATATACTGGGGGACATAAAAAGTAATATCAATTTTTCGTATCATCAACGTCCCTAGTCTTATCGCGCTATTCGGCGGATCGTCTAACAATCCGCGTGTTACTTATAGCCTGGAACCCATCTTGTACTAAAATTTGCAGTATGCCATGTTCACAAAACAGGCCTTCTTCAACAACTCGCAAAGGCTAGTTATAGCAAATATATGTCAAATGCTTTTAAAAAGGAGATAATGTTCAACGGGCGGCTGGTTAATGCTTTTAAATCGAGAAGACCGCAAATAAAGCATTTTCGTGACATGACAATCAATGAGAAATTTCGAATATATTGTTTTCGTTCTTTTGCAGAAATACAGTTATCTAATCTCTATACGACAATATAGTTCAAGGTTTCACGTAACCTGGCATCAGACAGCAAACATCAGCCGACTTTATTACGAAACCTATCTTATAAGCACAGATTCATTGATAATGACCATGCGAAAGAAAGAAATTGAGAGTAAACGAATATAATTACGTGCATGCTATACTAATAGGGTTTTTAGATCAGCAGGTAGCCCCTTCAAAGAATATGTTGTTACTTTAAAGGGGCCTTTTCACGTTTTGGTAAATTGACCAAATAAAAAAAATGGTTTCAGATTCGCAAATTTACATTTTCGTTTTAGTTAGGATATTTGTAAGGAAACAGTAATACTGCACATTTATCAAGCTCTAAAAAAAACATTATATGCATCTTTTGACGATTGAACAACATGAAAATTGTAAAGCATTGCAACGCAAAACATTGAATAATTTGGAGAGTTCTGTTGTGGTCGTTATATTTTGTGATACTTAGAGGATTGCTTATATACAGTATAAAATACACCACTGATTGCATGAGGAAGGATGGACGAGTGGTCTAAGCGTAAGACTTTTACTCCAGGAGTCAGTGGTTCGAGCCCAGTTGGTGTTTACATTTTTTTTTATTTTATTATTGTTTTTTTTTTTCATTGGAACTTTTTAGATCCAATGTTTACATTTATCAAAATAAAGAATAAAGCATTACATGACAACCTTCAATACATGCCAAAATCTGTGAAAAGGTCCCTTTAAACATGTTTTTTATGAATGGTTATGGACGGCTGTAGACATTACTTCTAGTGCTTAAAGTCCTGTTCCGAGAGAACGATATACCGTCAAATAGAAATCCCGTGCATGACGGTCACATTACATTTATTTAGTACCCTTGAGAGCATGGGACGACAATTCTGTGAGGCGATTTATGCAATCGGGAATCCTCGGACAATTTCGCCATACCGGCGATCGTCTGGTGTAGCCCACTGTCCGAAGTGTTCCATTGTGTACACACCGGTCTTACTGACCTGTGTACTAATGCGAAAGGAATTGTGAGTAGCACTTCTTTTACGAGTGAAAAGTGAAAGCGAAAGTAGGTCAGGTAATCTTGCTTCTAATAATCGCCATCAGTCTTAATAGATATTCAAAATCACATTTAAACATAATTTAATAACATTTCTTTAAACAACATTCGGTTTTAAACACACAATAAAAACGATTTTTCTTTCATTATTAACATTTTCATTCCAACGCAGAACTACTTTGGCGGAAGCATAATTTCCTAAACCAGGGGAATGTGGTGCGTCTTATAGAGGTGACTAGTCTGGATTACCTGTCCCTTTGTTTACAATAGAAGCTGGGAACCAGATTAAGAGGTGACAATAACGTATAGACGAGTTAACGCGTGACGTCACACGCACCTGCAAAGTTTAGACTCCGCCCACTGGTTGGCAAAAAGAGGTGGAATTCTTATAAGCGCATATAGAGAAGGTTGACATTATCATCGTTTTTATTGATACTCATGAACTGTATCAAATATAATTTTACTATTTATGTCTGAATAAAACATAAGCATGCGTGAATTTCATTTTTGGAACGATTATATTGTTGTTATTATTTGTAAAACACGGACTCTAGATTACATCAATTACGTCAATATACACTCCGTGCTAAAAACGAGCTATGGAGTGGAACGTACACTATCTACGAGCTCGTTATGTGGTTACCAAAAAAATCTCTACTAAACGCATCTTCACGTCCATTTTAGATACAAAATTTCAAAAATGGAAATTATTTTAGAATAAATTAAATTTAATGAAAAAACACAAATAAGGATAAAAACAAACATCAAATAGATCGCTTTTTGTGCGCAACATATAGTAACTGATTTTAATCTTAATATATCTGTACAGACTTACCTTGTTACACAACAAATAAATTAATAAATCTCATTGTTTTATTTAATTGTGCACACCAATTTTGACACTATTATCTCGTTATGATCGGAGACTGCCCAGACAATTACACAGAAAACATGCCGGTGTCATAAACATAGTGACCAATACTTTAATTGGGTCCCTGCATAGACCACATGTGGCAGACTTTATGATACCTCCATGCCATCTCTTGGCATATTGAGCAGTCATATTGAGCAAGCCAAATATTAAAGCCAAAATACGTAACATTTGCTTTAATAAATAATTTAACATATTAAAAAAAGAAGATATTTGTCTGAAACGGATTAACAAGAACATGCGTATTTATATGTAAGCCAGTTTAATCATAATAATACAGTGCTTTATAACTTTAAATTTGAAATATTGTTCAATATTACTGCTACTGTATTTACCGCGGGTACCGGCAAATGTAAACTCGTCAATTTAGTGTAAAGATTGTACGTTCTTGCATTGCACGTAACACCATCATGAAACCAAGCAATCACAATGGATAAACAATATTTGTGTAAAATAAATTAAATTAATATATATATTTATCATAAAATGCTAGATTGTTAAATGTATCACTCCTTATTACTTGTTAAGAGATTTCAATATACATGCAAAGACAGTTCAATTTGCACAAGATGCAGGTTTTATTTTCATTTGTATATTAAAATTTATTAATATTGTAATTCAATGGAAACGAAACGAAAATTCATTCTATGGAAAAGAAAATTACCACAACATTTAACGATTGTAATGTATTCCGTTTTTAATGGCTTTGTTTTATAAGGTATCCGGAGAAGTGCCCCCCCGGAGAACTGCCCCCCGGAGAACTGCCCCCTTATTTTAAAGGTGGCGGAGAGGTGCCCCCCCATCAAATCGGTAGGGGCGGAGAACTGCCCCCTGTCAGAATTTAGTAGGCGGATATCTGCCCCCCCATCAAATCTGTAGGGGCGGAGAACTGCCCCCCGGTGTCATATTAGTTATTAGTTACGTAGTGAAAACAATACTTACGCGTAATTTTACGTTATCGCCGTACACATTTTATCCGGTAACAATTTAATTTCAGTACAAGTATATTACCATTTATCGAACTGAATAACACAAATTGTCTAGAGGCATGTGATAATACTGTTTAAGGCCCTTGGTACGCATCTGCACCACTCACTATACATGAATGCCTTGTAAAAGTCGTGTTTTAATAAGAGCGCGAAACATAGTCGAGATCCACACAGGAAACGCGTGCGTGTTAATACTGGCAATGTGTTGCAACTAAATATAGACGTGCAACTCGGTACTTATGATGGAAAAGTTACATCGGAATTAATTTACATTATAAAGATAGTATTGACCCATGGAAAAAACGTTAATTGACATATAAAAAAGTAGATTAATAGGCAAGGCAAAGGCAATAATTTAGCTGACTTGAAGAAAAAAGTGAAGTGAAGTTGAATTTATAAGCAATTTAGTCTTCTAGCACCTTATCCGTCGGTAGCATCGCCAGACCGTCGAGTCGTCCGCAGTTTGCATTTTGAGCAGATCATGTCGACATGCCAAACAAACAAAATCGGTAACAGTTGCTTTAATTAGCAGCTAATAAGGCAGGCAGAGAACTTGTTACCGTTAACGATAAGTACCGCGATCTTTTAATCTTTTAATTGGTAGACCGGACCGACCTTAATTGTTAAGAACTTGTTAGCTTTGAATAAAGCCGCATAAGGGTTTATTATATTGAACCGTCCAAATCCGTAATTGGCGAAAACAAACAAATAAATTATTGTTTTCAGCTGGCATAAGGATGGATTAAATTGCATGCTAATTGTTTGTTTTTATTACGGGGAAAATATCAAATAATTCAGCCGCGAAAACTTTTTATTAGCAAAAAGTTATTTGTTTTTCTTTGTTCACATTGACGAAAATCACGTGATTATCAAGTTGGCGACGTGACGACGTCCATGCCGAGGTAGGTATTTTATGCCGTTTTATAACTTTTATTACTTGTACAACTTTATATTACTTTTGAAATTTCACTCAATTTCCATACATAATAGCAAGAAAGTTACTGGCGTTATTGTCATTATAATACTCGCTTTATATATCACCGCTATTTCTTTAATTAGGGGGCACTTCTCCGGGTCATCAATTCTGACAGGGGGGCAGTTCTCCGCCCCTTATTAATCAGCAGGGGGGCAGTTCTCCGCCCTATACAAAAACAGTGAGGGGCAGTTCTCCGCCCAGTGAAAAATCTTTGGGGGGGGGGGGGGGGGCAGTTCTCCGGGGGGGCACTTCTCCTAGAGCCGTTTTATAATTGATCAAATGCGCCTCTTATAATACACTTTCGATCGCTGATGAGCAATAACAATATCCACACCGTTTATAGTTATAATCAAATTAATATATGTTTTATAAGTTTTTAAATATCATTTTTTAAAGTCTTACTATAAAAAAGAATACGGCTAATTTATTGTTTTGTTGTGTGGTATTGTCAGTATTTAGTCTTCCGACCACGTTTACTCTGATGCTAATAACTAATTTGTATTTTTATAAAGAGGAAATTATACATACGATGATACATTTATTTATTGGTACTAAATATGATATATTTGCACTATTGTATAAGAGTTGTAATGTTTATTTCGGATTTTTTATCGTTTAATTGACTAAACAAAAGCCCTTTATACATGTTTTACGTTACTGTAACCAGTGTTTTTGCCAACCAGTCAGTGCGCATGCGCGAAAAATCCCGAATGTAAACAATAACAATTAACTCGTCTAATAATCACCATATTTGTATAGAATGCGTCACCATCTATGTATAGAATGCGAAGCGTTCAGATTGGCGATTTATCAAATAGAGTACCGTGATTTATCTCCCTTTCCAACTTTCACGCCATTGTAAAAGGTCGCAGTTCACAACTACAGATATTGCAGCCTCGGTGTTGTTATCAAGTATATTTAACTCATGTGCAAAACAGTTATCAAATATTAGTACATAATTCTTAACGCCGTATATGCAATATAAATCCAATGTGCCTAAAATAATACGCGACTGAGAAGAAAGGAAATATGTACGTGTCAAGGACGATGTGTATCGGAATGTAAACAAATAAACCAGGTCAAGGGAGACCATCGAACTATTATGATACAGTTTCGATTGGAGTTTATAAATTAACATGCCTCGTCCATGTTTCGGACATCTTTTGCAACATGTTAGAAAGTGTGCTTTGTGTTCAAACAACGGACACGGTTTGTATCTATTTATCTTATTCCTTTAATAATAGGTTTTGGAATAAAACTTACACCAAGTGTGTGTTTTTTGTTTTATTTATATCACGACCTTATTGCGCGATTACATTTTTAAAGCATACAAGCTCTGAAATAAAGAACTTCTTCACAATCATCCACTTAACTTCGCAGGTATTGGTTGTATTTTCAAGTGCTACGTTATAGTATATGTTCTATGTATTAATTTCGATTATTGTGTATTATGACAGATGATGTTTTCACTGAATAAAAACGCGTGTATCGAATACAATCATTACTGATATAAAGTATGAGCCTCGTTGTAAAAGCATGGTGCATAATGCATGTGAGTGAAGTGTAGTCTCGGATTAGTCACTTTCTGCATTAACTTGATTTACGGTAAGAAGAACGCTTCCTTTAAACAAAAACATAAAATAAAGGAAGGAAGTGTCATCTCCAATCAGCCTGTGCGGATTTCACAGGCTAATCTAATATAACACTTTCTGCCTAGACTGGATTTTTAAGATGAGACATTCTTTGAACGAAACATTCATAAAAGCAGAAAGTAATAGAATTGTCCCAGACTGCAATGCTGATCTGTGGGGACGCTTGACGCACATGTATTTAGCCCCCCCCCCCCCCCAGAGCGAGTTAGCGAATTCATGTACGTTTAGAATTTACGTAATATAAATTATTCATTAACAACCAACATTAGCAAGCATTTCAATAACACTTTCATAAACGACTTAAATAAACATAATTTAAATGGAAAGTTACATCTCGTACATGTAACTATCAAACATGTTAAATAGTTTCTATTATATTCGTCATTGAAACTATTTAAAATGGGTGACTTCCGTCGACCATACATTTTATTCAGACATTTCCAGATTTACAACGCAACATGCGTACGTGCTATAAATTTTGTGAAAATATGTTTACAAGTGATAGTAATAGCACCGCGGATAACGGGCTTCTTAGTGTGCTAGTGCAATCTGCTGTATTGTAAGATTTAACCTATGCCCCTATGCAGATAAATGTGCTACTTGTTATGAAATGTGATCTATGCATAGCCACATACCCCAGGCAGAAGGCTTTATAGTGAACAGAATGTTTAACTGATTCATTCATAAAGCCATTCCTTCATTAATTCTTGACAAAGGCCTCATTGCCGACCAACCTTGATTTAAACGTACGAATGCATTTTTTTATTTGCGCGGCTGACTTGAATCCTGTTTAATCAATTAATCAGTTTGCCAAGAACGCACTTGTTAAATGCTTCTGGTTTTCGAAGATTAAGATTGTTGTTTATTATCAAAGTACACGTGGTAATAAAACGGTCTTCAGTGTTTTTTATGGCAATTTCGGGGACGATATTCGGCCCCATTCCCCTCAAAAAAGAGTATATATTTTGTAGAAAAAATCCTCTCCAGAAGTTCCAATTTTTTTTTTATTTTTTTTTTAGAAAGAACTGTCTTAATGATCAATATATCTCAATTTATTTCATAAACAACTAACAAAATATATAACTATAATTAGCATGATTTTGAATTATTATAAAGAGTTATATTAAATTATTTTTTCCCAAATCAGTGGACTTTTCACATGAATTGCATTTTTTTCCAAAATGGCCAGGAAAAGACCTGATGTGTCTATGTTGTGTCAAAATTTGTTGATAAAACATTCCAGATTGGTCCTTTTTATTGATAAAAAATGCTCAAATTTGCCCAATTATCGATTTAAAAAAATCCTAATTAGACTCAAATTGGCTAGGAAAACTGAGATTGTGCATGACGGTTGAACTGTCTGAAACTTATGTTGAAACTATCATTAATATATATTTAAGAAAAAGAACAGAGACATTCAGCTGTGAATATTACATTCATACATACATGTGTATTCATATAATAAATGTCATTACGTATAAAAGAGTGAATTTTTAATTTTCCCCTTTTCCTAAAAAAGAACGCGTTTTTTCCCCTTTGGACGGGCCCCGCCACCATTCCCCTTTAGGTGAAAAAAACCCAACTGTTCTTGATTAAAACCGTGTTACTGGTGGCGACGTATGCATGCTAAAATGTTTTCAACACGGCATCGTAGATGGGACCGGCGGCAAAAAAAAAAACCCCAACGCATTTGCCCTTACGAGGCAAAGGAAAACCAGCTTTAGTTTAAGGGATACATGAGGGCGTAAAATGTAGTCGGTAAGACTCACGCGTTGTTTTGTAGTAAGCCACCTCGGCCTACGATCACGATCATATAATTGTACATGTCACTTGGTATTTTAGTATTTCGATCATACGAAATGTCACTTTTAAAAAGAGCAAATAATATATCAATGGCACTTGATATTGTAGTAGCGCGATCAAATGTAAATGTCCTTTAGGAGTTTAGTAACCTGATCATATGTTGATGTCACTTAGGATTTAAGTAATCCGATCATATGTTAATGTCACTTTGTATTGTATTAGCCTGATCCTAAAAACGACATGTTTATGCATTACAGGAAGTCGCCTTTGTCGACGACAATACTTGGCCAAGCCCCGCTTGTATTCAACAACAGTTGACGAGAAGGATGTGCCCCTAAATCGGGTCAGGGTCCTTGACCTTAGCAGGTAGGACAGATATTTCCAGGGGTTTGTTACAAGCATTTTTCACCTGTTAGAAATGGGTCCATTACCTTTTTAGCGAGAGATCCTCGGGTGAGATCATTTCAAACAGTGCATTATGTGATGGATTTTGTTTTCGCACCTTACTTTAGAACGAAAAGCAGCTACGCGATAGTGTACATTTTAAATACCATTTTAAATAATTTTTCGAACACTTGAAGAATAATTCATGGTGTTCACTTAGTAGTAAGCTAATGGTTCAGCTAATGAGAAAGATAAATTGGTTCATCCAAGGAAGGCAGTCCAGAGTTAGTTTAAACTTATTTAATTAAGCTATATTGCATCGGAAGCCTTAGGCTTATTTGAAACGCTCTCGAGTCCGTTTTCTATGCCTAGACTCGGTGTCTATGGGGAGGGGGAATCAAAGAACGCTCCCACAGTGGGGACCGAACCCGTGACCTCCCGGTCGCTAGGCGGACACCATATCCGTTACTCCACTGCGACTTGAAAGTCCCTGCAAGCCCAGAGTTTATGCCTAAGTGGAAAGAATGCTAAGAGACCTGATTTTGGCCTTTAAAGTATACTCGGACCTCACTGTATAGTGGCTTTCATTGTATCGCGCTATTTCTAAAACTCTAAATATTTCGATACCACTGCCACCTACCGGTTGTTTACGTTCGTAACTCCTCATTTTCGTTATCGTGTCGTCAAATTTCCAGCGATAACATATTCCGGGTCGTGGTAAGATACTTTATTTATCCATTGGAAGTGATTTTCTAATTGATTTCATAATTTTGTTGCATTACACTTAAAAAGTGTACAGTTTACTTTAAACACTTAAAAAAGTTTTCAATCGTCTGTTTAGTTTGACAGTCATGCCATTTGAAATTGTGCTCACTTTTCAGAGTTATCCGACGAGACACTGAATCTCTGTGTCCACACTGCAAATGAATATGTTCACAGAATTACGATTGAAAACACAGATTAATTCTCTGTCTAAAATTGTATACTGAATACATATACTGAATAATATTCTCTTTTTTGATAAAATATTGTTTTAAATTCTTTATATCGATAAAATAAAATATTATGTACAATGTCAAAATATTTATGGCAATACGTGTATTTGAGAACCATACTTGAACATTTTTCTGTTTGTACAAAAAAGAGCGATACATTGGAGTGACCTAGATTTTACGGACGTTTTGACAGGTAACCTTTCTGCTTATACGTTTTTAATTTACTTCTCAAAATGAAGTACATATGTTTGTATTGTGAAATAATGATTTGTTTAGGGATTGAATCATTACCGTTGGTAATTAATCGGCGTTTTTGCAAATTAGTAATTGTTTTTCGACAAGTACCGCGATACAGTGAGGTCCCATGGTATAAGGAAATAACGTCACACTGTATTGTATGATTGCATGAATGATATATGAATGTTCTGTAATCCTTAAATTGGTATAAACTACTTATGTCCAAACTTGATTTTTATATTTCCAGACACATGTTCAAGACGGTTTGTGATTTTGCTAGTTGGAATTAAAGCTGCTTGCATGTTTTCGCAAGTAAAAACATAATAAATATTGCAAGCCCCGATTGTACCTCTAGTGCACACTTTGCACAGTAGCGAGTGCGTTTCCTCTAAGTAAATACAGTACTTTCGGATATGGAGCAGATATTGAGAACGCCCCCATTACATAGTGAGGATCGAACTCTAGACATCCCGATCGTAACAACTACGTCACCACGATTGTCTACGATCTATATCACATAATGGTTCGTTACCGCGTGCTCTAACGTGTTACGTATGTTTGCAGGGTCCTCGCTGGCCCCTATTGCTCAATGCTGTTAGGGGATTTAGGAGCGGAAGTGATAAAAATAGAAAAGCCGGGTAACGTATTCAGCGCATAACTACATGTTTTTAAAATGTTTTTAGCATAACGTTTGAGTCTTCTGCATCGTTTCATATATCCATTCATCAATGCTTTTGATAGATATCCATTCATCAATGCTTTTGATAGCAATTTAGCAAGCTCGACTTTATTCAAGTAATTGAATACAAATGGGTTAATATATTTTGCAATACTAAGTCGCCTATTTATTTATTATTATATTATTTGAGACTCGTTTTTGGAAAATGGCCTTAATCCATGTGCGTTAAGTTGTCGTCTAAGGTAAACTTGTGCAGTCCACGCAGGCTAAAAACAGACTCCCTTTAAACGAAACTTTCAAGAAAAGCGAAATTTGCCGTCCTTGATTAGCCTGTGTGGACTTCACAGCTATGGGACGAAGCTTTACGCACATGCAATAAGCCGCGTTTTCACATGGCGCGGCTAATTAAGTTATATTAACTGCTGTTTGACACATTGCTTTTCAACTCCACTACAACCCCTTTCTAAAGCTTGATCCTTTCTCCAGGAGTTGGTGACGATACACGTTCCTGGGGCCCGCCATTCTGCGGTACGGAGAGCGCCTACTTCCTGTCCGTGAACCGGAACAAGAAGGTAAGCGTCCACCTGCTTGTGTAAGTTTCAACATATATGGTTCGCTCTGGTACAACAGGGTTAAATGCTAAGAAGGAATATGTTTTGGACAAAAATAAACACCATAAAAGCAGGTGTCTAATCAGATTAGCCTGTGCGGATCTTTCCCGACACTTTACGCACGAGCATTTAGCCCCGTCTAGCAAGAGAACGGCTCATATTTTTGTTAGCCCGATTGTATCGAAAATATTTCGCTAATTGAGACAGACTCGTGTCAATTTTGTGAAAAACCATAACTGTGTGTCTTTCGAAATATCTTGAGTTTGTTGTGCGAGTTTGGATCGAATCCGGGACATCGCGATCGATAGGTGAACATTTTACCCGCGATCTCTCATATTCAAATGTAAACACATGGGCAACATTTTTATACGCATGTTTTTAAATACTCCTTCAAGGTCAATGTCACTATTTTATGTCAAAGATCAAATTAAGGAAATGCGTGCTGGGCAGTTTTTCTGTAGCATAGCATTTTCCAGCATGAATGAATTTTCGAATTACTTGGTACAATGTCGTTTACTTTTTTATCACATGCTATACCCTGTTTCCCATGTAATACAACCATTACATATTTTTTTTTATTACACATGTGTAATACAACACTTAAGATTTTTCATTGGCTTAGTTTTCGTTTATTGACCAATCGCATTTTGCTATTCTGCTGAAATGACTTTGCAACATCAAATGACGTCACGAAATGTAAACAACATTCGGGATTTATCATTATGTTTGCGTAAATATTTATTTAATTTGCTCATTTAAAAGCATGCGATAAAAAAAGATCTGACACTCGTTGTCATATACCATATTTTATTAAACTCGTCCAGGAGATTCGTTAGTAAGCGAGCCTATTAAAGGCTCGCTTACTAACAAAATTCCTGAACTCGTTTAATAAAATATGGTATGATATGACAACGAGTGCCAGATCCTATATATATATATATATATATATATATATATATATATATATATATATATATATATAACGGAGATAAGTGCGAACGGACAGTGTGTTGCGCGCATCAACTTCGTCCATAGGTCAAGGCAAAGATCACAATTCAAGGTCAAAAGTCAAGCTAATGTATTTTCAATAAACGTTTAAAAAGAGATCCACATGATGAGACGTTGTGTCGCACGAAAAGGTCAAAAGTTGGATATAGGTATTTTAGTAAACTTAAAAAGTGATCTTCATCATCAGACGAAGTTTCTCACACGAAAGTAAGCCCATGGGTCAAAGGTCAAGACAACAATTTCAGGTCAAATAAGTGAATGATGGGGAGTGTCCTATTTAATAACCATGTCACAAAGTCTGAGGTCAACGGCATACATCGAGATCAAAGGTCAGGACAGTCCTTAGCTAATTAAGGATTTTGAAAAGATTTTGCAATTGTCATAAGCATACTAAGTGGCCTAATCTAACCAAGTCCCCAGGTCCTATGTCAAGGTAAAATCAGAGGTAAAATATGATGAATCCATAAAGACTTTGTTGAATCTGTACCTGATTATTTTTACTGATGCGGCGTAGCTTTGTGACAAAAGCGTGTTGGGTTTTGTAGATAAACGCTTAAACAAAGTTTTTACGCTGCTTTTTTTATCTATACATGTATGTATATTCTATAACAAAGAACTCCGCTCTAACAATTGAATACAAAAAATGAGTATGTTTTGGTTTCACTAATTTTTAAGAACACATACATTTACGTGGGTTTGATTAAACATTAGGATTATCATGTTTCCTTTCAGAGCATCTGCGTAGATTTAAAACGGCCCGAAGGTCAAGATATTATTAAAGAGGTAAGAGACCAAAGTGATTTTAAAGGGACATTTTTAAATTTGGGGTATGATAAAATAGAACTAATAAAATTGAGCCGCATTCTGGGAAAACTTGAATTAATAAATGTGCGTGAATTGTCGTCACTAATTAGCCGGTAAAGTCCGCATAGGCTAATCAGGGACGACACCTTCTGCTTTTATGTCATGTTTGTTTAACGTAAGTCTTTTCTAAATGAAAATCCAGTTTAGGCAGTAAGTAACGTCACTGATTAGCCTTTGCGTATTTCACAGGCTAATATGGGACTTAACGCACATGTTTTCCTAGAGCGTGTCTAATATATGTGTAATTGGGTTTTCTTTCAAGATTATTAATAAACCGTTTTTTTATCTAAAGCTGGTGAGAAACATTATTACCTACTGCAAGAGTTGTCCGCAAACGACTGGAATCTCCAGGCTTGTCTCATGTGTAATTTGTGTCGCGATTTTGTCTCTCAGTTTTCAACTTGAAACTTGATAGATATGTTGTTAATAATTTGTAGAGGACGTAATTTTTGTGTTTGTCGCTATATTTTTTGCAGAGTTGTGTGTCCTTGAAATTTTTGCCCTTCAGAATGAAACATTCAGTATGATCCGCACATCTGCTTAGTCTGGACGGGAGCGTCCGTTTCCTCTGATAAGATAACGAAACCTTGCGTTACTTTTGTAGCGGACTGCTTAGCACCTGATCGAACCGGACTGCGCGAGTTCGCAGGCTGCTCTTGAGCTACGGTGTCCGCATGTGACACAAGAACCTGATTTGCCTTTGCGGATTGCACAGGCTAATTTACGCACGCGCATTAAACCACATTTCCCCATAGCGCGGCTCATTTATATTGCAGCTGGCAAAGAAGAGCGATGTTCTCATAGAGAACTTTGTCCCCGGGAAGCTAACAGACATGGGGCTGGGGTTTGAACAGATGAGTCGGATTGCGCCTCATCTCGTGTATTGCTCAATCACGGGTAAGGCTGATGGTTTAACAATGTCCGCACTGGGAAAACGGTGTTTAATGCATGTTTGTAAATTGGCGTTCCAGATAACCATGTTCAGGCTTATCAGGGATGACACTTTACGCTTTAATGGTATTTTTAGCTCACCTGAGTACAACGTGCTCATGGTGAGCTTTTGTGATTGCCTTTTGTTCGTCGTCCGTTGTGCGTCTTGCGTTTGTGCGTTGTGAATTGTGCGGCGTCAACATTTGCCTTGTTAACTCTCTAGAGGGCACATTTATTGTCCAATCTTCATGAAATTTGGTCAGAAGATTGGTCTCAGTGATATCTTGGATGAGTTCGAAAATGGTTACGTTTGCTTGAAAAACATGGCTGCGAAGGGCGGGGCATTTTTCCTTATATGGCTATATATGGCTATAGTAAAATCTTTTTAACAATCTAGAGGCCACATTTATTGTCTGATCTTCATGAAACTTGGTTAGAAGATGCATCCAAATAATATATTGGATGAGTGCGAAAATGATAATGGTTGGTTGAAAAACATGGCCGCCAAGGGGCGGGGCATTTTTCCTTATATTGCTATTGTAAAACCTTGTTAACACTATAGAGGCCAAATTTATATTCCAATCTTCATGAAAATTGCTCAAAAGATTTGTCCCAATAATATCTTGGACGAGTTCGAAAATGATGCCAGTTGGTTGAAAAAACATGGCCGCCAGGGGGCGGGGCATTTTACCGTACATGGCTATAGTAAAACCTTGTTAACACTCCAGAGGCCACATTGATTGTCCAATTTCATGAAATTTGGTCAGAAGATTTGTCTTATTGATATTTTGGATGAGTTCAAAAATAGTTACGTTTGATTGAAAAACATGGCTGCCAACGGGCGGGGCATTCTTCCTTATATGGCTATATATGGCTATAGTAAAATCTTGTTAACACTCTAGAGACCACATTTATAGTCCGATCTTCATGAAACTCGGTCAGAAGTTTTATCCCAATAATATCTTGGACGAGTTCAAAAATGATGCCGGCTGGTTGAAAAACATGGCCACCACGGGGGCGGGGCGTTTTTTGTTATATGGCTTTAGTAAAACCTTGTTAACACTCTAGAGGTCACATTTATTTTCCGATCATCATGAAACTTGTCAGAAGATTTGTCCCAATGATATCTTGGATGAGTTCGAAAATGGTTTTGGTTGCTTTAAAAACATGGCCACCTGGGGGCGGGGCATTTTTCTTATATGGCTATTATATGGCTATAGTAAAACCTTGTTAACACTCTAGAGGCCTCATTTATTGTCCAGTCTTCATGAAATTTAGCCAGAAGATTGGTTTGAATGATTTCTTGGATTAGTATGAAAATAATTATGTTTGCTTGAAACACATGGCTTCCAAGGGACGGGACATTTTTCCTTATATGGCTATAGTAAAACCTTGTTAACACTTTAGAGGCCACATTTATTTTCCGATCTTCATGAAACTTGGTCAGAAGATTTTTCCCAATATTATCTTGTTATCTCAGGAGAGCGACTTTTGGGCCTTTCAGGCCCTCTTGTTCATTTAAATGACGGCTTTTCTTAGCGAAAATCAAGTACAGACGGAAAGTATCGTCCCTGATTACCCTGCGTGAATTTCACAGGCTAATCCTGGACGACACATCACGCACATGCATTAAACCCCATTTGCCAGATTGCGACTTAATTTTATAGTTTTATAAAAAAATTATATATATGGAATAAATGAAATACAATCCAAGGGTAGTAATTAGCTTTGAAAGGGAGATATAGGGGGCATTATGTTTCTGACAAACACATCTCTTGTTTCTAATTTCTTTATTTATACTATTTTTTAACAGGTTACGGACATGGAGGCCCGGACGCGTCAAGACCCGGTTATGACGTTATCGTCGCTGCCACAGCGGGATTGACGCACATAACGGGACCGGAAGTAAGTTAAACGTTCTTAATTTACAACTAATTTAAATAAATTAATATTAATAATTGTAATAATTGTTTACAGTTTGTAACGTCTTTCTTTGTTTATTTAGTAAAAAGGTAATTAAACAATAAACACAATATGCTTGTTTCATAAACTTTAAATGCACTGTATTATAGTCGTTGGGCAGGGAATGCATTGATTTAAACCTCTCCTTGTTGTGACACAATGTCTATAAGAAACGTTAATCCTTATTTTTAGTCAATATATCCTTTTCTCATGTGCAATAATTTTGACATTCTCTAAAAGGCCAACAAAATAACTAAAATATTTGAGCCGCATTTTAAGAAAACTGGAATTAATAAATGCTCGGAAAGTGTCGTCCCTGATAAGCCTGTGCGGACAACACATGCTAATCTGCGACGACACTTTACGCCCATGCGTTTAACCCTGATTACCCAGAGCAAGGCTCAATTATTCATTATCTTATCGTCCCCAAAGGACGGTGAGCCATGTAAGGTGGGTGTGGCCATGACGGATCTGTCCACGGGGCTGTACGCGCACGGAGCCATCCTAGCCGCGCTACTGCACCGCCGGAAAACTGGCAGAGGCCAGCACATTGATTGCAACCTACTGTCTACCCAGGTGACTTTTAGTTATGCCCCCGCCATGATAATTGCGGAAAGGAAGTGTTACCCCTGTTCGTATGTGCGTGTGGGAATGTATGTTTGTATGTTTTTGTGTTTGTTTGTTTGTATGTGAAGGACATTTTTGTTCGGCGAATAACTATTTCTGCATTGTTTTCTTTTGAAATAAATTGACAGAAATGTTAATCATTTCAAGAAGATGTGTCGCGTGCAAAACCATGTGCTATCCGTAGATTTATCAAGTGTATGTACATGTTCTGTCTGCTTGATCACTTGATCGTGCTGGTCGAATACGGCATAAGACCCATTTTTAGCCCGACTATTATCTATAAAATATATATAGTGGAGCTATCCTACTCACCTCGGCGTCGGCGTTAGCGTGAGCGAACATATGTTAAAGTTTGCTTACCACCCCAAATATTTCCTATGTCCCTTGACATATTGCTTTCATATTTTGCATACTTCTTTACCAACATGATCCCAACCTATAAACAAGAGCAGACAACTGTATCAAGCATTTTGTAAGAATTATTTCCTTTTTTCCACTTAGAATATGCATATTATTGATAACTCTATGTTAAAGTTTGCGTACCATCTCAAATATTTTCAATGTCCCTTGACATATTGCTTTTATATTTTGCATACATTTGTACTTCTTTACCAACATGACCCCAACCTATAAACAAGAGCAGACAACTGTATCAAGCATTTTGTAAGAATTATGGCCCTTTTTTCACTTAGATTTTCTATGTTAAAGTTTGCGTACCACCTCAAATATTTTCTATGTCCCTTGACATATTGCTTTTATATTTTGCGTTCATCTTAACCAACATGATCCCAACCTATAAACAAGAGCAGACAACTGTATCAAGCATTTTGTAGGAATTATGGCCCTTATTTGTCTTTGTAACTTTGAATATTTTGTTCAATTTTGTTTTTAGATCCACTTTACTTCTTAAGTATTAAGGCTGTTGCTTTCAAACTTCAAATACTTTCTTACCATCATGATGTTACTGTACCTGGCAAGTTGAATTTGACCTTGACCTTTGAATGACCTTGACTCTCGAAGTCAGATTAATAAATTTTGCTTAAATTGCCATAACTTCTTTATTTAAGATCAGATTTGATTCATACTTTGACAAAACATCACTTACCTGACATACCACAATGGACTCCACCCAAACTATCCCCCATGCCCCACCCCAGCATCCAAATTTTTGTCCCATCTTTTTCTTCTTTTTTTGAAAGATCATCTATTAAATGACCACACACCCACATTATACCCCCTTCTCAATGATGGCTTACGTTATACTGTCAAGCACTCGAATAGTCGAGCGCGCTGTTCTCTGACAGCTCTTGTTTAATAATGCGGATCAAATTTTTTGCAGGTAGCTTCGTTAGTGAATATCGCCAGTAACTTCCTCAATGCTGGTCAGGAAGCGAAGAGATGGGGTACCGCCCACGCCAGTATTGTCCCGTATCAGGTAATACAGAGTGTAGGTCTAAGGAACAGTTTAGGACGTGTTTTAGCAAAAACGAGTACATGTATTTAAAAACAATTATTTTCCATAAAGCGATCATCACCTTTTTTGACCGTAGTTAATCAGAAAGTAAGAACACCAACACATTATTTGCTTATACGCTCATTTTGGTTGACCTAGTTTTCGCCTACAATAGCGTCAAATTCATGACGCTGCTTGTTTCACGTCTTTAACCCTTTTTTTAGGCGTTCAAAACTTCTGACGGGTATGTTTTGGTGGGAGCCGGCAATGACGGACAGTTTGTGGACCTTTGTAAGGTATAATTATATACAATCGACGCTTCCATCATAATAACATTAATAAAACTGCTTATTACCGTCGTCATTAGTTTAGATTTACTTATTAAGTTGATAATACTGTTCTTGTCACTGTTGTTTTTGTTGCTATTGATAATGATTTTGAGGAAGATATTGATTATAGTGATGCTTTCTATGACGTAGACGATGATGACGTTGTTGCTGATGATGATCAGTAGGAGAAGGAGAAAGATGATGAAATTGCTGCTGCTGTTGATGATGATAATGATAAAATTGATGTTGCCGACGCTGCTGCTGCTGCTGATGATGATTATGATGATGATGATATTTCCATTTCAGCGCGTCGGTTTGGAGGAGCTTACATCTGTACCAGACTACAAAACAAACCAGAAGCGGGTAGAAAACCGTGTGAAGCTAGTCGCCATATTTTCAGACAAGTATGAATCAGATGCCATCAGGCGTACGTTTTACGGTGTTCCGTTGTTAACATTTTAGTTTTGAAAATTTATCTACTCCTGATAAACCATCGCGTTATCGTAAGTTCTTGCTCGATCTAATGTAACATCGTAATTTACCTATCGAAATGCTTTTTCTAATCAGCTGTTTTTCATTGTTTAAGCATGAACGCTTTTTATTGAAAAGGAATAATCAAGTACGAGCGACGGTAACACTATGGTTACTTATTACATGTATTGTAGCATTGTCATCATACCATCGCACATAGCGTCTTCGTCCTATGTTGTTCTCCCCATCACTCGGGATTGAATAAAACTGTCCATGAAAGTATGATAGATAATGAAATGCGAGAGTAATATCACAAGAAACAAAAACAAGCTGTGATTACATGTATTTAAATAAATGTCCGTGTTGTCTGCAATTGGCTTGCGCTGGAGATTATCTCGTGCACTGATTACTACGGTAGTTATATTTCAGCGTGGGGAACTTTCGTTACTGACTGAAATGCGTTTTTATTTTCAGGTTTAGAAGTAAATCAACATCAGAGTGGCTTGACACCTTGCGTGGCTCCCATTGTCCATACGGACCTATTAACAATATGGCACAGGTCTTTTCTGATCCTCAGGTATGGGCCGCCAATATAAGGCTGTGAATATATGAATCGCGCTCTTGGAAAACGGGGCTTTATGCATGTGCGTCAAGCGTCGTCCCAAATAAGCCTGTGTAAATCGGATTTTCTTTTAAAGGAAATTTCCATAGAACGTAAAAAACACAGGCTTATCTAGGACGAAATGTTTTGCACATGAATAAGGCCCAATTTTTTCTGAACACGACTAAAGTGATAATTAACTCGATTTCGACAACACGAATTTTGAACATTAATTAAATCGCCTTATTATTTAATATACAGTAGTCCTCACGTGTTTGGGTGTTTTTGCACGTCACAGGTGGTAAATAATGAGCTGCTACAGGAGATGACTCACCCTACGGCCGGGACAGTGCGCGTGGCGGGTGAGTGAACACTAGATACGTCACTGACAGGCATGCGCTCCTCTCAGTGGTAATGCTTAATGCATGTGTGTAAAGTGTCGTCCCTGATAAGCCTGTGCACTCAGATCAGGTTTATCAGGAACGACACTTTCCGCTTCCATGGAATAATTTGTTAAAACAAAGTATAAAATAGAAGTAAGGTCTAGAAGGAAAGTGTCGCCCTTGATCAGCCTGAGCGGACTGAACAGGCTTATCTAGAACAAATCTTTCCGCAAACACGATAAGCACAGTTTCCACAGAACGAGGCTCATTTGTAATAGGAATGTTAGAAAATAAAAACCAAAACAACCATAACCACAACACCATATTAGTTGCAGTAAGCTATAGCACTTCTGATACAACAAAGTAGTTGTATATATGCTTATACATGTACATGTATATTAATTGTTGGGGACCTATCCCAACGCCACACGACCAACAAACACTCAAAAGCCCATCAATGACATTACAGGTCCAGCGGTACGGTATAGCGAGACCCCTACTGTGTTGAAACACCCCCCTCCCACCCTGGGGCAACACACGCGCGAGGTGCTGCAGTCGCTATTGAGCCTCAGTGACGAAGAAGTGATTGCGTTAAAGATCGACGGTGTCGTGGCGTGAACATCCGGCCCCGCGACTTTTTAAAGTGGATTGTCATAACCGCGCATGTTTTCATATTGTTAAAAGCTCAACAAATACGAGATTTTTTAATTGGTCAATAGTTGATGAAACTATTTAAACTTAAAAGTTGAGCATTTGTAAAAATTGATTACTGTATTTTGTTTGTATTCATGCATGATAGGTGTGTTCAGAAGAAACATAATTTGAAAAGTATTTTGTCCAAACCACAGTTGCTATGTTTTCTAAATTGATACGTTATATAGTTGCTTGTATATAACAGGACATAATAGACCTATAATTTTATCAAATATAACAATTTTATAATTAACTTCCTAATGTGTGGCGCACATGTTATAGGAATTTAATTAAATGCAATTGTTATGAAATGGAATTTTATAAAATATTATTAACTGCCTTTTGAGTTATTGTTTTCTTGTTTGCATGTATTCGCACTGAACTATTTGCTCATTGTATTTGCTACTCATTTAATTTTGTTTAAAAAACTAATGATAATTTGATGTTATATTCGTATACATGTTCTAGTATACAAAAATAATTGAGGTCCGTCCGTTTCGAAGCTTTATTTCAGGCTCATTCGGCCCTAATATCAGGCTTATTCTGCCCAAGTACCAGGCTTTTTCGGCCCCATTTATAATTTGGATACATCGTTGTAAATATGTTGGTCGATTATCTTTATAACCAGGGGAAACTGTTAACTACCGTATTATATGATCTTTATTAAAGTTAATTCCATTTGAAAAACGTTTATTTTGTCTTTTACTTCAGGTATGTCGTTGTCGAAACGATGCGTTACAATGCTTGAGACGGCTTTGAAATAAAACAAACTACATATTTATTTCTATTAAATGTATTTGGATAACAATAAGGAATACTCACGTCTTAACAATACAATACAGTATCGTAACGCACACACAACTATATGTACATTTGGCTAACAGTTCGGTCTCTCATACACACACACACACACTCATACTCACACAAACATCGTACTAAATGGCATACATTTTATTTTATGTTTTAATTTTGCTCATTTTATTAATAATATCAATAAGATGTTGTTTTTTTTCATATAGAAAGAACTTAAAACAACAGAAAACAACTGAGCACATCACACAAATGATAAATAAGCGATCAAAAATGCGTGCAACGTGTTCGCAAATATCGCCATAAAACATAAAAATAAGGGAATCTGTATATAATTTGTATCTGAATTGACACGACTGAAACTCGTATTTTTTTCATATGCAATTATCAATAAATTCCCATAAGCTATTGAAGTAACACGTTTGTTTCTAATTGACAGCATACCCTTGTTCCTGATGTGAAACGGATCGTTAATGCATTTTGCAGACTTGGTGTTTAACTCCGACTCCGTCATTCATTATCGAGTGAAACCTATGCCAGGTTGTATGACCTTTATGAGGTTGTTAAATACATGTTGTATGTGTCACCGGATTAATGAAAATATGTAGATTAAAAATTAGATAAAAAACAATCGTAAGTAAAAATGTTAAGGGGAAAATCTAGGTGTCCGCTGACAAAAAAATTTGCAAATTATGTTCGATGCTGCCATCTGTCGTCACACGTGAAGTCATGCTGCAACGAGCGAACGGCCTTCTCTCGAAGTATGCACGCGTCCTCCATAACAAATACTCAATCACAAGCACTTACAACGGCACAATTTTTTATTAATTTATTTACGATTAACATAGAGAAATATCCAATATAACATCCAATATCACAACACGATAAAGAACTAGTAACATAACAGAGATAGCAAGATGATTTGAAATATCAATGAACACAATATTAACACGTCTATACGTTTGTGAAATAATTGCGTTCAAAACTGTAAAACAACCGCACACCGTATTACGCGTCACGTCGATGACATAGGGTTCCGTCGAAGACAGACAGTTGGACTCGACCTCGAACAACAGGTAGGTTATAAATTCGGTCGGTATAACTATATCACGCAAGTAAGGCCAAAATCATTGTGACGAACATATTCTCCATTGACTGAGGTCGCCACCAGGTAATTTTGGACTCGTTCAAGTTTTTAAAGAAATGTGAATGAGTTTAAAGTGACAGTTTCCGAAACATCATTGAAAATGACTGATTTTTGTTAAAAATATCTCAAGTTTGAAATAAATGACTGGATAAATTTCGTGATATATATATACTTATGCATTTATCACTTGGGGATACGTAAGCCAAATATCCGCCCTTTGAGTTGTTCATAAACATGTCACAGGCGTCTAAACTGACCCCGTCGAAAAAAAATTGATGCTGTAGTAGGCAGTTATGTATTTTAAATGATGCCGATGATGGCAGAAACGCTATATTATCATATAATATAAATATTATAAACAATTTATCTCTTTTTATTATCGTGATCTTCCCTGCACTATTATGATGTGATTTTATGACTTCACCGATAACATGTCAACTCAGTGACTCGTAAGCTATTTATATGGCTAAATGTTTTGTACATTTATTATATGCCTGTTTAATGCATTTTACAAAATACAGGTTGTATCAATCGTTGAAATAAAAAATCCCGTATTACGCTACTCGCTGTTTCCAATTCCGTATTACCATACTAGACGGACTACTTCGACCCATTTAATGACGTCACATTACGCGCATCGAAAAAAGAAATAATTTATATTACGAAATATATTGCCTAGTACATCGTCATTTTTGTGACGAAACACAAAGGTTTTATCTAAACTCTTGAATTTAAGGACATGTCGGACGTTGTGTTTTAAACAGTAAACAATTTGTTAAAAACATAGAACGAATTCAAAACGTATTTTGGAGTGTGTGTTTATCATTCATAAATGTATATTTCGATAGGAATACAATAAAATAGTGTAATTTAAACTAGTTTCGATAAAGACATGGAAGATAGAAGGTGAAGTGCATATCGTGTCAACGGCTTTTGTTATAAACATCGGATTAAAATTTAAAGTTGTCAACTTAATTGTTATAAACATTGGATTAACGATGGCATTAAGGTAAGCGTGTCAGAACCTGTGTTTTCCCGGTTCGATTGGTTACACGTTAATTTACATAAACTGTATTCATACGCGTCTTAAATAAACTATGGCGTACCGTTTTAGCCATTGTTTTGTCAGTTTTGTGAAAGTAAAAAATAAAATTGTTAACTGTTTTCGTTAGTTGTTGTATATAATAAAAGGAATATTACGCTAGTCAATTGTTCCAAGAGTTTGTATCACTCTCGTGGCTTGTGCTATTTCGCATCACACTCGAGGCTCCGCCTCTCGTGTGATACGCCATCACACAAGCCACTCGATTGATACAAACTCTTGGAACAATTGACTAGCGTAATATTCCGCATATATTTGTTTATAATAATATTGATCGTATTATTGCTGTAAATACCAATGATTATTTAAGAAATACTATTTTTCTATCATGGTTTGTAGTCGAATAACCCACAATAAGGAGTGTAGATGCGTATGAATGAAATCACGAGTGCGATTGATTTGGTTCAAGCCGGGGGTTCAAGCTTTTGGACGTGACCTATATCTTTCAATACCCCGCCCTTCTTAGTACAAAGTTCACTATTTAGTGACGTCATTGAATTGTACAAACATATGACGTTGTTTTCACCACGGAGTGTATATTGACAGGAGATGAATCGAGTATTTGACCCTTACTGTAGTAAATTCAATCTTATGCAAAAACTATTCATCCGATTTTATTGGTTTATACGTTATCTTGTTGCTTATTAATTCCTCTTTCAAAAAAAAATATAACTTTTAGTATATTCCCGTTGTTATTAATGGATTTATAGCGAGTTAAACACAAGAAATACACATTTTATGTTTTACCACCGCGCGTTTTAACGTGTTGTGGCTATCGATCTTTTACGATTAGCGTACAGCGAAGCGACGAGGTTATACATTTTGATGTACCCACTCACGTCTTTTTTTAAATTATAGTTTCATTTCTCGGCCGATTTTGACAAATTATATATCATTAGAAAGCTTACGTTACGTAGTAAACAGATATATCAGTATATATTAAGTTTTTCTTCTTATTTCGACAGCCCGGCGAGTTATAACTTTAACTTTTGCAAATATCATACCGTTTTGGAGTTTTAGAATCTAGATTTACGGTTGACATGTTCGTACTTAATACCAATTTGTAGCGTTTATATTTGGAGTTCAGTTTTAAAAATTACATCTTGCTTAGGAGAATAGAATTCTGTATACGATAGAAAACAAAATTTGTTTAAAAACGAAAGTAATTAAGGAATGAAGGCGGGAAAATGTAGCGCGCGTTCCTAACGCACTGAACTGATGCTACGGTCTTGGCGATTATGCTTTTGTTTAGGAACCGGCCATTCAATTTCTTTTGCCATCTTATTATATTTTTTATGGAATATATTGTAGTATTTTGTTCACGAAACATATCAATAAAGCTTATTATAAATGAATCTTAATAAATTAACGATTTCAGCTCTTGTTTATAACACAGAAAGGGTGTAAAATTTATGATGAAACAGCGTATATAGCGGACCCTCTCGATATTATTCGGCTTTGCATGCATACTTGAAATAAAATGGGTGTCAAAAACATTCATCGTTTGCTGTTTATTATCAACAAGGTTATTATGTATAATTATTTGAAATGTTATTTACCTTAAATTATCAATTTATTAAAGATTCTTGAAAATCACGGTCCGTGTTACGCGGGTCATTTCGTATTTTCACATCAGGGCATCATGTCCAACTATTGAAAATCAGATTTTTTTCACCGGGACGATGACGGCTTGGATTTAGACAGGCAGACAGATAGTTTATTCAGACTTAAACAACAGTACATCGTCTTCAACTCAAATGTATAAATTATTTTTAGACGAATTGTTAGGTGATTACACATATAGCAGTGATGATTCTGAGAATGTTGCCATGTTTTTTATCCGTGTAATCTAGAGTCCATGGTTTGAGCATTTTTATCGCGGTGTTCAAAAAAAGATATCTCAATAATCTTGTTTATTGATAGATCTGTGGTTTTATTGCCCCTGTGTTCAGCACAAACCAATTATCTCGTTATGATCAGATACTGTGCCGACCAATACTAAATAACACTATGGTGTCATACGCCACAGCAGGGACCTATACTTGTATATTGGTCCCTAACCACAGGTGGCAATGTCTGGTCAGATTACACTTTTTATGATACCTCCATGTCTTCTCGTGGTATTAGTGGTCATTTCTTGGAGTAATGTAACGCCAAATACTCAATTGTGCGTTTATAAGATATGTAGCGTATTGAAAACATTTATAGTCATCTGCCCATACAGATTGCCATAAACTTAATACTGTATAGATGTCAGCCAGCTAAATCACAATAAATATAAGTGCTTAATACCTATACATGTACATTTTAAACATTGAAAAAATCTAATACTTAACATTTAACGTATTTAGCGGGTACCGGTAAAAAAACTCCGTCATTTCGTAGTCCTATAAAGAGTGTATGGTAATTAAAAACAGCATTCTCATTTGAACACAACGGGGTTAAATAATCTTTCCGAAAAATACAAATAATACAGAGTTTTAATTTAGAATTCTATATATTTATAACTCTGTTAACTTATAAAGATATTTCAATATACATGCATAGACAGTTGACCGTGATTTTCAAGAATCTTTAAATAATTTTAATTAATTGATAATTTATGGTTAATAACCTTTCATATAGTTTTACATAATTACCTTTTTGATAATAAACAACAAACGATGAATGTTTTGACACCCATTATATTTGAAGTATGCAAAGCCGAAAAATATCAAAAGGGTCCGCTTTACATTTTGTATACGCTGTTTCATCATAAAATTAACACCCTTTCTGTGTTATAATCAAGAGCTGAAATCGTAAATTTATTAAGCTTCATTAATACTTAGCTTTATGGATATGTCTCTAGATCAAAATATTTCAATATATTTCATAAAAAATATAATAATCATGGCAAAGGAAATTCAATGGCCGGTATCTAAACAAAAGCATAATCGCCAAGACCGTAGCATCAGTTCAGTGCGTTAGGAACGCGCGCTACATTTTCCCGCCTTCATTCCTTAATTACTTTAGTTTTTAAACAATTTTTTTTTCTATCGTATACAGAATTCTATTCTCCTAAGCAAGATGTTATTTTTAAAACTGAACTCCTTATATAATCGCTACAAATCGGTATAAAGTACGAACATGTCAACCGTAAATCTAGATTCTAAAACTCCAAAACGGTATGTTATTTGCAAAAGTTAAAGTTATAACTCGCCGGGCTGCCGAAATCAGAAGAAAAACTTAATATATATTGATATATCTGAAAACTACGTTACGTAAGCTTTCTAATGATATATAATTTGTCAAAATCGGCCTAGAAATGAAACTATAATTTAACAAAATACGTGAGTGGGTACATCAAATTTATAACCTCGGCGCTTCGATAAAAGATCGATAGTTACGACACGGTCACGTGACTTAGACACAACAAGATATTTGGCGTAACGGTCCCGTTTCTTATCCGTGTAATCTAGAATCCGTGTTTTCACTCATAAATATTTTGCAAATGACGCCACTTTCATTGTGAACAAAAATCGTAGAAATTAAATGACAATACGTTTATTGATGCTACTGAAAAGCTGACATGCTATACCTGGTAAATGTTTTCTTAATCACGTTTCCTAACAAATACTAGTAACATTCTTTGTAGGCGTGGTTATGCAACTTATCACCAAATATACAATTTGTTGTTTCATTACATTTATATACATACTACATTTATTACATTTCTTTTAGAGCGGGTTTTAGCACGTGCATTTTACTGCATCATTTTATTTATTTATTCGAAACTATTTTCGAAACATTTAGCTCCGCCCATATATTTTTGCAGATTCTAACACGGCACGCGACTTATTTTCTTTATAGACAAAGAACATTGTGTCACACCGGTCTTACTGACCTGTGTGAATGCGCGCTAAGCATTGTGGGAAACGGACTTTTTTCCATCATGGCGTTGGTAAACATAATAAACACGGAAGTGAAAAATGGTAATTAATTATTATCAAGAACAGGCCCCATCAAACCGGGCCAGCTATTATATTTATTTGGCTGCAGTTTGTGCTTCAAAAAGAGCCACTTTTCATGTCAGTCTATTGTTTGTAAGAATCACTAAACACGTAACTTAGACTAACTAAACACGTTGCAAGCCTGTATCTTCGAAATGGTAAATAAATCTAAATCACAAATAAATATTTATAATTAAATACCTGCTGAAATTTGAGAACGTAAACGAATTAAAATAAACGCTGTGAACATTACAAGGAATCTTACATGTAGGCCTAATGTGTGAGAGGATTAATCAGGGATAAAATAAATGGAGTTCGAAGGATCTAACATTTTGAGGAGGACGTCATGGTATCTTGGACATTTGGCACTTTCTTATATTTATTTAGTAGATACTGAAAATGCTGAATGTGCTAATTGCAACATCAAAGACGAGCAGGTGAGATTTTTACAGCTTTATTTTTCTTAACATAATATTGTATGTTTTCCAGTTAATTTATATGGCGCTCAATTTCAGATTGGCTGTTTTCGGGGAAAACCCTAGGTATTGTCATAGACAGCTCGTCGTCAGAAGTCCGCGTCGTGCTTAAACCTTAACATCGGCTCTAAAATCAAAGTGCTTCCACCTATAACATTGAAACCTCACACGTATATGCACCTTGCTGATTTCTACACACCACACCCATTTTGGGGTCACTCGTTTCAAGGTCAAGGTCACTAACCTCTAAAAAAAAAAATTAAATAAATTTCATTTATTCAAAACTGCTCCGCAGCCTAGCTTGGCACCCATTATGTGGTGCTCTTGTTAATATATAATTTTAAAAATGTATTAATAACCAGAATAGTTGATGCATGTATAAATAAAAAGATACAGCCATGAACAGTGTGTTTTAATTTTTAATAAATATGCTTTGATTGAGTATATGCAAAACAATGAAGTCCATAATTATATTGTTAACTGATTTTTAAAATGTTGAATGTCACACCTTACGTACCAGTCTGTTTATGTACCGACACTTTATGTACCACTATCTGACCAGTGTTTTTTTTATGGCAATTTCGGGGCCGATATTCGGCCCCATTCCCCTCAAAAAAGAGTATATATTTTTCCCCCATTTTGTAAAAATATCCCCTCCAGATATTAATTTTTTTTTTTTTTTTTAGAAAGAACTGTTTCAGTATCATGATAAATATATCTCAAATTTATTTCATAAATAAATAACAAAGTATACAACTATAATTCATATGATTTTTTATTATTATAAAGTGTTATATTAAATTAGATTAGATTTTCCCAAATCAGTGGACTTTTCACATGAATTGCATTTTTCTCCCAAAATGGCCAGGAAAAGGCCTGATGTATCTATATTGTGTCAATATTTTTTGTTGATAAAAACATTCCAATTTGGTCCATTTTATTGATAAAAAAATGCTCAAATTTGCCATTGAAACGTTTTTAAAAACTCAATTAGTCTCAAAATGGCTAAGAAAACTGAGACTGTGCATGAAGGCTGAACTGTCTGAAACTAATGTTGAAAAAATCATTGATATATATTTCAGAAAAAGGACAGAGACATTCTGCTGTGAATATTATATTCATACAAACATGACTTTGTGTATTCATATAATAAATATCATTACATATAAAAGAGTGAATTTTTTTCCCCTTTTCCTAAAAATGAACGCATTTTTTCCCCTTTGGACGGGCCCTGCCACCATTCCCCTATAAGTGAAAAAAAACACTGATCTGACACTTTATGCACCATATTTATAATATATAGAGATAGCTAATTTAATATGAATGTGTGTTATTGATGAAATGTATTTTGTGTGATAGTATTTATGATGTTAGACTTATATATTCATGGCCATAGATTTTATTTTTTGTCAGATTGTCTAAGTGTCACTGAGTGTCTTTGTTTAACTGATTAGCCCAAGTACATGTAGTACTTAATAAATGATTTATTAGTCTTACCTGAAATTGAAGTAAATTATAAAAATTCATTTGTCTCTTATCTTATCCTGACTAAGGATTATAAAGTCTAAAATGTTTGTATTATATTGTATAATTGAAATGTGATACTTTGAAGAGAAGAGAGAATGACCTTAATGTTCAAACTGTAAAAAAATCAAACTATTTCCTTCTTTAGACTTTAATCATGTTGAGAGAATGACCTTAATTCATTAGGACTGCTATGAATGAATGGACAATAACACCTATATTTTATGTAGGTGGTACGTAAAGTTTCAATGTACCGGTAGTAAATAAAAGGTCTGGTACATGTACATAAGGTGTTACACCCTAAAATTTTCATGGTATCAGTGTTTCAATAATGTAGTGTTTCTTATTATGTATTGCTTAGGTTGTTTTGTTTCAAATTTCAAATTTGCATTTATTTTAAAGCATTTTCAGTCATTTTGTGAATTCCATGTTTTTTGTAATAAGGTGAATTATTTTACACATGGCGTCAAAAATTAATTCATGGTCGCTATGGTGTAGAGAATGTTGTCCGCTGGGCGTGGGTTCGATCAATACTCTGGGAGAGTTCTCATTATCGTCTCCATGGACAACAAGTACTGGTGTACCAAGTAGTAGTAGTGGTGGTGGTGGTGGCAGTAGTAGTAGTAGTAGCAGCAGTAGGAGCAGCAGCAGCAGTAGTAGTTGTAGTAGACTAGTATTAGTAGAAGTAATATCAGTAGTAGTAGTAGTAGTCGTAGTTGTTGTTCTTGTTGTAGTAGTATATAATTAATTAATTAGTAGTAGTAGTAGTAAGAGTTGTAATGGTTGTGTCTGTATTTGTATTGAATTCTGATAATACAACACAATGATGTTGCAGCTAACGATGATGATGATGATGAATATGATAATGCTGCAAATGTGATGATGATTATATGATGGGATGTCGGTATTATAAAATTTGTGAGGTTCAAACACAAAACCTGTTGGATAATAAAACTTCTCATTTTATGACAAAATAGCTAGATTGTAGAGTAAAAGAAAGTATAAAATTCCTAATAGGAAAGCTACCATTACAGGACCATGTGGGCTTCATCAAAAGCAATGCATGAAACAGTTATATCTCTTTCAAATGCACTCAATATTGCTGTTCCAATTGATATGCTCAGAAATGCTTCTGGATGGGCATACACCAATGAGTACTTTCCTTCAGTTTTTTCTTCTAAAGACACATTAAAAACACTGTCGCAGGAATTCCGGACGCCCCCCCCCCCTCCTAAGATGTTCCCTCCCCAGACAATTCCCCCATTTTAGTTTTAGTGCTTTCATTACCTCCCCCCACCCCACAATAAATTTATAATGGTTAGGTTGAAGTATAATCTTGATTTATTATCAAAATGATTATTTTGCTTATGTAATCTTATGTAATTAACTTTTTATATGAAGCAGCTTGTTTGTTGTTTTCTTTGGATTAATCATTCATTATTTTTGTTAAACTGTTTAAGGAGTGCATGTAAATCATTTGTAAGACGTGCATGTTGGTGTACTAGAGGAATACTAGAGGAATACATGGGATATTCTCAAAATCTTACACATGTTGTTTTTTATATAATTAAATAGAATCAATTGATGAATTAATTCAGTTTGAGTCAACTTTGGCTGGGTTGTGGAACTATAGTTATTTGTTGTTTTTAATCCAATTAAATAGGGTACTATGTAACCGTCAAAGAAAATATGCATTCATACGCATATAATCCAAGTATTGGATGTCACTGATATTTTCAATTTTACTAATAGCTTATTACGACTAATTAAAACAGAATTGGACTTTCCTTGCAAAGTATTTCATTATTAATAATATAATAATAAAATAAGCTAATGTAATCAAAACATATTGATATTTTAATATTTAAATTTCCCCAAAAAACTAGGGCAGGTAGATAGGAAGGTTGTTTTTTTGGGAAACCAACAGTGTTGTCAGTGTAAAATATTTGTAAAGCTTCTTCAATTTCAATTTTACATTTTATGACCTGCAACATATTCTATGCTACTTTATTTTACAATGGTAAGTCATTAAAGTGTTATTTATTTTTCAACTATATAATGTGCTAATCATATATAATGAATTACTACCCCATTTAAAGATGACACCTAATCTAAATCCATTAATACAATAGTAATAATTGTTTTATTGTAACATACTATTCCACTAAAAATGACCATCATAGAACATCAATGCTGTGCTTTAACAAAATTTTTCATTGATCTCATTTATTTAAAGAAAAAAATATATCAGGCACTTATTAAAAAAACATATAATTAGGGTGTCAAAATTTAACAAACTGAACAAGTCAATTTGAACTTCTCTTGCAATGCAAATGGAGCCACTTGAAATATCAAATTGTTCCCATACTAGTCGGCAATATAGCTATGACATTGTGTCTATTCAAAACATGCATCAGACACACCTTCTGCAACTTTTTAAGCGGTTTTGAAAACGCTATTTCATTCAAACTTTCGTCAATAAAGGATACACGTTGTTATACAACCGAAAGTGAAAGTACAGTTTAAAAAAAATAAAATAAAGAGCGAAATTGTTGAAAACTAACGAAAATTTTAATTGATGCTAACATAAGACCGTAAGACTGAACAAAATAATACTTAACTTTTAAATCATAACATGAATGTTTACTTATAAAGCAAATTCTTCATTCATCCGCGGACTTCTTTGTGTCGTAGTCATAAATGCCTCCAAATGGAGGTGCGTGATGCGTCTAAGTATAGAGGTGACAATAACGTAGTGACGTCACCATCTATGTATAGAATGGACAAAGAAGGATATCAAGTGTGGGTTATTCTGCAATAAATTATGCAATCGTTTCTGCAGAGTCTGGATGGGCGGTTGACTGGAACAAGGAGATAATCTGATGGAGTGATGGCAACTATTGTGGATAATTTTATATACTAGTAGTATGGTAAGACGGGTTTTTGTTCTGCGTGTTTCAAGAATAGGCCAATTCAGGGTGTCTATTATAAAAGATACTGAGCTTGTAGTGTGATATCGGTTTGTTACGAATCTGGCTGCACGTCTCTGCACTTTTTCCAGTATTTTGTGTGTGTGTGTGTGTGTGGTCCCAGACGGCCGAGGAGTAATCTAATTTCGGCCTACCGGGTAACTATTGATTTGTTAGCATGATCGTAAGCTTTTGATGAGCTAGTTTTTGGGTTGCGACGAAGAAATCCTAGTGCCTGGTTTGAATGATAAGTGATTGAGTTAAAACGTTTATTCCATTTAATGTTTCTTTATAGTGTAAGACCTAAATATTTGGCGTGATTTACTTGTTCAAGGATGTTATAATGTAGTTTAAATGAGAAGATTATAGAATTTGTTTTGAGTAATGCTGATGATGTTGCATTTTCAGGGAGGAATTTCATTAACCAGTCCTGCTCCCATTGACCAACAGCTTCACTATCTAGCTGGAGGTTATGGGCGTAGAAGAGGTTGTTAATATTTTGTAGATGATGCTTTAATCTGCAAAATGTATTACAGTGCTATGTTTTATATAATCAGCAAAATAATGTATATAGATCAGAAATAAGATAGGACCCAGGACAGTGACCTGTGGGACTCCGGAGGTTACGGATACCTTGTCTGACATTGTCTCCTCCAGGACAACTGTCTGGGTTCTATTTTTATGAAGATATCCAGAAAATGAAAGCATTTGAATTATTTTCATAGTATTATAGTTTGCATTAGATGTGCTGGTGGAGTACTTTATCGAATGCTTTAGCAAATGCCATAATGATGATGTCAGTTTTTATACCTTGATTATTTAATTGGGTTAGGTTTTGCAATAATGATATCAGTTGTGTTTCGTAAGAACGGGAAGGTCTAAAGCCGTGTTAGAGGTCATACAAAATATTATTTTTATCCAGGTGGGACATGATACAGCTAGCAATGACATGTTCAAGTATTTTACAGCAAATGCATGTAAGCGATATTGGTCTGTAATTTATAGAATATTGTTTGTCTCCTTTATCATAAACTTGGCATACATTTTCATGTTTCGAATCAGATGGGATTTTACCAAGAGACAGGTACTTTTTAAAGATTAAAGTCAGTATTGGAGATATTTCTGTACTGCATTCTTTTAGTACGGTGCAGGTTTTTTTTTATCTGGACCTGAATCTTTATGGGTTCTAAGGTGTTTTGTTTTTGTTTTGTCATTTTCTTTGATGTGAACGTCTGGCATGGATGGATGGGGGCTTGGATAGCTTCAGATGTGAATTTATGAAGGCATCTTGGAATTGTCTGTTGAGGACATACACTTTGTTTTGTGGTTCCGATTCAATGAAACCATTTTTCATAACAGGAACAGGAGGTATGGTTTTCATTATTTTGTTTTGATGTATGAGAATGTTTGTTTTGTTAATTTTAGAGTGGGCTTGGTTATCTTATTTTGAAATTGGGATGTCAAATATGAGGTTTCTAATTTATTGCAAATATGCATGGCGCTGCTCTTTTTTGATTTGGCTTTTTAGGTTTTTATGGTTTAGTTGTTTAGATATGAGATATTTGCGTGTTTTCAGTTCTTTAGATAGCCGAGTAAGTTTGTTGTTGCTTTGTTATTAGTTAAGTTGGAATGTTTTTTAAATGTTTTTGTATGTCTTCTTTAAATGTATTCCAAATAGTGTCTTGGTCAGCGTATGTTTGATTCGATAATTTAATTTGGGTTTGTTGTAGGTTTGTTTTAATTTTAAGCCAATCTGCTGTTGAGTAGTTTTTTTATATTTCTCTTGGTTAAGGTTTGCATCTTCTAAGAGAGGTGGTAAGTTGTAGGCGGTATGTTTCGAAGTTGTCGATGACAGCAGGATAGCAGGATTTCATCGCTATAATCGAGACTATAGCCAATCCTGGATCCTCGAATCCGCCGCCTTTTTGTGCTATTACCATTTATGAGAGGTGTCTTTGTATATTGTTTGTAATTATTCTGATACAATTTATGTCCGATCACTTAAAAACTGATTAAGTTTTCCTAACTAATACGGATAATACTGGAAACATTTGTACTTTTCCGGATACTACGCGAAACGGCAACGGATCATATCGGAAAATAAACAATGTAAAATGCAGCAGGCGCCTAGTATTGGAAGTGAAATTGGCCACAAAACCGCGTTAAAATGCCAAATACTATTGCTCACGGAACATTATGGTATTTCAGCTAATGGTTTACTTCAAAATTCGTTATGTAAATAAAACATTTTATCAAAACGAACGAAAACAAATGAACCACACCTACCTCATAGTCATGAAATAGTTTATAATACTTGCTTTTTGTAACTGAAGAGAAAAAACATATAATACTACTACTATACATTGTTGTTGTAATCATTCAGAATTATAATGAAATTGTAGGAAATTACTTGCAACTTCAAAAAACGTGAGTATTTGCGTTTGAAAAGGATCGCATATTGATTTCACGGGCACCTGATAACACACGAAACCACAAAATACTGGCACCGAATAAAGTCCGGAAACACAAAACTGTATAATACACGAAACCGATTGATACATGTACATATTATTACGTGCTTTTCAGCATGTTTTATAAACAACATGTTCACATCGTATGTTCAACGTTTAATATAGTACTTGAAGTTGGTGAGGAATTCTGCACAACCGGTATGGCTGCAATTTTCAGCCGTGTGCTTGTAACTGAAATATATGCATAACGACATGCGTATATAGGTTTCTAGATTGTGGGAGACAAAAATCGTACCGTAATCATTAAACGCAGATATTTGTTACGCGTATTATTTCTTGTAAGAAAAGCTTATGATCTTAACTTCCAGGTAATGCGCAACAGACATTAAAGCACCCATGAAATGTCATTTCACTAGTACCACCTGTCGTATATTTAAATCCCAATTAACCGCTAGATTCATTTACATTTTACTTTGATTTTTAGGAGATGGCTTCATTAATGTAATTTGTTTGGGTGTATATTTCTTTGTTTACAGAAATCATGCATTTGATTCACCTTCGAAGCGCGGAAAGCGGCAACGAAAATCTAAACGGTCCGATATAAGTAAACCGAATGAAGTCGCAAGGGGCTGTTTGCCAATTCGCTGCCACCACAAATGTGATGAATCGAAGATTCTGCCGCCAACCACTCGTCTAGGCATAACATTGCAGGACAATAGGATAGTGTAAATTTTATTCTGTCAACTAAAAAAGAGACATTGAAGCTAACTTAATAAGGTTGAGTCAGTGTTCGAACCTGCAACTACCACATTAGGAGACCAAACTGTTCAACACGGAATAGAACGAACTATGCTTGACACTGTAATAAACAATTTTATTCAGTACACTGTTTTTGGTTCTTTCATGCTTGTATGGTTTATAACAAAAGTTCATTACTTTACAAACACTTCAATAATTATTATTGTCGACAACAATTTCAACTGAACATTCTACATGTAAACAGCTATCTAATGGTTGCTCAGTGGCTCTTTCATCTTCATGATTGTTGCAGTCCATCTCAAACAATAAATTACCCACTTCAGACTCAACATTGTATCTGTCTTTATTACTAGGGGGAGCAGGTTTTGTGCATAAACTGTTGGATGATATAGGTTCCCATTGCATAATGACGTTTTTGTTACTGAGCACGAGTATACAATTTACTGAATTAATGTCTTAGTTGTTCCGTGGAATATTGGTTTGGTGAAAAATGTTAACGTAAAAAATGTTAAGGTAAAAAAAGAGAACATTGAAATAAAAGAACACACTTACCTCAAAACAATCAATATATTTCTGATATGATCCGGTGCCGTTTCGGGTATTATCCGGAAACGTTCAAATGTTTCTAAATGACTACACGTTTATTGATGCTACTGAAAAGCTGACATGCTATACCTGGTAAATGTTTTTTTAGTTACGTTTCCTAACAAATACTAGTAACATTCTTTGTAGGCGTGGTTATGCCACTTATCACCAAATATACAATTTGTTGTTTCATTACATTTATATACATGCTACATTTATTACATTTCTTTTAGAGCGGGTTTTAGCACGTGCATTTTACTGCAATATTTTATTTATTTATTCGGAACTATGTTCGAAACATTAAGCTCCGTCCATATATTATTGCAGATTCTAACACGGCACGCGACTTGTTTTCTATATTGACAAAGAAGGAAATACAGTGTGGGTTATTCTGCAATAAATTATGCAATCGTTACTGCAGAGTCTGGATGGGCGGTTGACTGGAACAAGTAGATAATCTGATGGAGTGACGGCAACTATTGTGGATAATTTAATATACTAGTAGCATGGTAAGACGGGTTTTTGTTCTGCGTGTTTCAAGAATAGGCCAATTACGGGTGTCTATTATATAAGTTACTGAGCTTGTAGTGTGATATCGGTTTGTTATGAATCTGGCTGCACGTCTTTGTACTTTTTCCAGTATTTGTGTGTGTGTGTGTGTGTGTGTGGTCCCAGACACCCGAGGATTATTCTAATTTCGGCCTACCGGGTAACTATTGATTTGTTAGCATGATCGTTAGCTTTCAATGAGCAATTTTTGGGTTGCGACGAAGAAATCCTAGTGCCTGGTTTGAATGATAAGTGATTGAGTTAAAACGTTTATTCCATTTAAGGTTTCTTTAGAGTGTAAGACCTAAATATTTGGCGTGATTTACTTGTTCAAGGCTGTTATAATGTAGTTAAATGAGAAGATTATAGAATTTGTTTTGAGTAATGCTGAGGATGTTGCATTAAACATTTTAAACAATGGCGTATTTATTTATGAGGATATTAATAACCATAAGATATTGAATTGATCGATGAAAATTAATTCGATACTAATCTGATTTGATGTATGCATCCGATTTTACGAAATACATGAACATTTAAAACGGGCTATTTTGTACTAACATTATGTTTGAAAAAAAATCATCACGACATGTGGTGATTAATTTGATAAATAATTCATGTCTTATTCGCACATGAAGGGAGGGAAACAGGAAGCTTAAGAAAATGGCGGAAAAGCGTATATTAGCGGAGAAAAAACGTAATGCGAAACTATTATGTAGAATGCGACACATGATAATAAAGTCCAGTCTATCTTTTTCATTTACGTATGTATATACACATGATATAGCTTAATAATTTCACTGCGGGGAATCACGTGAACACAAAAGTACATCGTACGCACAAAATGGCGGAAAAAGCACTCGCTTAATGACGAAAATCAATGTATTCTCATATTTTACAATGTCAAAATAAATGATAACTATGCGCAGAGTACCCGCTTAGTCGCCTTATGTACTCAAGACGACAAACACCGAAATAAATACAGCATTTTTTTGCTTGATAACATGCTTAGAATATTTTGTACAAGGTTTTGCACGTTGTTTAAGCTTTTTTTTAGATCTGTGGCGAGGTATTTGGAAAAAAAGTACATCGTCTGAACGTGTTTTTGTTTGAGTACATCGTCTGAACGGTTTTGAGTACATCATCTGAACTGCTTCTGTTTTTACTTTTAATGCGATGTTTATCATAATAAAATTGTAAAAACATCTGTGATCAGCCAATAACTTTATTTATAACGCTAGTATTCTTTTAATTTCACTACAAAAATTAAAAGGCAAAGAAATCCTTCATGCCCATCTGTAAATGTGTGTTTATTCAATGTGTTAGTAAATGTATTTGGTGTTATATTGTCAACTGTATGTTATTATCTTTAGATCAGATTGTACTACACAAGGTCCAATAAGACTTTACCATATATACCAACAGCAAATCGAATCCGGTAATGTTCTCTCTACATATCGATGGGCAAATAAATTAAGCCCTCAATATGAAGTGGACAAATTACACTGGATTGCTTTTGATTTTTTCATATTGAGAAATAAACAACAGTGAACGGAATGAAACAAGCTTCAGTAAGGGCAATTTTATAACTGCACTACCATGACCACGAATATTTGTGCTTAGGTACAGCTGGCTTGGTTTGGACACGTCACCAGGCCCGAATCTCTGTGCAAAACTGTTATCCAGGGCACATTATAGGGAGGTCGACGCCAAGGCCGTCAGAAGAAAAGCTGGATGGATAATGTAAGAGTGGACATCCCTTTCCATGGACATGAATTACTCTAAGCAGCACACAACAGACCTGACTGGAGAAGGATTTCTGTATGGTTGTCCCTCATTTCCCCCCAACAGCCGAACCGGTCAAGGGATTGATGAGAAAATTATCACCGTGATATGACTTTAATAAATCTTGAGAATGACTGTGATAAAGAATTTATTTAATCTAACAGTCATATATTTGAATTTGTGAACATGCCATTCTATGTACTGTATATGAGCAAATTTCTTTACCTCTCTAACTATGACATAACCAATACAAAGAACTGGAATTTAGTTTAGTGCAAATAAAAATTACATTTGTTTCATAAAAAATATAACGTTTAGTTTCTTATTTTTTGCTCACCTGAGCACAATGTGCTCATGGTGTGCTTTTAGGATCACCATTTGTCCTTAATGTGTCGTCAGCATTTTTCCTTGTTAGCACTATATAGGTAACATTTATTGCTTGATTGTCATGAAACTTGGTAAGAAAAGTTGTCCCAATGATATCGTGTCGTGTTAGAAACTTAGTCACACCAGGTCAAAACCTAGGTCACTAGGTCAAAATAAAGAAAAATATTGTTAACACTAGAATATACATTTATCATTCAATCTTCTTGAAGCTTGGTCACAACGTATGTCTTAATGATATATCAGCTTTCTTTGAAAATGGTTCAGGTTCGATGAAAAAGATGGCCGCCAAGGGAGGGGGGGGGGGCATATTTGCTCACATGGCTATAGTAAAACCTTGATTACACTCTAGAAGTAACATTTATACTTCAATCTTCGTGAAACTTGGTCCGAACATTTGTTGCTATGATACCTCGGCTTAATTCGAAAATTGTTTCGGTCCGTCGAAAAGCAAAGCCACTAGGAAGCGGGGCAGTTTACCTTGTATGGCTATAGCAAAACCTTGTTTTCACTATTGTTTATAAAAAAATATTGCTGCACTGATGTTGTCTATTGGAACTCATATTTGACAATGAAGAAAATACACAAAACACTAGTTGTAATGCACCACATGCTGAAGTGTACAAATGGATAATGTCAACATTGCGCTAGGCTATCAACAGCAGAATATTCTGATAGCAAAACATTCATGTACCGGGTATAATAGATATAAAATAGATAATAAATATAAAAGTCCCCAAATTGCTTTAATCCAGTAAATTTCTCTTGAAGCATCATAACTTGTGTAAAGTGTATTTGCTGTATTTACTAATGTCTTATATGTGCCCCACCCCCATCCGATTGGGCACATGCCCGGTAGGAAGTTATTTTATCTGTTATTTTACTTATTTAGCTTCAATAAAATATTTTACTTCCTGCGTGTGGCCACTTCTGACCCCAGTCAAGATTAAATAACACATACATGTATTCGAGGGCCTCTATATGATGTTGCATTTAAAATATAACACTAGATCATAATGACTTTTTTATTAACATTAAATTTTATTTCATGAAATAACATTAACATAATTTGGATTTGGCATAAAATAGCACAAAGCATTCTTAAAGCATTATTAAAGTCTATAACAATTCATAAAAATGGTATCAAAAGGAGGTGGTAGAATCTGATAAGAGTTAATATTTGAGATGTAGATATACAACTATTTCATATCTTAGATACATTAGTACAATTTTTTTTATGAATATATATCTCGTTCAATTGTCTGCTTGTGTTGTAGCATTCTCATAGCTTTGAGATTCACACGATATCGATTCCACTTAACTGTTCGCTTTTCGTTTTGACTGATCCATTGTTTATGTTTAGAAGAAAATCTGATTCAATAGTGTCATGAAGGCCACGGCATATTTTTCACAAGATGGCTACTGCTCAAAAAGAGCTCTTGCAGAAATGCTTTTCTTTGCTCGCTTTTTGGTTGGAGATACTTTATACACTGGTAAACGAAATGGTGACTTAATGGGCGTTAGCACAGGTGTAATTTGTTGCAGACAAACTCCAGTGTGACATGCAGTTGACGAAATGCATTTTGGTGTAACTAATCGTATTGTTTGCGATGTTTTCAAGCGCTTTCTCTTCAAGCGATGAAGCGATATACTTGACATTTGGCGCATTCTGAAATAACAAAACAGCTTTATATATCAGACATCTAATTTTACCAATTTATTTTATGACATCAATATTTTATCTTCACAAAAATAATTATATATCGATTATCACATATATGTAATTCAGACTAACATTTACATTTAATATTATATACTACATATATTATTGAAGCTTGACAAAATCACCGCATGCTCAGAGGTGCCACTGTTTCGAACCGAGCATAATATTTGTAATAAGTTCTCACATGCGCCAAGTATGTAAAAAGAAAAGTAACATGCGCCAAGTATGTAAAAAGAAATGTTATGTTCAGTTTAGTTTTACTGCAAACCACATTTGGTCTTTTTGAATATAAATATGTGAAAAGCCAAGGATCTTACGTCCTCGTATTACATTATTTTCATGCCTTTATATATATGAATAACAACTTTTTTCGAGCGTGACTTGTATTTAATTAAATTAATTTAATTAAATAAAATTAAACACTATGTAAACATGTAAAAAAAACACAGATTTTGTGTTTTCTGATCACAGAACGCAACGTGATTTGGACGAAAAATCGCTTGGCTGATCACAGATGTTATTAAAATTGTATTATGATAAACATCGCATTAAATGTAAAAACAAGAGCAGTTCAGATGGTGTACTCAAAACCGTTCAGACGATGTACTCAAACAAAAAACGTTCAGACGATGTACTATTTTCCAAATTACTCGCCACAGATCTAAAAAAAGGTTAAACAACGTGCAAAACATTGTACGAAATATTCTAAGCATATCACAAAGCAAACAAAGTTGTTTTTTTTCGTTGTTTGTCGTCTTGAATTGCACACACGTCAAAATAAAGTATGTGCAGACGATGTACAATTTTCATTGTTTATTGTTCCTGAATGTTTGAGAAAACTACAAAAATCTGAAGAAAAAAAACACGACAATTACCAGAGTACATAAGGCGACTAAGCGGGTACTCTGCGCATAGTTATCATTTATTTTGATATTATAAAATATGAGAATACCTTAATTTTCGTCATTAAAGGGATCTTTTCACGCTTTGGTAAATTGACAAAATTGAAAAAAGTTGTTTCAGATTCGTAAGTTTTCGTTTTAGTTATGATATTTGTGAGGAAACAGTAATACTGAACATTAACCATGCTCTAATATAGCCATTATATGCATCTTTTGACTATTTTAAAACCTAAAAATTATAAAGCGTTGCAACGCGAAACGATTGAATAATTTGGAGAGTTCTGTTTTTGTCGTTAAATTTTGTGAAACTACGAATATTGCTTATATAAGGTATAAAATACGTCAAGATTGTGTACTCGGCGGAAGAGCTCAGTAGGCTAAAGCGTTTTTTCTTCAGGACTCTGGCAGGACTCCAGGGGTCACTGGTTCGAAACCTGCTCCGGACAATGTTCTTTTCCTTTTTTTATTTTTTTTTCTTGATTTTTTACTGGAGCTTTTATGATCCAATGTTTACATTTATCAATATAAAGCATTTAATGAATAAGTTAAAAAAATGCCAAAATCTGTGAAAAGGCCCCTTTAAGCGAGAGCTAGTTCCGCCATTTTGTGCGTACGATGTACTTTTGTGATCACGTTATACCGCAGTGTAATTTTTTTGCTTTAAACAAGTTGAAACACGCGGCAAAAAATTTGTGTATGCATAGGTATGTCTATTGGTATGTCAAAAACTGATACGTATAAGCGGTCAACGCCCACATAAGCTTTTGGTCGTATTATACATTTTAGTATGTCTTTTTTAAGGCAAACTTTGCTTATATTGTTTAAGTATAACCAAGCATGGGTGATTATAATCACCATAGTAGATACTATTAATAGTGAATCTCGTATTATATTTTTAAATAATGTAATTAGTGCTTCCTAATGTACAGGCAAAAGCTTATTTGATATTTTGTGATGTATATTTCAGCAAAACGATAAAGTGTATTTAGATATCAGATGAATTAACCAAAATCAAATTTCTCAAGTTAGGCCTTAGATATAGTAACCCATACAACTGTTTTCAAACGCTTTAATAGCAATATTATTTGATTTTAAAACCATGTAAGAATTTTACATTTTAAAAATCTGTTGAAAAGAGAAGAGACGACATTTAAAGAAAAAGATACATGAGAAAGTCAGTTGAAAATTCATTTTAGATTATTGAGCGTTTTCAAATCGCTGCCCCAACAACATATCTCTCATGTATCTTTACATGTCTCTATGTTATTATTATAATTATTGTTGTTGTAGTTATTAAACAAAATTTTAATTTATGAATTACTGTAAGTATTGAAAGTATCGCGATAAATACACATACATACAACCAATTATTAAAAACAACAAATAAATAAATAATAATAATTATAATAATAGTCCCAGTTGTAAATTTGATTAAAACAATTTTTATATATTACCTGTTATCTTGGGCCATTTAAGCCAGTACTATGATCGACAATGATAGTCTTGATTGCATAAATACCCCATTGTTTTTATTCGATTATCTTCTTCAAACTGAACAAATATTGTTTACATAGCGAAATATTATGAATCCTGTTTCACTTTCGGTTTGGATTTTTGTAATCACCGTCAATTCATTTTCAAATGTGGATTATAATGTGGTGAAATAATATTATAAAAGTAAATTGTTTGGATCAGAAATGCACAAGAAATAACCGTTTACAGTGTTCTTTTCATCGAAATTTCGGCAGAAAGGTTGGCTCTAGTTTTAAAAAAAGATGGCTCTTAAAAGACACGAGATCTATCTTGCGGAGGAGTCCGGAGATAGTCGATGTATCACGAGTGAAATCAATTAATGTGAATTATATCCCTTTGAGATTTGTGTATATTGCTTTTTGTCTTCAAAACCGTAACGGCAACATTTTGATAAACACAGTTTTATCAGGTTTCTTTGATTAAAACATTATACATAACGATTACAACGAAAGCCAATAAAAGTAAAAAAAAAGATTTTAAAGTATTAAAAATATTTAAACAAAACAGTACAGTGACAACGATTTAACAGGCTAAGTAGAAGTAGCCAACCACCATTTCACAGCGTATATATACAAGAAATGACTTCATGATAGAGTAAGGTCGCCGTGGTGTAATGAATATGGTGTCCGTCTAGCGACCCGGAGGTCATGGGATCGATCCACACCGTGGGAGCGTTCGGTAGATCTCCCCCAAGGACACCAAGTACTGGTTCTGCCCAGGAAATAGGTCCGATGTATGCGAGCGGTAAAAACCCTCAGAGAGTTATGAAAAAGTAAAAAAAAATACCCTCATTATCGCTGTTTAAATAGTATGGCTTCGGTGGAATACCGTTAAAGGGAAAAAAATAACCCTCATTATCGCTGTTTAAATAGTATGTCTACGGTGGAATACCGTTCAAGGGATTGTCTAAACAGATAACTGCACGCATGCTAAATTAGACCTTTTTGTCGCTTAATTTATGATTGGTGACTTTTGTTAATATGTCATATCATGTACATGAGTGGCCAGGTGGTCAGGACGTGAAAATCTATAGCGGACAATAGAAAATATATTTTTGAGTGATTTAAAGTGTTTATTTTCGTGCAACTTAGCATAAAATGGAAAGCTGTTGTGAGGAATATAGTGGTGTCAGTAGTGGTGACGAGGATTTTGACGTTTGTGAGGATATATCGCTTAAAAAAATCGTTTTGTGCTTTGTGATTTCGGACAAAGGAGAAAATGGCGGGAAATGGCAAGCCGTGACAAAGAAAAGAAAAAAGGCAAGTAGTAGTAGCAACGAAAGTTTTGCTAACTTGTCTACTGATGAGAAACTAAACAGTATATTCGCTCAGTTAAACAAAAACTTTGAAAAGATAAGTGATGTAGAAAACGCGTGCAGGAGGGACATTCAAAATGTGAACAAGTACTGTAGCGAACTTGAAAACAAAATTGTCAAAATGGGACAAATGTGTGAGAGACAGGAGCATATGTCAAAGGTACTGTGCTAAAGATCAATAGACATTGAGGCACAGAGCATGAGAAACAATCTGATATTTTATGGAGTAACGGAAAAGTTTACGCACAAATTCGGAGATAAACACTTAGTACTTCGTTTTTTGGAAAATGAGTTAGACATAAACACAGAAGATAAAGTAATTGAGAGGGCACATCGATTAGGACGAACGTCCCCGCAATATACAGACATGGAAGTGACCAGAAGCGTCCTTTAATTGCAAGGTTTAGGGACTATAATGACACTGAAGTGATCATGCGAAAAGTGTACCTTCTGAAGAACAGCGGCTTCGGGATAGATAGAAAATACCCAAAAGAAATCTCTACAGCAAGATAGGCACTGTACAAGTCAAAAGAAGCAGTGGATGCCAGATCGAGCAGAAGAAATGTCCAGATACGTTACCCAGCCAGATTATTTATTGACGGCAGGTGCGTAAATAGATATTTTTCCTGACTGGTTCAACGTGCTAGGGACAAATATACTAGTCGGATTTAATACGAAGTTAACAAAAGAAGAAGACGTAGGCACGAAGTCAAAATCAAGGGTGTATTACAATGAGACAATAGAAGACACTCTCGAAAGCAGCGTCTTTATTGAGGACAACAACGCATCATCACAGACATGACCCGCCCACACAAATGTAAACAATCCGGATATTAGGTCAGGCACGTGCGATGAACTTACAGAATGTAAAGAAACTGTTGACTTATCCGCAAGTGCACAACAATCCACATCTCGTCAAAAAAGCACAAGTAAAAATAACAAAACAACAAGAAATGACAACAACGAAACTACTAATAGACTGATCCCGGAAAAGCACGAGTTTAGAAAAACCCACTAATCACCCCGGTACAAACAACGCTGGTCCATTATATCAACCAATGATAGCTTCCTTTAAATAATAACGGTTTATACGGTGTGGGATTTTGAAAGGATTATAAATGGGTCATGTTTATCTGTACCAGTAGATTAGTGGGTTTTCCATAAAGTTGCTTTTTCCGGGACACATATATTATCAAACATCTACAAAATCATCTGAAAACCCCAATACGAGGAACCGCGAGCAAAACGTGATAAGCGAGCATACCATTGGCAGTCAATGTGATAAAATTGGCGTGGGGAGAAAGAAACTTTCTGTGGGATCCCACTCTTGTAAACAGCGTACAGCGGATGGAGATTCGAAACAAGACAATGTGAAAGGCTGCAAATCTGGAGTGACCAATCAGACATCAAAAAACAAGAATACGTAGGACAGCGATGAGGTCAACAACGAGATCAACCTGTGTTTACTAAATGTGCAAGGACTTATTGGTAAACAATATAACAAACTTGACTGTTCAGAAATGAATTTATTAATTTGTTCATATGACATTTTATTACTGACTGAAACATGGTCAAATTATACTTTTAATTATAATGTTGAGAATTTCACATCCTTTACTTTACTTTACGCAGACAAATTAAATTAAAAAGTTATAAAAGAAGAAGTGGTGGAATTAATATGTATGTTCATAATAAACTGAAAAAATATGTAAAATTTATTAAAAATACAAGTGATTGTATAATGTGGATTAAACTAGATGGAAAACTGTTCAATTTAAACAATAATTTATTGTTGTGTTTAGTTAACAATGCACCACAAGGCTGTGGCAGAGAGTACCTTTCAGAAAATAATGCATTTGAATTGATTACAGATGACAGTCTTCATTTTAAAGATATGTTTGAGTATGAAAATTGTGAATTCCTTATTTGTGGAGATTTTTATGCTAGAGTTGGGGAGAGACCAGATTTTGTTTTACATGACACTGTTCATGTCTCTGTGGAAAATGTGTTACCTGATGATTATGTACAAGATGTAAGGTGCCTGTACCACGTGACTTTTTCGGCTATGTGTGGGACAATCGGATGTCAACAAACCATCGCTCCAGGTACGTTTCTGATAATTTCTTCATTAATTCAAAACCATTTTCAAAAAAAAAAACTAAGACGAGAGCCCGGTCATTGTAAAAATACACAACTGTGTTAAGTTTGCGCAAAATTAATTAAGTATTTTTTTTCCAAAAAGTGCAACCGCGTGTTTGAAAACACACAAAGTGAAATGCTAAGTGTGGTATATTTGTTATTCAATCAACAAAAACGTTCATTATAATATTGCTGAAGGTTTAAAAAATAGGGCGGATATTGTAATTCTTCATAGAGTAGCTACATATATTGTATGTTTGCACATATACATCTGATTCGGAGTCTGTGTATAAAAATGCAATAATGCTATGTGTGTGGGACACATTTTTGAAATGCTATTTGTGGTATGCAAGAATTTTCCCGTCAGTTCTGCGTTTAATCTGAACACAGTTTTGTAGGAATCTAAAACATATACTTCAGTCTGTACTGCAAATATATCAAATTAACCAAATGTTACATGATGGGATACTGAAGTAATTTTGTTATGTTTAAACAATTTATGTTTAATTGAACATAAATTTTAAATAAAATACACTGCGTTATTGTTATCCAACCAATGGTCTTTTTCACAAACACGTTATGTTGAACTATAATATATATTTTTTTACTTATTGTCTTTAAATAAATATCATGATTGATATTTCTGCCTGATTATTAAATTCGGTCCTTTTTTATAAATGAATGACAAAGAAAGGAAAAGCACTTGCTTTAAAATGGGTTTTACTTCTGTTGGTTTTCAGACTTGACAAGGATTAGTCGAAGGATTTGTAATGCTTTAAGGCGCGAAGCTGTATTAGAATAAGATGAACACCAACTATGCAAACATACCATTTAATATGTATTTTGGCATAATTAAAACAAAGTGCATGTATTGATATTTGTGTATATTTATGTGTTTTGTATCTATGTTATTAATGAAATTGATTAGATGAATATAAAATCTGAGTATATATGTTAATAAAGCAATTGTTTCATAACAAATAACAATATAAATCCAATGATGATTGTTTGTGGTCTATTAAGTTCATTTAGTTTCCAATATCATCTCCATATGAATATCTTAAGTATATCAACGATAAACACTTCAATAATAATAACATTGCTTTATAACCAGCATGCACATGTTACAATAGAAATTAAAGCACCAAGTACATAAAGAAGTACATTAGTATTCGCAAAGTAACAAATCTTGCTATACAAACATATAAATGATCTAATTAACACGTAACAAATCATCATCGCAAAAAAGTCTTGGCTTTGGGGGTTTATTATACCAACAAACATATTTAATTATATTAATACTCCATGAACTCAATTTAAAATGAAATCTGAATAACTGAAAATTGTGTAAGATGTTTAATGAAAATACTCATTCGACCCGGTCGTGAAAGTGGCTGCAAGTTCTTGTTACCACCGCACCAAGTAATAAACAATACATGTTATTGATCCTTTTGTCTATTTGTTTAAATAATGCTGTATTATCTCTTTATGTTTATGTAATAACTCTCGTTACGGTATAATATGTTTACACATTCCTGATAAAAAGCACACAACAATAAGTTCAATAACACTTTTTGTAAATTTGTTACAATTATATTAACATGACACCATGCACAAACAATCCTTACGATTTTGTGTATTAAACAAGTGCCTTAGTTGGAAGTAACAATTCACTGAAAATTTAACATTTTGTAATAATCAATTTTATAGAAACTCACAAGAAAAGGTTTGCCGCAACAGAAAAATTTTCCTTCCCGTGCGTATGTGGCTTTGTGTTTGGAGATGCCCGACTGTGTTTTGACCTCTCTACCACACTGTTCCCAAACAAATGGCATTCTACAAGTAAAAAATATGAATATAAATGATCAACAATCATGATAATTTTGAGTAACATGTACGTCGTAATTATCATATTTTAAGCACGCAAAACAGTACCAATAATGTTTTATTGACCAACTTTTGTAATTTAGACAGACTTAAAATATTATTTATGTTTATATCAATCTGTCGATTCTCTAGTTTAGTTTGTATACCACACATAGCATTTCAAAAACGTGTCCCACACATAGCCTTATTGCATTTTTAAGCACACACTCCGAATCAGAAGTATTTGTGCAAACATACAATGTATGTAGCTTCTCTATGAAGAATTACAATGTACGCCCTATTTTTAAAACCTTCGACAATATGATTATGAACTATTTTGTTGATTGAATAAAAAATATACCACACGTAGCATTTCAATTCGTGTCTTTTCAAACGCGCGGTTGAACTTTTTTGGAAAAATACTAAATTAATTTTGCGCAAACTTAACACAGTTGTGTATTTTGACAATGACCGGGCTCTCGTCTTTGTTTTTTTGAAAATGGTTTTGAATTAATAAAGAAATTATCAAAAACGTTACCTGAAGCGATGGTTTGTTGACATCCGATTGTCCCACACATAGCCGAAAAAGTCACATGGTACAGGCACCTTGAAGATGTAAACTTACCAAGATGTAACCTTGATTAAACTGTAAATGAGTATGGGAAGTTTTTATTGGATTTGTGTCAAATGTCAGGTTTAAGAAAAGTGAATGGTAGATTAGGTTTAGATAGAAATATAGGAAAACACACATTTATAAGTTCACAAGGTTGTAGCACACTTGTTCTCTGTAAAAGTAATATGTTACCATTGATTCATAAGTTTGAAATTTTAGATTCTAACATTTTATCAGATCACTGTGTAGTAAAATTAAGTATTGAATGTAAAACTGAGATAGAGAAATATCCCAAGAGAAATATCCCAATAGGAATAGCCATATGGAACATGATACCAAAAAGCTACCATACAGTTTTAAATGGGATAATGAAAAGAAAATGGATTATATTAATTCGTTTAATTGTGAAGATGTAATAAATACCTTTAAAACTATTAGTGGCTGTATAGATCAAACCCAAAACAGTGATTCATTGGATAGTTATTTATCCCAAGTTTGTGATGTAATTGAAAATATTAGTTCACCATTATTTAAAAAAAAGCTTGTTGACAATACAAAGTTTGTTGATAAAAACAATATTTTTAATGCTGCCTATGTTGATAATGAATGTAAGTTTAAAAAAAATATATTATTATATGAATCTTAATATGCACAGACATTATCCCTCAGAGGAAAATAGACAAATCATGGTAGAATCTAGGAGCCTTTATAAAAGCACAATTAGGAAAAAGAAATATCATTATGATAAAAATCAAACTACAAAATTAGAAAATGCAAGACTTAAAAATGCAAAACTTTACTGGAAAATGTTAAGGAATAATACATGCAAAGATAATAAGCAAGATATAAGTAGTAGGGAGTTTTTGAACTATTTTAAATCAATCAATGACCCTAACTCTAGATTTTATCAAGCTGATGAAGATGTTTTGTTTTATCAAGACCGGTACTTAAATGGAGAATTAAATATAATGTTTAGTGGGTTAAACATTGCATTTACTGATCAAGAAATTATAAGTGCTTGTAGGCAAATTCATAATGGTAAATCAGGTTGCCCTGATTATCTGCTTAATGAGTTTTTTAAATTTGGAATAAGTTGTGAAAGTTTCTTAAAAGTTGTTTGTAGTTTGTTCAATAAATTCTTTGAATATGGACACTTTCCTGAAGTTTGGTGTGAGGGGTTTATTGTTCCATTACATAAAAAAGGTGATAAACAGGATGTCAATAATTACAGAGGGATCACATTATTAAGTACTTTTGGGAGATCATTTATTAAAGTCATTAACAATAGACTTAACAATTGGGCTGAACACTATCATGTCTACATAGAGGCACAGGCAAGATTCAGGCAAAATATGGGAACTGTTGATAACATTTTTGTGTTACACGGTGTCATTTATTATTAATAATTTTTAAATGAACAAAAAAGATTGTACGCCGTATTTGTTGATTACACCAAAGCGTTTGATTATTTGGTGAGGGATATCATATGGTATAAACTGTTGAAGCTAGGCGTTAGAGGAAAAATGCTTGATATCATAAAATCTATGTATACAAATGTAAAATCAAGAAAAAAAAATAGGTAATATAATAAGTAATGAAGATTTTTCCTGTTTTTTAGGAGTTAGACAAGGAGAGTCATTATCACCTTTCCTATTTTCTATTTATTTGAACGACCTAGAAGAACATTATATGTTAAATGGTTTTAACGGAGTAGATATGGGTATGCTAAAATTATTTTTGTTGTTATATGCAGATGACATTGTTATTATGGCAGAAACTGAGGAAGAATTAATTTAAGGTTTGTCTTTGTTAGAGGAATATTGTGATAGGTGGAATTATGTGTTAACACAAATCAAACAAAGGTTATGGTTTTTTAAAGACGGGGACAACTTAGGAGGGATTTTTTTTTACAAAGACCAAGCATTAGAAATTGTTAAATCATTTACATACTTAGGAATTGTATTCACTACAGGAGGATCTTTTGCAAATACCTTTGAAACGCTTGCAGGTCAAGCCTCAAAGGCTGTATTTAAGCTTAACACATATTTAATAAATTATCCAACAATTTCAATACTTACCAAATTAGAGTTGTTTAATCAGCTTGTTTTACCAATATTAAATTATGGGTCAGAAATATGGGGCTTAACCGAATCAATTTCACTTGAAAGAGTTCACTTACATTTTTGCAAAAAACTACTTGGCGTGAAAATTCAAACATAAAATAATTTTGTACATGGGGAACTTGGAAGAACATCCTTGATAACTAAAAGAGTCATAAATGTAATACGGTATTGGTTGAAAATTATACAGTTAGAAAATCATAAGTATGTAAAGTGTATTTATAGCCATATGTGTGAGAATTTAATAAATAAACCAAATAAACATTCTTGGGCAAAATCTGTATGTAATCTGTTGCAGACCTTAGGCTTTCAATATGCATGGCTGAACCAAGGTGTACGTGATGAAAAGTGTTTTTTTATCCTTGGTAAAGTCTAGATTGAATTATATATTTATCCAAAATTGGATGTCAGAACTTAATGATTCCTCAAGATCAATAAGTTACCGGCAGTTTTGCAAATTTAAATTGCAACCTTACTTTAAAAAATGTTAGCATAACTAAGTTAAGATCGGATATTTGTACATTAAGGGTTTCATCCCATAGATTAAAAGTAGAATCAGGCAGATGGCACAAACCTGAAGCCATACCATTTCAAGATAGAAAATGTCAACATTGCAATGTTCTTGAGGATGAATATCATTCTTTATTAGAATGTTCTTTATATGATAATATTAGGTAATTGTATATAAATAAATATTACTGGAAAAGACCAAACATGATCAAATTTATTGAACTAATGCAATCGGATAATACAAGTACCAACAGAAACTTAGCTATGTATGTACATAAAGCATTTAGTCAAAGAAACCTGTATAATTATTATTATGATTAATTGTATATAATGCATTACTCAAACTTGACTTCTTTCTCTCTAATAGATTCGTCTTTGTTGTTTTTGATGTTATCGTTTATAGCATTGATTGTTAAATAGATTCTAAATGTTGTAATCTAAAAATAATGTGTCCTTGACCTTTCTATGTATTGATACTTTATTTAACAACTTATGGAATTCAATACTGATCACATGTCATGCCTTTAAATATGTTACTATGTTTTGATCATGTATACTCATGGACTGTTTGTCTATTGTATATATTGAATCAACCATGTTTTTTATCAGAAGATTCTGAAATGGTGTAGGAAAGGCGAGCTTTATCGAGCCTTATCACGCTCCATTCGAAACTTAAATTACACCCACGGTAGACCAGTTATTACATGTATTTCCATTGTCTGCGTTAATATATGCATTAATTGATTCTTGCATTACATGGTGAAATAGGGCTGGTATCGAAAAACTGCTGGATCAATGGTACTGATGTTATTTCTTCCTGATAAATTATTTTATTAGTATCGAAAACAACCGGTGTGTAGTTGATTCGTTACAAATTGTTTGAGTAACATGGTTTACAGTAAAGATGGTGTAGTTTTACGGAAAATGAAGTTGCACTCTTGTTTCTATTATAGCATATATAAAGCAAGATGTGTTTGTGAAACACTATGTCCCACCCAAATATTTGACATTTGACCTTGAAGGATGACCTTGACCTTTCACCACTCAGAATGTGCAGCTCCATGAGATACAAATGCATGCCAAAGATCAAGTTGCTATCTTCAATATTGCAAAAGTTATGGCAAATGTTAAAGTTTGACGAAAACCAACAAACCAACAAACAAACCAACAGACAGAGCAACAACAAGATGTCCCCCACTATATTGTTGGGGGACATAAACATAAATAAATAATACTATGGGCTTTCCTCCTGTGGTTAAGGAGAGGGCGTGAAAGATGAGGGACAATGACGTCACTCTGTTGCAATAATCAAAACGCTGTACGACGAAGATAAAACTGAAAGTGGAACACGTTCAAACAACGATTAAATGCCAAAAAGCTCTTCAATTCTTCCATAAATATGTAAAAACGTACTATTACATTTTGAGTGATATCGAATAATTCTTTAATATAAGTCTATGTTACCGTATAGTATTTATGTGCTTGTGACAAATGATTTTAAATACTTTTTAAATTCAGTATCACCCTATTCTAGTTGATGCCGTTTATAATGTTCATTTTAGGGCGCGCTCGGGTGCGTGCGTGCGTGTGTGAGCGTGCGTGTGAGTGCCTGAATTCGCGTATGTACTTGTGTATGTGTGCGTGTGTTGCGTGTGATTTGCATTTGACTGACGTTTTGAACAACTTGGTATCCAAACCACAGTTGCTCTGTTTTCTTAATTGGTACGTAATATTATTGCTTGTATACATGTATAACAGGCCGCTATAAACCTATATTTTTTTGTGATATAACATGTTTATAATTACCTTTCTGATATGTAGTGCGCATGTTAAATGGGTTTAATTAAAATGCTGTATTTATGAAATGTAGATTTTATAAAATATTGTTAACTGCATTTCGAGTTATAGTTTTCTTGTTTGCGTGTATTCACACTAAACAGCTTGCTTATTGTATTTTCTACTCATTTGATTTCGTTTATAAAAATAATGATGTTTTTGGTGTAATATTTGTATACATGTTCTAGTATACAGAAATAAGTGAGGCCCCTTCGTTTCGAAGCTTTATAAACGGCATTTAATGAGCAAGGCTGTATCTCCATCCACCTGTTCAATTTAATGTTAGAATCATTTGATGCATTTTGAAACATGGCTAGAATAACAAGCACCTGTGTAGATATTTTTATTGGAGCCTTGTTCTGAGAAAACTGGGCTCGGTTCATGTGCGTTAAGTGTCATCACAGATTACCAAGTGCAAGTGCAGTGCGTAAAGTGTTATCACAGATAAGCAAGTGCAGTGCTTATAGTGTCAACCCAGATTAGCAAATGCAGTGCGTATAATGTCATCACAGATAAGCAAGTGCAGTGCGTAAAGTGTCAACACAGATTAGCAAGTGCAGTGTGGAAAGTGTCATCCCAGATTAACAAGTGCAGTGCGTACAGTGTCATCCCAGATAAGCAAGTGCAGTGCGTAAAGTGTCAACACAGATTAGCAAGTGCAGTGCGGAAAGTGTCATCACAGATTAGTAAGTGCAGTGCGTCAGTGTCATCACAGAGTAGTAAGTGCAGTACGTAAAGTGTCATCACAGATTAGCAAGTGCAGTGCGTATAGTGTCATCACAGATTAGCAAGTGCAGTGCATATAGTGTCATCACAGATTAGCAAGTGCAGTGCGTAAAGTGTTATCACAGAGTAGCAAGTGCAGTGTGTATAGTGTCATCACAGATTAGCAAGTGCAGTGCATAAAGTGTTATCACAGATTAGCAAGTGCAGTGCGTATAGTGTAATCACAGATTAGCAAGTGCAGCGCATAAAGTGTAATCACAGATTAGCAAGTGTAGTGCGTATAGTGTTATCACAGATTAGCAAGTGCAGTGCGTAAAGTTTCATCACAGATTAGCAAGTGCAGTGTGAAAAGTGTCATCACAGAGTAGTAAGTGCAGTACGTAAAGTGTCATCACAGATTAGCAAGTGCAGTGCGTACAGTGTCATCACAGATTAGAAAGTGCAGTGCATACAGTGTCATCACAGATAAGCAAGTGCAGTGCGTACAGTGTCATCACAGATAAGCAAGTGCAGTGCGTAAAGTGTCAACACAGATTAGCAAGTGCAGTGCGGAAAGTGTCATCCCAGATTAGCAAGTGCAGTGCATATAGTGTCATCACAGATTAGCAAGTGCAGTGCATACAGTGTCATCACAGATTATCAAGTGCAGTGCGTAAAGTTTCATCACAGATAAGCAAGTGCAGTGCGGAAAGTGTGAACCCAGATTAGTAAGTGCAGTGCCTACAGTGTCATCACAGATTAGCAAGTGCAGTGCGTAAAGTTTCATCACAGATTAGCAAGGGCAGTGCGGAAAGTGTCATCACAGATTAGTAAGTGCAGTGCGTACAGTGTCACCACAGATTAGCAAATGCAGTACGGAAAGTGTCATCACAGATTAGCAAATGCAGTGCGTACAGTGTCATCACATATTAGTAAGTGCAGTGCGTACAGTGTCATCACAGATTTGCAAGTGCAGTGCGTAAAGTGTCAACACAGATTAGCAAGTGCAGTGCGAAAAGTGTCATCCCAGATTAGCAAGTGCAGTGCGTATAGTGTCATCACAGATTAGCAAGTGCAGTGCATATAGTGTCATCACAGATTAGCAAGTGCAGTGCGTAAAGTGTTATCACAGAGTAGCAAGTGCAGTGTGTATAGTGTCATCACAGATTAGCAAGTGCAGTGCATAAAGTGTTATCACAGATTAGCAAGTGCAGTGCGTATAGTGTAATCACAGATTAGCAAGTGCAGCGCATAAAGTGTAATCACAGATTAGCAAGTGTAGTGCGTATAGTGTTATCACAGATAAGCAAGTGCAGTGCGTAAAGTTTCATCACAGATTAGCAAGTGCAGTGTGAAAAGTGTCATCACAGAGTAGTAAGTGCAGTACGTAAAGTGTCATCACAGATTAGCAAGTGCAGTGCGTACAGTGTCATCACAGATTAGAAAGTGCAGTGCATACAGTGTCATCACAGATAAGCAAGTGCAGTGCGTACAGTGTCATCACAGATAAGCAAGTGCAGTGCGTAAAGTGTCAACACAGATTAGCAAGTGCAGTGCGGAAAGTGTCATCCCAGATTAGCAAGTGCAGTGCATATAGTGTCATCACAGATTAGCAAGTGCAGTGCATACAGTGTCATCACAGATTAGCAAGTGCAGTGCGTAAAGTTTCATCACAGATAAGCAAGTGCAGTGCGGAAAGTGTGAACCCAGATTAGTAAGTGCAGTGCCTACAGTGTCATCACAGATTAGCAAGTGCAGTGCGTAAAGTTTCATCACAGATTAGCAAGGGCAGTGCGGAAAGTGTCATCACAGATTAGTAAGTGCAGTGCGTACAGTGTCACCACAGATTAGCAAATGCAGTACGGAAAGTGTCATCACAGATTAGCAAATGCAGTGCGTACAGTGTCATCACATATTAGTAAGTGCAGTGCGTACAGTGTCATCACAGATTTGCAAGTGCAGTGCGTAAAGTGTCAACACAGATTAGCAAGTGCAGTGCGAAAAGTGTCATCCCAGATTAGCAAGTGCAGTGCGTACAGTGTCATCACAGAGTAGCAAGTGCAGTGCGTAAAGTGTCATCACAGATTAGCAAGTGCAGTGCGAAAAGTGCCATCCCAGATTAGCAAGTGCAGTGCGTACAGTGTCATCACAGAGTAGCAAGTGCAGTGCGTAAAGTGTCATCACAGATTAGCAAGTGCAGTGCGGAAATTGTCATCACAGATTAGTAAGTGCAGTGCGGAAAGTGTCATCACAGATTAGTATTAGTGCAGTGCGTACAGTGTCATCACAGATCAGCAAATGCCGTGCGGAAAGTGTCATCACATATAAGTAAGTGCAGTCCTAAGTAACAAGAAACCAACTTATGCCTTAAAGGGACCTTTTCACAGATTTTGGAGTTTATTGAAGTTTGAAGCTTGTCATTAAATGCTTTAAATTGATAAAGGTTAACATCGGAAATAAATTGCTCCAGTAAAACAAACACAAGAATAACATCGCAGGATGAAAAAAACTAATCCTCAACTGGACTCGAACCCATGACTCTTGGAGATATAGTCTAGCACATAAACCACTTTACAAATCGTGCTCAAGAACCAATCCTTGTCATGTCACAACATATAACGATAACAAATGAACTCTCCAAATTATTCAATCGGTTTGCTTGATAATTTTGCATGTTTTTAAATCGTCAAAAGATGCATATAATGGTATTTTCGAGTATAGTTAATGTTCAGTATTACCGCTTCCTCGCAAATATCATAACTACAACGAAAAGTGGCAAATCTTTTTTTTCAATTTTGTCAATTTACCAAAACGTGAAAATGTCCCTTTAACATATATATATTTGGACGGAAAAAAACGTCAGAAATATCTAAGGAAAGGAAACATGTCGAATACAGTGAATGACTTTTTACCATCCTCAAAATTGCATATAGAATCCAATCCATCCTTCCCACATCCCAGATATTTGAAAATAAAAACGGAGCGATCGATGAATATAGTCTTCTTCGTCCGATACAGCACTCGTTCTAAAAAGAAGATTTTGTGCCTCTGCCTATTGGTTAAGAGGTGAATTAACTGTAGAAAGTTGATAAGTTCGGGAGTGAGTTTAAAATAATGTACACTGTAAGTGTTTACATGTGGATAAGGGTGACAATGACAGCTACACGAGTAAGGGTTTTTAAACGTTTTAGTTTTGCTGCATGCCTCATGTATATAGGGAGGTAGTGAAGTAGTGCTATTGCATACAATATTAACAACAGTTATAGTGAGACGTGTTAAGTAAAAGAAAAGAAAAATGCGTATACATATTTAGTCAAACATTTAGGCGTTAGTTAAATCAGGTATGTGTATAATACACATACCTGGTTAAATGTATTTGAAAACATATCGGAAGCGGATGTTATCAAATGATTAGGTAGAACATTTACAAATGGAACAGTTTCGCACAAAATATACACTTCAGTTACAGTAAACTCTCCCGTAACTTATATGCAACGTCAAAATATATAGGCCTACCCAATGCAAAAATAGCTTGTTGCATAGTGTCAGAGATAATGAGCACAAATAAATGTTCTGATGTAGTGTATAAAAGATTCCAAGCAGCTATCCATGAAATAATATGAAGACCTTTTTCTATCATAGGTTGGTGACCAGAACAACGAAAATTCGATAAGCACGCGATATGGCAATGGTGTAGATAAGTAGCGTTCCGGTTCAATTAATTAAGCTTTTAAACAATTTATAGTGTAAGCCTTTTGCACGAGAATTTATATATATCCCCTAATTTTTTGCATCGGACAGTCAACTTGTCTGGTATGAAATATGTTTAAGAAGGCAACACTGCTTCCAAGTTCATTAGTAATCCATGCGTGACCAAACCGAACATAACTACGGCAGTAAATGTTTATATGCGTTGCCTACGTTACTCGTCCAGCTTCGTCTAAGCGCCGTAATATAGACCGTTCCATAATTTAGTAATTACCCAATTATCTCCCCTGAATACTCTCCGCGTCCGCCATTACACTACTGCCAAACAACCGGTAACATATATAAGAGAGCACCGATTATTCAACGGGTGAATTTCTTTCTTTTTGTAAAACTTGTTTGTTTGTCATGCAAATTGTATGAAATAAAGTTTTTCTGCTAGAGGAGATGTTAAGTTAGTGTTATAACAGAAACATGTTTGAAAAACGTGCATTTTTTAGGTATTTGTCTAGGAAAACAAACACGTTGACACATTAAAAAAAACCCATTTAATTAAACTAAATGCAATATTTATCATTTGATTATATGCATCAATCTTAAAATCGCGTAATCCTTTGCATTCCAGTGTTGAATTGCCCGTTTGTTCTGCATAATCCGATTATCTCGTTTTGATCAGATATTATCCAGACTTAACTAATAACATGGCGTCATCCCGGGGTGTCATAAACCACACTGGGTGGCAGATGACAGTCTGGTCATTAAACACAATTGATGATGCCACCATGTCTTCTCTTTCTGGTAGTATTAAGCAGTCATTTGGTTTAATATTTTACCTCCGACATACTTAACAGTTGCGTTCATTAGATATGTTACATATTGTACAAATTAAAAGTTATGTCCAATATAGAATATCAGAAATTGTACACCGTAAAGATACTAGCCCGTTTAATCCCTGGTTTAATTTATGAAAAAAAGTATTTGATGATTATAAAATTTACCTAAAAACATAACATTTAACGTATTTAGCGGGTATCGGTTAATTAAAACTACGTCATTTCGTATGAAGATTTAATGTTACGGCAATGCACGAACGACATCATAAAACAAGAAATTACATTTGACACGAACGGGGGTAAATAATGTTTAAAAAAATATTAATATAGATATATGTGTGTTAAAATGTTAGATATTTGCCACTCATACTCACTAGTAACGAGTTTTCAATATACATGAATACACAGTTCAAATTGCATCATGTAAAGTTGTGTTTTTCAGTTGTATGTTAATATTCCTCAATAGCGTCATTCTCTGTACAAAACCCATCAAATTAAAATTACATGTTAATACTGTCATGCACTTCGCTTTTAATAGGGCTTTGTAGTACGTTTATTTTCATTTCCCCCCATATACTTTCTATTACTCACGTGTTTATCACACTAACGTACTCATGCCATTCATAATTATATTTTTATAATTAGATGTATTACTATTGTAATTTATTTAAGCTTTTCTGCAAAAAATATTACGGCTTATGCATAGAGCTCTTTGTTGTGTCAAATTGTCGGCCTTTCAGTCTTCAGATAATCTTTAATTTGATGCTTATGCCGCGTTTTTAAAGTTGCAAATAAATGTATTAATAAATTCGTTTGGGGCTTAATAATATATTTTTGAAATATTATTTAGGTGTTTTTTTCGGAGTTTTTTTGTGTGGATTAATTGACTAAACATTTGGTGTCGTTATCCATATGTTTTGCGTTACTTCAAAGACCTATAAAATACATTTTTAGTATTTTTTAGCTTTATAGATGTAAAATGATTCACAGATGAAAATATAGATATATCACATAGATCACATTCTCTTCATATTCCGAATAATCACATAAAATATCGTCAAGATTAATATCACTCTCTCATGATAAAAAGCTCGTTTTTTTAACGTGACAAAATTCCATCTAAAAAAATTAAATATAAATCCAAACCACAATTTTTTATCTTTGATATCAGTTAGAACAAGAAAAATAAAGGAATGCGTATCAAAAATATCATACTTAATATAATATGTTATGATTTTGGAATGTAGATTTTTACCACATGAGACCAATTACAAACAATTAGCGGTAATTAATTGCGCGAGAATCTTTAATAAGTATTAATTAAAATATAAATTGCTTGATGTTGCGGCTATTAAAATCAACACAACAATACATGCGTGAATTGTTTGTGAAACGTTAAAAGTAACAAGTCTAATCAAAGACATAGTATGAGCGACTGAACCGGCAAATTTTCGCCGATGATTACCACTTGATTACAGATATAAAAAAAAACAAATACACGAAAGCATTTTAAACATTTTATTTGTAACAATCAATCTCAACTTCAAACAATCATTTAAACAACAAAAATGTGATAATCGCCTCACATTAATTCATTAAGTAATTTATTTATCCGACAACGGTTAAGCGGGTATTATCTACGTTTTTGGCTTTTGGAATCACAGTCTCGCACCAGTTAGCAGCAGTGTAATGGCGGACAGTCACGTGACTGACAATATGGCGGCGGTCAATTTATCGATTATGGAACGGTCTATTAATTAACACTGCTTAGGGTATCTCGAAGTAACCATCTGTTTCAGAGTTACCCAGTATTTGACACACTTGAACATATGGACAACGTTAAGTGGTAGGCGTCAGCATTCTGCTAATGCAAAACTGTTTGTTACGTTTTGATTCAAACATGCTAACCTTTTGCAAAACTGATTACTAATGTGAACGCTTTCTATTTTATGATATCGCAAGTTTTATGTCCCCATAATTTCGCCGATGTGTTTCATTTGTGTTGCATTTTATGTTTAAAATATATTACATCTTGGTATCAAATTGTTTGTTTTCTTGTTGACCATGATATAAAAAATATAAATCAGGCAACGTTATATCAGGCAGATATCTATGCGGTGGTATGATAAAATCAAAGCGCTGAAGGCACTGAAGATGTTCGCTATTGCATAATTTAACAAGCAATTCATTTTTCAAACTCAATCGCAAGTTTGAAATGAACACACGCCATTCAACTTTATAAAGTGTGTGTCATACCGCACGGGTCGAGTTTTGTGTGCACTTTTTATCATCCTTATTATTTTATAGAAATAACTTAGACAAAATAAAAACAACATGCTTTTTGGTCGTTCTGAAAGCATAGAAAGTATGATGAAAATGGTAATGAGAACTTACTATAAAGACAATTTGCCGTCACCATCATATTAAAGGAATATGTTTTCTAATATCAAATAACTACCTCACCAAGAATATAAATTCATAATGAAAGTTCCGTGTACAAAACTTTTGACTTTTGACACCATATACAAATTCAAAAAATAAGATAATCTTCGTATCTTGTATATGGAGGAATAAAAGTATATAAACATTGCTGTTTATGCTTTACTTGTTACCCGAGCAGTTCACACGGTGTCAACAACGCTGACATAAACATAGGTATAGAGCACTAATGCGCTTTTAGGGCAATTTAGGCGTAGCTGTTTTACTCAGTTTTCATCTTAGTGACTTTTACATCACGCCAACAGACACGCATGAATATTCTCGAATATTTAATAAGCTGATTCGAGATACAACCTCTGAATTTTTGCTACATCACAGCGTATGTGCTCAATTCAAAGGATGTAGCACTGTTCAGTGTAAGGAATTCCGGACTACTCTCTGTAGGCTCAATCGACACAAATTGTGGCCCTGTTACAATTACGCGTTACAATCCATCTCGCAGAATTTCACTTTCGCCTCCAAGATGAGAAAACAATCATTAGCGAAATAGTATAGTGTCACGATAAGAGAAAATCGTTTAATTATAATACCACAATGTTTGCCATACTTGGTCAGCACGTCTGGAAATCATTCCTTAATGTGCGGATAGGCTGCCATTATTAACAAGTTTGCTATTTTGAATTCAATTTTGTATCAAAATGTGGCATTTTCAATTCGCAACGAGATTTGTAATGACCCTCGTCATGCGAAAATGGGTCTTATTCCATATGCGCCCATCATATAAATAGCCCACTCAGCTATCTCTCCTTCTGGTAAGGAGAAACATAACATATTGAGCGATTTTATAGCGAACAGCATCGCCTATGGCCTGATTGCGCAAAAGCACATGTTGGGTTTAACAAACGCTTGCCGAAACGCATAAGACCCATTTTTGCATGACGGGCGCCATTGACGTATGATTTCAATGTGTCGAAAGAAAACTGCGTTTAAATCAAATATCAACATACGATATATTTCGATAGTGAAGAAAGATACTCATAACAAGGCATATGTGGACACATATGAAGTGCTCTCCCGTAGTATATTTTATCTACTCACATTAATGTGTGGTTTGACAATGCTAGCTCACATTTCATGCGGTGAATATGCAACTTACAAGTTAAAAACACAACACAATAGTTTAACTTTTGTTTAATTGTATTTATTTATTTAGAAAAGTTAATTGCAAACTTTATTTCAAAGTCAGCGTATACGCCGACTACATTTTTAAAAGATATTTATTGTTATAAATATATTTAATATAATATATTTTGTTGTTTTCGGTTTTAGCGATTATAAACCATTTTCGAGGTTGCCTATAGTATGCCTGTAGTAATTGATGAACTCATATCCAACCGTCTATGTATTGAGAACTGTGAATATAAACAAGCTAAACCTTCTACTAACCTTCTACTATTGCGTTGCTAGCCCCCGTAAATACAAAAGATCGCCGCTATCTGTTGAGAACCAAAGAACGCTTTCCAGAAATACCCGCTGTAGTAGCACGAACGAGGTTACAAAACAGGTCATTCGTATTATTATTATAAATTGTTTGTTATATTCGGGTTTAGCGATTATGAAACATTTTTTGTTTTTGTCTATCGTATCGCTGAAGTTATTGTTGAACTTATGTTCAACGTTTTATAAATTGAGAATATAAATAAGCGTTAACTTTTTCCCGAATCTATTAATAGCCTCAATTTACGACCTGTACTACGTCATTGAGGTGTATGTGAGAGCGTAACCTATTGCGTTGTTATCGCCCGTGGACTTTCCTTTGTTTTATCGACAGGCGCATCTATTAATAGCCTCATATTATGAATGGACTGAGCAAAAATACTACTTCATGAAGACGCTGCAGAAAGTGGACTATTTTATTCATTCATAAACAGTCTCACCCGCGACACGTACAATACGATCAGAGGTTTTTGAACACATTTTTACTTGTAAGATATATGCCTAAATCCTGTTTAGAGTTTGTGCGACGGTATCGACGTAAATTATGATATTTTTCATATATCGCTTTATTACAGACCTCGTCCCACCACTCATGTTGCTTTTTTGCAATGTCTCCTTTGTATGGTTTAGGTCTTGGATAGGAGCGCTTCATACATTGACCAGCTTTTTAAAACAATGCCACAAAACCATTCAGACTATTGCCGATATTCATACCAGTAGAACTAGTAAACTCGTCAAATAATTCTCCGAACGTCTGTACAAAAACAGCTATAGTAAACTCCAGCCAGTTTAACATGCCAAAAGGTTTAACTATTGCTTTTTAAACATGATATTTAGCTTTTGATTAGCTAATTTATAGGTTGTGGCGAAGAATTCTTAGTGCCTAGTTTGCATTATTAGTTAAAATGTTCATCCTTGAGGTTACTTTGGAGTGTACGACCTAGATATTTGGTCTGATTTTCTTGTTCAAGGATGTGATCATGTAGTTTAAATGAGATTAAAGGTTTTCTGTTTGGAGCAATGCTTAGAATGTTGCATTTTCAGGGTCGAATTTCATTAACCAGTCCTGCTCCCATCGACCAACAGCTTCAATATCTAGCTTGAGATTATGGGCGTCGAAAAGGTTGTTATTATTTTTTATCATCTGCAAAATGTCTTAGAGTGCTATGTTTGATAAAATCAGCAAAGTCATTTCTATATATCAGAAATAAGATGGGTCCAACGACAGTGCCCTGTGGGACTCAACAGGTTACTGATATCTTGTCTGACATGGTTTCCTCTAGGGCAACAGTACGGGTTCATTTTGTTTGGAAGTCAGATATCCAGACAATGAAAGCATTTGAAATAATTCCATAGTAGTTTAGTTTGTATAAGAGGTGCTGGTGGGGTATTTTATCGAATGCTTAAGCAACATCCATAATGGTGATGTCAGTATGTATACCTTGATTGGTTGATTGGGTTAGGTTTTGGAGTAATGATATCAGTTGTGTATCGCAAGAACGGGAGGGTCTAAAGCCGTGTTTGAGGTCATAATTTTTTTTTTCCAGGTGGGACATGATAGAGCCAGCGATGACATGTTCAAGTATTTCACAGCAAATGCATGTAAGTTATATTGGTCTGTAATGTATAGAATTATGTTTGTCTCCTTTTTCATCGACTTTTTATACGTTTTCATGTTTTCAATCAGATGGGATTTTACCAAGAGACATGGGATTTTACCAAGAGACAGTGACTTTTAACAATTAAAGTCATGATTAGGGATATATCTGTACTGCATTCTTTTGGTACTGTGCAGGGTATTTTATCTGGATCTGAATCTTAATGGATTTTAATGTTTTGTAATTGTTTTGTAATTCTATTTTATATGATGTGGATGTCAGGAATGGATGGATTAGGGCTGGGACCTTTGTCAGGAATAACTTCCGATGTGATTTGTGTGAATGAAAATTGGAATTTTCTGTTGGGGACATAAGCTTTGTTTCGTGGTTCCGATTCAATGAGACCATTTTCCCTAAGACGAGGTATGATCTAGCTTTCATTTTTTTTTTTTAGGTTTTGATGTATGAGAATAGTTTTATTTTTATTTTATAGTGTGCTGGGTTATCTAGTTCTGAAACTGGAATGCCAACGATGAGGTTTTCAATGTATTGCCAATATTCCTGGTGCTGCTTTTTATTGGGCTTTTTAGTTTCTTTAGGTTATTGCTTTTACGGTTTAATTGTTTAGATTTAAGATATTTGCGTTTATATGCGTACTCTTTTGGTTTTAGTTCTTTAGAAAGTCAATTAAGTTTGTTGTTGTGTTTTATTAGTTTAGTTGGAATGTTTTTTGGTGGTTTTTGTAGGTTTTTTTTAAATGTATTCCAAATAGTGTCTATGTCTTGGTCAGCATATGTTTGATTCGATAATTTAATTTGTTTTTTAGGTTTGTTTTAATTTTAAGGCAATCTGCGGTTGAGTAGTGTTTTTACTTCTCTTGGGTTAGATTTGCATCTTCTAAGAGATGGGGTAAGTTCAAGAAAGAGAATATCATAGTCAGCTTCACCAATAGGCGGTATTCTTTTGAAGTTTAGATGATTTGAGCAGGATTGTCACGACGTCGTCGCTCAAATCGAGACTATAGTCAATCCTGGATCCTCCAATCCACCGTCTTTTTGTATTGTTATCGGTTATTAGGTGTCTTTGCAGCTTTGTTTGTGTGACACAATTTATGTCCGTTGTCGTGAAACCGGTTAAAGGGGCCTTTTCACGCTTTGATGAATTGACAAAATAAAAAAAAATGTTTCAAATTCGCAAATTTCCATTGTAGTTATGATATTTGTGGAGAAATAGTAATATTGAACATTTACGATGCTCTAAAATATCCATTTTATGTTTTTTTGAGGATTTAAAATCCTGCAAATTATACAGCTTTGCAACGCGAAACGATTTATTAATTTGGAGAGTTCTGTCGTTGAATTTTGTGAAACTACGAGGATTGCTTATAAAAAATATAAAATGCATCACTGATTGTATGAGCACGGATAGCCGACTGGTCTAAGCGATAGATTCTTACTCCAGGGTTCAGTGGTTCGAGCCCAGTTGAGGGTTACTTTTTTTCTTTCTTTAATTTTATTATTATTTTTTACTGGACCTTTTTCGATCCAATGTTTACATATGTATCAATTTTTTTTTATTATAACGCATTTAATGACAAACTTCAATACATGCCAAAATATGTGAAAAGGTCCCTTTATAAGCATTAAAAGAGACTATCGAAGTGAAGTTCTACCAGCACGGAAATGTATTGACCAAATCTTATAAATTTGAGCACTGTTAATGCATACAAGATGAAAGGCACCTACAGTTCTACTGAACTGGCAACTTCCTGCACAAAATTACTGCACGATCTGATTTTTGTCCCCTACCGGTTTCACCGGAGGGGACCTATGGTTTGCGCTCTGTCTGTCAGTCTGTAAGTCAGTCAGTCAGTCAGTCAGTCACACTTTCCTGGATCCTGCGATAACTTTTAAAGTACAAGTTAAATATTTTTCATGAAACTTAAAACATGAATAGAGGGCAATATGAGCATTATGCACGTCATTTCATTTTGTTCCCACGTCAAAAATTCTGGTTGCTATGAAAACAAATATACTAGAAATACTGCTGAAAATGGTGATTTTCTGGATCCTGCGATAATTTTAAAAGTTCTTATTATTTTTTTGATGGAACTTAAAACATGGATAGATGGTAATATGAACATTATGCACGTCATTTGGTGCGGTGGTCGAGTGGTAACACTCTGGTCTACCATTCCAGAGGTCCCCGGTTCAAATCCCGGCCGGGGCACTGTAAATTTCAGAAATGCTTCAAGTGTTTCCCACCCAACTAGAGATGTACTGGTATGAAACCCAGGTAATTCTCGCGTGTATCGGTGCTATACACTGAGCACGTAAAAGAACCAAGGTATCTATTCGCAAAGAGGGTCCTCGGATGTTTCGCCCCCAAGACGTTTCCGCCCTGGTCGTTTCGCACCTGGTCGTTTCGCCCCCATATTAGGTGCGAAACGACCAGGGACTAGGTGTTGAGTAGTTTAATTGGTGACCATTATATAATCATCAAAGAAAGTACCCTGAATCAATAATGTAAGTATATTAGTGGAACACTAGGTGTTGAGTAGTTAAATTGGTGACCATGATATTCAATAATGTAAGTATATCACGCATTTATCCGACAAAGGGTAGGTGATAAAAGCAATTAGCCACCATAAGTATATATATTAATGTAAAATGAATGCAGATATTTTTTTAATTGACTTGATAATCGCAATCCAATCAATTTGATATGAGTATCTTTTATAAGCGGGTTATATAGATATAGATATATATATATATGAGGCAATTGACCGTAAATTTAAATAGCATGAGTCTTAAATTAACAATGCATTTCATTCCCTCATTATGTAATTGTGATAAAACAGGTGTTAGTTATGGTAGCTATAGCGCTTACCATTTGTAGAAAACGAAATGTGAAAACATTTGGAGATCTGTATTAAAAGAATAACAGTGCTGCTATATATTGTAATGTAAATAATTACGACTCATTCAGTTTATAAATGTGCTTTGCTGTAATTTATTATTGTGTGCTATGTATACTCGAATAAACTATGTGTTCTGTTCTATTATATTCCAAAAAATATTCATGTAGTGCAATTTCATATTTAAAACAATACAATGTATGGAAATAAAACAGTTGGTTTCTTGTATGCGTGATATTCTATTAGTATTACTATTTATTAAATTCAATTAAAAAAGACTTTGTAAATGGAAATAATAATAAGAAAGTGATGACATGTGTAAATAAGTAGTAGTGTTGCTTATTTTATCTAAATAGCAGCGATAGTATATTTATTATCTCTGTTATATAATGTACTTGTGTATAGTAAGAAATTCTAGTCATAAGTTGATGGTATATTGAATATATTTTGTGTATAGAATCTATTATATAGGAAAAATACAGAAAGCCACTGTTAACCAGTTCACTTAGGTCGTCGCTCTTTTACACCATTTTTCACTATGCGCATTAGTACCCAGTTTTACAAGCACCAGTGTTGTATCAACTTCAATATTTTATAACAGGTGTTTAACATAAGGTTAACAGGGGCAAATCTGTAAGATTGGCCATGCATGTTTGTAAATTGTGTTATTTTATGTATTATTATATTGTACATGTCATGGACGAGAAATAAACCTTGAAACTCTATGTTTAAGTCGTAAGACATAATTAAACATCTTAATTGCGATAAGTTCCATTGATTAACTTGACAGCTTACGCACAAAGTGGTGCTTAGGCAACAATCAATTACTGACACCCGCCTTCGATTGTCAATAAATAAACAAATCAGTTTTCTTTTAAAGTACTCCCTAAATGGATATTTGATAAACAGTATGAACAGGTGTTATAAACATGCCATTCAATGCGGACAGCTTATTTTAACATTGCCACTAATCCGATGTTGTTGCGTAATATTATTTTAACTATCAGATAAAGATCGTCGTGTATTCGCTTCACAGTAAAAATGATTTTAAAAATGTCGTTTTTTTAGGGTTATTATTATTATTTATTTATAATGAAATGATAAGTCAACTCGTTCATCTATGTACTTGATTTACTAATAAAACGATATACATTTACTTATTATAAAAAAGTTATTATATAATCCATCGATATATTATATGTAATTAATTAAATAACATTGCTATAGTCTAAGTAGTTTTGTATGTATTTGACAAAAAGACAGTAATTCATCAGTACTTAATCTATAAAATTATATCTTAAATTGTAATACGAGAAAATTGAAGAATTATTTACTTATACAAACATTAAATTACATGGCAGTAGTTTTGTATGTATTTTTTCGTATTAATTTATAATAGTGAAAAGTCTATGTAGAGCTCTATTTTCGCGTTCTGCTAGTGTTTGGGCTGTTATACCTAAGTATTTAAAGGATGTCACTATTTCTAATAATTCTCCGTAAAGGTAGAAGTTGTAATTTGTATGGCGATTACTTTTTTCTTAGATCGAGGCCTTTGTTTTAGATGTATTTATTTTAAGAGACGCTATGCAGTAATTAAACAATAATTCCTTCGTTTCACAGGTATTTCTCTTGAGGAATACAAAGCCGCTGTGACGTCAGGATGCGAGCTTGACTTCGTCTGCAGTCCTTGTTCTAAAAAAGAACAGACACATAGATCAGAGGCCGATATGACTTTAATGGATGTAATCTAATTTCATTGTGAAGAATTGCCCATCTCCTTTTCTAAATCGTTTTATGTAACTAAACTACTGAATTATCGTATGTGTTCATCGCGATGTTTTACAACACTGTAATTCTACGTTATTTTATGCCAAATAAAAAAACAAATAGACTCTACGGACTTTTCTTTGTGTTGCTTATACGCTGTTGTGTTTATGTGGTTCATAAAATATATAAATAAAGAATGCTTTCATTGTCGTTTTATGTAACTAAACTACTGAAATATCGTATGTGTTCATCACGTTGTTTTACACTGTTATTCTACGTTATTGTATGTCAAATGAATAAATAGGTCAGATCTCTTTTTAGTTTTTTGTTACTACTCTAGAGTCTAGACTATAAGTTTAGTCATTGACGTGATAAATATCCTCTTAATAAAATTATATAATTGTCATCAATTAAACTACTCAACAACTATTGTTCCGCTAGTATGGGGGCGAAACGACCAGGTGCGAAACGACCAGGGCGGAAACGTCTTGGGGGCGAAATAACTAGGGTGCGAAAAGACTTGGGCGCGAAACGTCTGTAAATCGCAAAGAGCTAGGGTATCGCACCCGGATTCCTTGTATCTCAATACTGTCTCTTCTGCTTGCTGTCTCTTCAGCAAACCCAAAGGACCCCATAGGAAATAAGTGCTTGCACTTTCATGGGTTATCCTTGACCGCAAGGTCAAAATAAATACAACTACAACAGCAACATTTCATTTTGTTCCTACGTCTATGGCAACAAATATAAAAAATCTGACAATAGTGGAATTTCTGACAATAGTGGAGCCGGTAGGGGACAATATTGCTTGGCAATTTAGTCTTGTTCTATTTACTTTGTGTTAAATGTTAATGAGTAACTTGCTTTCTCTTTTAACTTTGGGGTAATACACAAAATAAACATGTTTGAATAGCAAGTTATTATTTTTTGTTTTTGATTTAAATAAAACGACAAAGACATGGCCAGCACACCAATTGAACGTTCAGGGATTGTCCAAGATGAGGCAACCGGTAAGTAGTCGATGAACTGAAGGCAGTTTTAGTATACAGCTTCAGTGGATGTACCATTCGGATCTGCAATTTTCGGATAGATGCACAATTTGTATTTTGCAAAGTTTAAAAAAATGTTAAAACGTGTGTGGGCATGTTAAATAAATCAAATTCATACCTATAAAAGGCTATATACGATAGCATGGTGTACGATGCTGTCCGGTAATCTTGCGCAGTTAAGGGTCAATTGGTTTAAAAACATGTTCTTGTATATCGTGTAAGTACCTGTTATCGAACAGTACCTATTTTCGGACGTTTTGTTTTGGTTCTGTATGCACATGCGCAAAAGTGTGCATGACGTCACATTGATAAACAAATGGTCGCACATGAAGTCCATGACCTACTTGCCTACTAAGCTTAAAACAAATACGCCGAAAACAGGTTAAAGGAATGCATTTATTGTTATTTACATCGTTTTGTGTGTTTTTTGCTATTACTTTTTAAATGCATTTATCAAAACGTGCATTTACACACCAAAAAGCATATTTCCGTTTGCAATTTTGATTGCAGCAGACGCAGTTTTTTTCGCCGAGTCAGGGTCACGTGATAGTCATGTGACTTTTTATATACTGGAGTAGTATTTATGAAGTGTCGGGTAATAGGTCATGTTTACATCGGCCGCCATTTTGTTTTATCTGCTAGGGGTGACAATAATCAGGGAATCACTGTTATAAATTCATGAAGGTAGTTTACTGGAAAACTCTACAGATAAATCATTCAATGATTGAACTGTTAGTCATTTGTTAAAACAAAATAATTTTGTCATTTTAGATGTTTCAATAGTCATTTGTTAAAACAAAATAATTTTGTCATTTTAGATGTTTCAATTCTCAGGTTATTTAACGGAATTTCTTAGGTGTTCGATAACTGGTTCGTCCACCATAAATTGACAATATATAATACTATTTTATTTAATTATGAAAATAAGAATTTCATGTGCTTATTAACACAAAAATATGTCATTAATTCAGTGAGGAACTGTCCGATTTGATTTCAAAACAAACATGACTCACCTCATTTTCAAACTGTCAGCGTGTCCGGTAATCTTGTGCACTTGATGTAATGACCTCATTTAGGCAAAATTGTAGACATATGGTGTCCAAGTAGTGCCAACAAACATTCCAGAAAATTAATTTAAAAATCACTTTGTAAAACCATTCAAATTTAATTAGGATTTCTAGTGCAGTTTTGGTGATGATGGTGGTGGCATTCTGTTGACTGTAGCAAAAGAAACAATAAAAATATAAAATGATTGATATCTAGCGTGAAAAAATGTTTATGCATAGCAGGTTTAATTTAACCCCGGATCATACTTCCATAGTTCACAGAAAATATCAAAACTAGGCCATTGCGCATGCGGACATCATACCAAATGTGGTTTGACAGAATGGCGGGAAATGATAACAATGTCGTCTGATAGGATATATTTTTAATGGCCAAAAATACATAACTGATAGGTATTATGAAGTGGAATGCTAAATTACACGTTGGATTTATGAATTTTTAATTTAAAGTATGAAAAACGCTAGAGACCGCAGGGAATCGGTGATTCATTTAGAATTTATCGTAAGTATGTCGGTGTTTACGATACATGTTCAATCTATAAAGATGACGTAACCGGTGTTAAAATGTTATAATCCCATTTTTGTTTTGCATGGAATATGTACATTTTAAATCCGTTAATTCTTAAAAATGTGAAATTCCATATTTCATCACTAAATAACACCATTTTACGTTGCTACTGCGGAGTGCGCAAGATTACCGGACGCGCAAGATTACCAGACTTACCTGTATTGCAGAGCTCCAGATAATGGTCGTATTTTCGTAATTACAAATTATTTTCAAGTCTGTAATGTATTTATTTTAAAATCTTGTCGTACCATTAAGAATTACAAAATCAAGTTTCGAATATTATTTTTACATCGGTTGGTATCGATTTTTATTAGGTTCTTTTCGCGTTTTAAAGATCTTTTCGGTGCTTATATAGAATGGTTATCAGGTTTGTTTAACAAAGCGCATTTTTTCCAATAAAAGCTGTGTGTACAGTCTATCTGTCATAAAACAATGGCGGCGCCTAGAGAGCGTCCTAAAAAACTGCAAAGCGTGCAAAAACACGCTTTTAACATATTGTACACAAAGTGAGCCGAAGTTGAATGTTAAGAAAGACATAGAAAAGATCTTATACGATTTTGTATGTTCAGTTGCCGACACAGTCGGAAAAGCTAAAAAACGCAACACGATGGGTCCAAAATTAAACAACAAAAAATCATTGAATGAGTGGAAGGGACAATATCCGTGGCTAATCGTTGAATAGATTGAAGGGGAGACTCATTTTAATTGTGTAATATGTAAAAATTCATCGAAGGCATGCAATCTAAGCACAGTTTGGGCATATGAAGGTATTTGAAAAATAAACTTGTATAATACTGAATAGACACTGTTGAACTCCTATAACTAAAGTTTCTAGTATGTTTATTTTGATTTTTTGCATGAAAATAACAATTATTATTTATTTTTTGGTCATTTAGAAAAGTTAAGAATTATTTTCCAAAACTTTTTAATAGGAGTAACGTTAAGAATAAAATTTCAGTGGTAAGAATTCTTTTTGAAAATCTGGTAGTAACGTTAAGAATTTCACAAAACCTTATTTGGAGCTCTGTTATTGGTTTGCAATGTTGGTGGATCAATTTATTATCAGGGGTTTCACTGGCCCAAAAAGTTGTCGCCACTTTATTGCGGTGTGAAAACCGCCGGTTAATCCGACTTTATTAATAAGGACAATCATTTAAGGAACCTTACTACATTAATGAATAATGACATTGACTATATTTTCATTACTTTTAGAAGTATGTTAATACATAAATAGCAATAAGTACCTTCATAAGTCTTAATAAGCTTTATTTTTATAAAGCTTTATTTTTATATAAATAACATTTTTTCCACTTTAATAAACCAAATAACCAGCATAATATAATTTTGTTAACAATCATGTAACAATATGCTGCATAAATGTTTCAGAATTATTTATTAAAACATAGAATCACACAAATGTACATCGTCTGAAAGGAAAAATAAATCAAACATCAGAAAATAAAGCATCTCAATTCAAATTGTTAAACAGTTACATTTGCATGGTCATTGGACATGATATACATCATCTTCTGTTTATTATCAAATTTCACACATTCTAAAACAAACACCTATTGTTGAAATGTTTTTTATGCCCCCGGTAGGTATCAGTTCAGTATGTCATAAAGGAGCGGTGAATCTGATAATAACCCCCATAAACTTGACTATATCAGTAAAAACACAGTCTGTAACACTTACATGCTTCAGTGATTTCAATTTGCACTCTGTCTTGTACATGTACAAGGTCGCTTGCGTAGTTGTAAATCAATATTTACAAGTGACAGACGACCTGCATTACAATTTCTTATAGTATTTTACCGATTTTATTTAAGTCGCCACTTTAAAAAAAATTATCGCCACTTAAATATGTTTAGCGCCATTTGAGACAGTGGCGATCGACAGCGAAATCCCTGTATTATCAGCTGCATACATGTATAAAAGGCCCAATTTAAACACAATTAAACAGTTGCAAACATTAACCAGTTGCCAGATAATCCAAACTTAGGTGGAAATTTCCCCCTAACTTTGAAAAATAGGAGGGAATTTTTAGAAACAGGGGGGCAATAATCAAATACCATTTGTATGCATTTTAGTTTGAATGTTAAATTGATTTTACATACAGACATACTGTCAGGTAAGTGAAATACTATGGTAATTGCTGTTAAATATAATAGCACTTTACATACTATTACATAAAAAAATAAAAAATATGTTCTTAGATGATATTTGTGATCATCAAAATTAATAAAAAAATACACATACACTGATTTGCATGTCTCAACTCGTTTGTCTGTTATGAGTTGTTGTTAAAACTCGAGTTGCATACATGCACCATGATTTTATAATCAAAGTTCTAATTTTTTATTTATTTACTCACATGTTCATTCACACACAAATTCTTTAATTTGTATTAACCTTTGTATCACAGAGTTAGTGACTTCTGGATTTTCAATTAAAAATTCAAAGCAGAATTGAGCAGTTTTAAGATTCAAGGCCCTCAATCTATCAAATCTGCGGCCGAATTTCAGCCCTAGTCCCCAACCTGAAAAGTATACCTTTTTCCCCTTTTGGTGGGAAAAATTCCCACTGAAATATATTTTTTTTTTAATGTGTCCCATGTTTATTATATCTCAAATCTATTTCAATTTAATATTGTCAAACTTACTAAATTATGAAAGAAGAAATGCATATAGAGCAAACATGTCCAAATGTAATAATGAGAGAGTAATTAAAAAAATCCCCCAAATAGTTAAACGCCGCGAAAATTCCCCCTCATGAGGGTAGCGACCCGCTTCCCCTAAAATGGATTGAGGGCCCTGAAGATTAATAAAAAGATATTTAGTGAGGGAATTTTCTCGTGCACATGCTGAAAATGTGTGCAACCTTTAGTAAAATAGCGTGAAGCACATAATCTAGAATAGACAGTGCATAATTTCCCAATCATGTTCAATAATAAATTGTGCAGATATGGCCATTGCATTTTCTGAATAGGCCCCTTTCAGAATCCAGATAAAATTAGTGATCAAGGAAAAAGTAAAGAATTCCAAATTTGCCATCCAGAAAATTCCCCAAAATAAGGAAAGCTACGTCAATTTTGTTCCAAAAATGCATTATCTGCAAGTTAACACATCAATTGAACAATGAAAATGAACATTTCAGCAAAAAAGGCATGTACAAAAATATTAAGATGGTTTGTGCAGTTAAGAACAAAGCAATTAAAATGACCCATAATGTCAATAGTGAACATTTTACAATTTGAATTTTCCCAGTTTCAGGTTTTTCCCAACAATTGGCATGGTAATGGTATTTTTCCCAACAGGGCGAAAACAATTGCTGAACATTCATAGTTTCTTAAGTCTGTAGTCTAGTGTGCTTTCTTCTTTTAAGGTCAACTCTACATTCCTGGCAGTCGAAGACCTGATGGCACTTGGCGAAAACCAAGACGAGTAAAAGATGGATATGTACCTCAAGAAGAAGTGCCTGTGTAAGAACTGCAATCTTAGCATATGAGTGCGCTGTCTGGAAACATGTCTTAATGCATGTGCATAAAGTGTTGTCCAAGGCTAATTCGGGACGACACTTTCGTAGGGACTGGATTTTTGTTTAGAAGAGACCTCCTTTAAAACCTTAAAAGCTGGATGTTTGGTCCTCTAAAAGTTTGTTTCGAAATCACATGATTTTTATAGACTTAGATATTACAATAACTTTTTGGGGAGAACTACCGTGTACTTTTTGTTGTATATAACATTGAAAATGGTCTACAATTACACAATTATGACAAGCTTTGGTTGTATTTGATATTGTTGTGTAATATATAACACTACCATTAATTATTTTCATGTCCAAACTATCATAATAAACAACTGTACAGGTTTGGGATTTGTCATTTATTCATAGTGCTTTAAAGTTTCAGTTAATGTTTTATTTTTTAACCTTAATGATTTCATTGAACTGTGTCCCTTTCATAAGCAAAACTGAAAATGTCGAAATGCATCCAGCTTAAAACTAGAACAGCCTGCTAGTAACTTGCAGTCTGTCTAGGTTTTTTTACTGTTTGCAGTACCAATGGGTTGCAAATAAAGCCTTTAAAAAGATTGAATCTGAGAAGGAAGGTCTTAAATTTAATTTGATTTATTACGGGACTTCAAATTAGTCAAGTTCTGGTCTGAGTTGTAAGATTTTATATATTATAACCAACTTCTGTTTCCTTTAGATATGAGTCCAAAGCGGCTCAGTTCCAGAAGAGCAAACCCAGTCTACCACCGGGCTTAAGCCCAGATATGGCAGCCCAAGCCTCCAACAGGAAGGTCCCTGTCGGGATGCCAGCTGAACAAATGTCCAAGACTGCCAAGAGAAACGCTCAAAGAAAAGAGAAAAAGAAACAGAATCAACCACATCCTGAAAATGACTCTGGTAGCCTTCCTGTGCAGAATATTGCAGAGCAGTTGGCCAGGGCTCAACTCAGTTCAAATAAAAGTGGGGAGTCGGCAGGGGACAAGAGTGAACATTTAAAGCAAGTCAGAAAGTTGAGAAAGAAGTTAAAGCAGATAGAAGAGCTAGAGAGACGTATTGCCTCTGGTGATATCAAGGAGCCTGATAAAGATCAGATGGAGAAGATGGCCAAAAAGCAAGCTATAGTGGAGGAGATGGAGCAATTACAAGCAGAAATGGATGATTGAGACAATGCATTGTCAGTCCTCCAGCTAGGCATAAACGGGAGGGTGAAGCACCCCGCTGCCTTAAGGTCCCTCCCTGCCCCTTCAGAACCTTACCATGCCCTTATATAAAATCTAATCATTGTATTATACAGTCTAGTTTTATTTGAAATTAAAATAAATTTACTTAATATTTACACTGAAACTAGTTTTCTTAATTTCAGAATCAATAGTTTGAATGAATATATTTAACATGAAATATAATAGATACATATAACATATGCTGTTTTGAAAATATGCCACTGTGATGATTTGATCGTGCAAGTTTAAGTGCCCTTTTGATAACAAAGCACCCTGCCCTTTTTAAATCATAGCTGGGGCACTGCATATTTGTAAATAAAAAACCATTACAAATTGCAGAGTATTTTCTTACTAGTTTTGATAATGTACCCTCACCAGTGAAACATTTGGAATTTTATTAATTTCATCAATACTTAAATGTTTAAAATATTGCATGTAAAAAAACTGTAAAATCTGTTAAATTAAAGTTAAATAAGTTAAACAAAGTCAATAAGTTTGGACATAATAAAAGCTTTGTTCTGGGAAAACTAGGTTTAACGTGTGTGTATAAAGAGTGGTACCAGATTAGCCTGTGAAGTCTGCACAGGCTAATCAGGGATGATATTTCCGCTTGTATGCATTTTTTGCATAAAGGAAGTATGTTCTAAACAAAAATACATTTAACGCATAAAGTGTCGTCCCTGATTAGCACTGTATATGTAGAGGAAAAGCGCTGATTTCTCATTGAATCATTATAACTAAGTAACACATTTCAAATTAGCTATTTAAATATGTGAATATGATTTATCATTTGTTACATACCTTCATGCTTTGTGTAAAGGGGCCTTTTCACAGATTTTGGCATATTTTGAAACTTGTCATTAAATGCTTTATATTGATAAATGTTAACATTGGATCTTTAAAGCTTCAGTAAAAAATCTAGAATAAAATTAAAAAAAGGAAAAAAAGTAGCCGGTACCATGACTCGAACCAGTGACCCCCGGAGTCCTGGAGTTAGTCTGAAGTAAAAACGCATTAGCCCTCTCGGCTATTCCGCCAGGTATACACAGGTGTAAGTATTTTATACCGTATATATGCAATCTTCATAGTTTCGTAAATTTAAACGACAACAACAGAACTCTCCAAATTATTCAATCGTTTCGCGTTGCAACGCTTTATAATTTTTAGGTTTTCAAATCGTCAAAAGATACATATAATGGCTATATTGGACTATGGTAAATGTTCAGTAATACTGTTTCCTCACAAATATCATAACTAAAACGAAAACTTGCGAATCTGAAACAACTCTTTTAAATTTTGTCAATTTACCAAACCGTGAAAAGATCCCTTTAATAGGTATCATGGGAACTCATTCATTTGTTTGACTGCTCTTAATTTAAATTAAGATTTTCAAGAAATAGGAACATGTTGATTTATATTTCTAATCAATTAAATGTTTTGCATGTATATTTATTTGAAAGGTACATTAACTTTTATGTGTATTTATTATATGATAATTTACAATATTACTATGAACCAGTATTTATTTATGGATACTGTTTTAACTCTCGTCAAATTGTCAATAATAACTTTGCTATGAGATATGTATCTGTAATGAAATAGGTCGGTATTAAAATTAACACAGTGAAAGTGTTACTACATATCTGTTTGTTCAATTGCCCATGATTGGAGAATTATTTTTTTTTGTTTTATTAAGGTATTAATTACACGACCGGGTAATTCACATGATGTCACAGTTTCATAAATTTCATTGCCTGAATTTCTCGAATAATTTATAGTTTTCAGTATATAGAAAAAATATGAATAAATAATGTTAATAGTATTTTATTTGAATACTCACGATTTCTAAATAAACTTATATCAAGATATAAAATTCGTTATGAAAAAAGGGAGAGCATCGATATGTATGTACATGTAATTATAGCATACATGTATCGGTATAATTTTGTTTCAATGGTGTGTGTGTAGCAAAAATTAAATTAGATATGCTAGAACAAATACTATACAATATCTAAATGTTGGGGTTCTTTTTCATTAGTTACACTCTGACACTAATGATTGTGTGTGGGAAAATCTTCACGAAATTCGCGAGTACGGGCAAGGCGTTATGAAATTAAGAGGAAGTCGTTATGAAATTAGGGGCAACGTGTTATAAATGTAGGGGTAATTTGTTATGAAATTAGGGGCCAACTGTTATGAATTATGGTGAACTGTTAAGGGGACTTTAAAATTCCACGGATTCTAGATTACACGGATAAGAAACGGGGCCGTTACGCCAAATAATTTGTTGTGTCTAAGTCACGTGACCGTGTCGTAACTATCGATCTTTTATCGAAGCGCCGAGGTTATAAATTTGATGTACCCACTCACGTATTTTGTTAAATTATAGTTTCATTTCTAGGCCGATTTTGACAAATTATATATCATTAGAAAGCTTACGTAACGTAGTTTTCAGATATATCAATATATATTAAGTTTTTCTTCTGATTTCGGCAGCCCGGCGAGTTATAACTTTAACTTTTGCAAATAACATACTGTTTTGGAGTTTTAGAATCTAGATTTACGGTTGACATGTTTGTACTTTATACCGATTTGTAGCGTTTATATTTGGAGTTCAGTTTTAAAAATAACATCTTGCTTAGGAGAATAGAATTCTGTATACGATAGAAAAAAAATTGTTTAAAAACGAAAGTAATTAAGGAATGAAGGCGGGAAAATGTAGCGCGCGTTCCTAACGCACTGAACTGATGCTACGGTCTTGGCGATTATGCTTTTGTTTAGATACCGGCCATTGAATTTCCTTTGCCATGATTATTATATTTTTTATGAAATATATTGAAATATTTTGTTCTAGAGACATATCCATAAAGCTAAGTATTAATGAAGCTTAATAAATTTACGATTTCAGCTCTTGATTATAACACAGAAAGGGTGTTAATTTTATGATGAAACAGCGTATACAAATGTTTAGCGGACCCTCTTGATATTTTTCGGCTTTGCATACTTCAAATATAATGGGTGTCAAAACATTCATCGTTTGTTGTTTATTATCAAAAAAGTAATTATGTAAAATTATATGAAAGGTTATTATCCATAAATTATCAATTAATTAAAATTATTTAAAGATTCTTGAAAATCACGGTCAACTGTCTATGCATGTATATTGAAATATCTTTATAAGTTAACAGAGTTATAAATATATAGAATTCTAAATTAAAACTCTGTATTATTTGTATTTTTCGGAAAGATTATTTAACCCCGTTGTGGTCAAATGAGAATGCTGTTTTTAATTATGTTGTTCCGTACACTACCATACACTCTTTATATGACTACGAAATGACGGAGTTTTTTTTACCGGTACCCGCTAAATACGTTAAATGTTAAGTATTATATTTTTTAAACGTTTAAAATGTACATGTAAAGGTATTAAGCACTTATAATTATTGTGATTTAGCTGGCTGACATCTATACAGTATTTAGTTTATGGCAATCTGTATGGGCAGATGACTATAAATGTTTTCAATACGCTACATATCTTATAAACGCAAAATTGAGTATTTGGCGTTACATTACTCCAAGAAATGACCACTACTATCACGAGAAGACACGGAGGTATCATAAAAAGTGTAATCTGACCAGACATTGCCACCTGTGGTTAGGGACCAATATACAAGTATAGGTCCCTGCTGTGGCGTATGACACCATAGTGTTATTTAGTATTGGTCGGCACAGTATCTGATCATAACGAGATAATTGGTTTGTGCTGAACACAGGGGCAATAAAACCACAGATCTATCAATAAACAAGATTATTGAGATATCTTTTTTTGAACACCGCGATAAAAATGCTCAAACCATGGACTCTAGATTACACGGATAAGAAACATGGCAACATTCTCAGAATCATCACTGCTATATGTGTAATCACCTAACAATTCGTCTAAAAATAATTTATATATTTGAGTTGAAGACGATGTACTATTGTTAAAGTCTGAATAAACTATCTGTCTGCCTGTCTAAATCCAAGCCGTCATCGTCCCGGTGAAAAAAAATCTGATTTTCAATAATTGGACTTGATGCCCTGATGTCAGAATACGAAATGACCCGCGTAACACGGACCGTGATTTTCAAGAATCTTTAATAAATTGATAATTTAAGGTAAATAACATTTCAAATAATTATACATAATTACCTTGTTGATAATAAACAGCAAACGATGAATGTTTTTGACACCCATTTTATTTTCAAGTATGCATGCAAAGCCGAATAATATCGAGAGGGTCCGCTATATACGCTGTTTCATCATAAATTTTACACCCTTTCTGTGTTATAAACAAGAGCTGAAATCGTTAATTTATTAAGATTCATTTATAATAAGCTTTTTTGATATGTTTCGTGAACAAAATACTACAATATATTCCATAAAAAATATAATAAGATGGCAAAAGAAATTCAATGGCCGGTTTCTAAACAAAAGCATAATCGCCAAGACCGTAGCATCAGTTCAGTGCGTTAGGAACGCGCGCTACATTTTCCCGCCTTCATTCCTTAATTACTTTCGTTTTTAAACAAATTTTTGTTCTATCGTATACAGAATTCTATTCTCCTAAGCAAGATGTAATTTTTAAAACTGAACTCCAAATATAAACGCTACAAATTGGTATTAAGTACGAACATGTCAACCGTAAATCTAGATTCTAAAACTCCAAAACGGTATGATATTTGCAAAAGTTAAAGTTATAACTCGCCGGGCTGTCGAAATCAGAAGAAAAACTTAATATATATTGATATAATTGCTTTCTAATGATATATAATTTGTCAAAATCGGCCGAGAAATGAAACTATAATTTAACAAAAGACGTGAGTGGGTACATCAAAATGTATAACCTCGGCGCTTCGCTGTACGCTAATCGTAAAAGATCGATAGCCACAACACGTTAAAACGCGCGGTGGTAAAACATAAAATGTGTATTTCTTGTGTTTAACTCGCTACAAATCCATTTATAACAACGGGAATATACTAAAAGTTATATTTTTTTGAAAGAGGAATTAATAAGCAACAAGATAACGTATAAACCAATAAAATCGGATGAATAGTTTTTGCATAAGATTGAATTTACTACAGTAAGGGTCAAATACTCGATTCATCTCCTGTCAATATACACTCCGTGAAAATTCACACTACACCATCAAAGCAATTCGGTCAGTAAAGTCAAAGACCTATAGAAATTAAAGGTCTTTGGTAAAGTAGATTTATACGGGTTGTGAATTTTCAATTATTTTTTCTTAACTTCTTTTATGAGAAAATTAAATAAACTTTGAGATATGCACCTTTTAAATTTTGTTTTTTTTTACCGTGAAAGAAATTTCCTTGTTAATTTGGCTTTAGTTTTGTCAGAAATATTTTGTTTCACAGCAGTAAACTACAGGTGGTTAGCGTGTGGCTATGATATTAATTAGTAAAAACATAATTTTGAATGATAAATAATCATATTATAACGAAAAATTAACTTTTCTGAAAAAAAAATATTTCACTATCAAATATATATATAACAAGGTATGCAACTCAAAATCAGCCCAAAACGGGGTGCATCGCTTTGAACAGTCATATCTTCATCAATTGTGCAGCGATTTTCACGATCTCGGTCTTATTCAACGCAGAAATGAATTTCCTTTCTGGAAATGTATATGTCTTGCAATATTTTTACAAATGCTGGGTCAACTTTTAAGAAAAAACACGATACACAACTCGCATACTCTACTTAGTAGAGTAACAAAGTAATCAATTTAGAAATGACAAACATATAAATAAAAGCATATGAGGAATGCAGCTGCTTTTTATAAATTTTACCGAGACTATTATTCGAATGCGTGTAACCTTTATATTTCAAGGAAAATGGTGTGTAACCATTCTAGTACGGTTGACAGAATAAATCGTCTGTGCGATACAGATTACATGTATTTTGTTTACAAATGGCGACTGGAATGATTGATGGTAGTAACACGGACATTTAAGTTAAGTTAATCAAATGAGTGATCGACAAGTCTATATGAAGTTTGGTGGGAATGCAGCAGCAAGTGTCGATGCTTATCTGGAGTATAAAAGGTTAGTATATAATATACAGTCGATTTGTGTATGTATAGCGGATTTTAGTGAGTAACGAATAGGTTAAAGGTTTTTTTGCAGAATACTTTTATTTATGTTAAGATTTATAGTTTTCTATGAATTGAATACAAAAAGCCTATCGTTGTTAAGTCGATTCATGTTTTTGCTGACGTGTGTCAATGTTTACAACTGATTCTTTTTTCGAAAGCAAAACAAGGTCATGTTATGTACGCACCGTTTTTGTGACGACAGGAAAAGTGCAGACGAATCCTTTCTTGAATTTTGCAGATTTTGTTTGGTAAACATAATGTTCATTGATGTAATATTTTAGTATTATGTGTCCTTTACAAAAGTAAGAATGCTCAGAAACCAAATTGATGCGTACCATATAAAATAAGCATGAAAGCTGCAACTCGGGATTTAGTGAATAACCGACATGTGGTGACCCATATTCAGGAATGTGAGAATGTCTCAAAATAAATATAAACTCAATTGAAGTTGTCCAATACACATGTGGTCAGCGTGTGGCTATGATATTAATTAGTGAAAACATAATTTTTAATGAAAAATAATCAAATTATAACAAAAATCGATTTCTCTGAAAACATATTTTTCACTATCAAATCTATATATATAACAAGGTATTCAACTAAAAATGACCTGAATATAGGGTGCATTGCTTTGAACAGCCATTACTTCATCAATTGTGCAGCGATTTCCATGAACTTGGTCTGATTAAACACAGAAATGAATTTCCTTTCTGGAAACGTACATATATTGAAATTATTTTTTTACAAATGCTGTGTCAAATTTCAAGAAATAACACGATACACATGTAATCCGATAAAGACCTAAGCAATCCAGTAATGGCTGAATCAGTGTACCATGAATTTCACGCTGTAAACAAATAATATTTTTTCGGAAATTTAAAACCGCTGTCATGTTTCAATAGAAAAGACATGTGTCTATCTAGGTTTAATGGTTTAATTACTGAATGCATGGTGTTTACGTTGAAATGAGACTCGAAGTCCTTAGCTATCCGTTATACACCAATTGACTGTATATTAACTTTATAACTTAAACTTTAATAACAATTTTCACGAAATGGTACTCGGAATATAAATGCTATAGCCTCTAAATTGCGATCTCAACCAATATATAACAAAATAGTTTGAAGAATCTAGTAGTTTAGGGTTGTGTTTTCTAGTTTTCCTTACGCATTTGGCATTTAATGGTGTCATTTTCTTAATTAGAAAGATTACTAAACTAGTTCCAACTCACAGCTTCTTACCTGCCGGGAGTTGCAACTCCTTATGGTGTTTTTTTTCCAAATGAACTTGCTGCCTGGATACAGGTGACACTGAAATTGGTATAACAAGCCACATAAAGTTAACCATTTATGACATCATAACAGCTCAAAGCATAAAAAACTGAAAATGTAACCATAAATACTCGCATTGTTACACAAAGTCAGGTATATTTCTGTGAGAAATTTAAAATAAAAAAGAATAATTAAAATATTTTTATGTAATTGAAACTAACATGAACAACATCATAATTTTTGCTTTCTTAATACAATGCCTGAACTACATAATAGTGAAACCAATAGTAGGTTTGTTTTGTTCACCACCAATGCACATTTGTTACTTTAAAAATGAAAATCCTCTTTCTCTTGATTATTATTTAGAAGAGACCTCTTTTCAATAAAAATTCCTTAAAAGCTTTCAGCATGCAAAGGGTTAAAAGCTGACACACTAAGCCCAGTTTTGCCTGAGCAAGGCTCATTTGATTTCTGCAGCCATATTCCCACTACCTTTGATTCAAATAGGGTATCTATATCATGTGCCCTTTATACAAGTTAACTGCTTAGATTAGCTATATTTTCCAAAAAAGCTTGAGCAAGTAAACTTACTGCCATTACGAATATATGACTGACATTTTGATTATTGTTTACTACAGTGAAAAATCCAACTGACCAATCTAGAATGTTTTTACATGATCTTTTCCAGGATCGTTGGTGAAGATGATGGCGGTGTTATGTTCACTCCTGATCAGTATGAAGCATACAAGAAAAAAGTTCTACCAATGGTAATGTTCTTTTGTTTTCGGACCAGTTATATTAGTGTATTACAGAAAGTTTTTGGTTGCATGGTCTCAGATGGTTAGGACTTTTTTTGTGGCATGTCTTTATCAAAATATTTTTCCAACAATTTTTAGCTTGACTATTCACTGAATTGTCCAAATTATGCTTCTCACCTGAAAGTTGGCGTAAGCATCTGCATAATGTTATAGTTAAAGTTAACCTGCAATTACTCTAAATCTCTATTTTTATGCCCCCCTTCAAAGAAGAGGGGGAATATTGTTTTGCACATGTTGGTCGGTCCGTCCATATGTCCGTATGTCCGTCCGTCCACCAGATGGTTTCCGGATGATAACTCAAGAACGCTTAGGCCTTGGATCATGAAACTTATAGGTACATTGATCATGACTCGCAGATGACTCCTATTGATTTTGAGGTCACTAGGTCAAAGATCAAGGTCACGGTGACCCGAAATAGTAAAATGATTTCCAGATGATAACTCAAGAACGCTTATGCCTAGGATCATGAAACATCATAGGTACATAGATCATGATGTATTTTCAGGTCACTAGGTCAAAGGTCAAGGTCATGGTGACCCGAAATAGTAAAATGGTTTCCGTATGATAACTCAAGAACGCTTATGCCTAGGATCATGAAACTTCATAGGATCATTGATCATGACTCGCAGATGACCCCTATTGATTTTCGGGTCACTAGGTCAAAGGTCAAGGTCACGGTGACCCGAAATAGTTAAATGGTTTCTGTATGATAACTTATGCCTAGGATCATGAAACTTCATAGGTACATAGATCATGACTTGCAGATGACCCCTATTGACTTTCAGGTTACTAGGTCTAAGGTCAAGGTCAATGTGACCTGAAATAGTAAAATGGGTTTCGGTTGATAACTCAAGAACACTTATGCCTAGGATCATGAAACTTCATAGGTACATTGATCATGACTCGCAGATGACCCCTATTAGTAGTTAAATGGTTTCTGGATGATAACTCAAGAACGCTTATGCCTAGGATCATGAAACATCATAGGTACATAGATCATGACTTGCAGATGACCCCTATTGACTTTCAGGTCACTAGGTCAAAGGTCAAGGTCACGGTGACTTGAAACAGTAAAATGGTTTCCGGATGATAACTCAAGAAAGCTTACGCCTAGGATCATGAAACTTCATAGGTACATTTATTATAACTCGCAGATGACCCCTATTGATTTTTCTTTATAAATTCATTTGAAACTTAACACATGAACTGATTGTGTAAAGTAACGGACCATGTTCCTTTACTCTGATGTACATTTTAGCCTCAAATGTAGCTTGTTACTACTCTAGAGGCCACATTTTTTATCATGACTTAATGAAACTAGGTCAGAATGTATATCTGGATAATATATGGGCCAAGAGATCGAACCTGGGTCACGTGGGTCCACTAGGTTAAATCTTGAAAACACCTAGTTGCCATTCTTGAGGCCATGTTTATGACTCCATGTGGATGAAACATGATCACAGTGTTTATTTTTACAATATCAAGTGTGAATCTGAATAACATGAATAACCTTATTATAAGGTTAATGTTTTAAAAGCTACTTTTTGTTAGTAAAAAGCTCTATGTCATGCCACCACCACAAAGGACCACAATGGAAATAAGAGTCGCTCTTTTTTGTGTTATCCTAGGTGTTGATGTGCATGTCATGGTTTATTTATTCTCATGTGTTTTACGATTCTGTATTATACATGTTGTTTTAAATGTCCATGTATGTGTATTCCATGCCAAAATCAATCAATCAATCAATCAATCAATGCATCTAAGATGAAGGTCACCAGGTGAAATCTTAGAAAACCTTTTTTAAAGTTCATGAAGCCACATTATAACTTATCTTTGATAAAACTTAGTTGGAATGTTTATCTTTATAATATCTAGGCTTTAAAAAAAACACAAGTCTGATGCATCCAAAAACTAGGTAATCTGTTCCAATCTTAGAAAAAAAAGTTTACTTTAATTCATATTTATGACTCATTCTTGGTGAAAAATTGGTTTGAATTTTTGTTATCCCCGCCAAATTTTTTTTCGGAGGGGATATAGTAATTGGTCCCGTCTGTCCGTCCGAAACTTTGTCCGGAGCATAACTTTAAATCTATTCAATGGATTTACTTTAAACTTAAAATGTAAACAGATGGCAACTAGGAGAAGTGCAGTGACCAAGAACCATAACTCTATCTACCTTAGTTTTTGAATTATCTCCCCTTTTATATAACTTTAAAGTAATTTTTTGTCCGGAGCACAACTCTAAATCTACTTAAGGGATTTACTTGAAACTTTAAACATAAAAAGATGGCAACTAGGAGAAGTGCAGTGACCAAGAACCATAACTCTATCTACCTTAGTTTTTGAATTATCTCTCCTTTTATATAATTTTAAAGTAAATTTTTGTCCGGAGCATAACTCTAAATTTACTAAAGGGATTTACTTGAAACTTTAAACATAAACAGATGCCAACTAGGAGAAGTGCAGTGACCAAGAACCATAACTCTTTCTACCTTAGTTTTTGAATTATCTCCCGTTTTATATAATTTTCAAGTAAATTTGTCCGGAACATAACTCCAAATCTACAGAAGGGATTTACTTGAAACTTAAAATATAAACAGATGGCAAGTAGGAGAAGTGCAGTGACTAAGAACCATAACACTATCTACCATAGTGTGAATAATCTCACTTTTTTTAATTACAAAGTACATTTTTGTCCGGAGCATAACTCTAAATCTACTGAAGGGATGTACTTGAAACTAGAAATATAAACAGATGGCAACTAGGAGAATTGCAGTGAACATGAACCATAACTCTTTCAGCCATAATTTTTGAATAATCTCCCTTTATTTGTTTTCCAAATATTCTACTCTCTAAAACAAATGTTGTCATACAAGCAAACACATTTCGGCGGGGATTTTGGCACTACTGTGACAAGCTCTTGTTTTGACAATATCTAGGCTCAGTTTGAATCTGGGTCATATATATCTATAAATTAGGTCTCCAGGTGAAATCTTAAATTATTACCACTCTTGGGGCAATGTTTATATATCAAGCTTAATGAAACTTGGTCAGATATTTATGTTGACAATTTCTTAGCATAGCTTGAATCTGGGATGGGTGCGTGAACAACTTATGACACTGGCTAAAAAAAACTTGTAACCACTCAATTGGCCACATTTATGAATCAGTTTTGACAAAACTTTTTCTGAATGTTAACCTTAACGATATGAAGGCCATGTTTTAATCTGGGTCAAGTGGGGTAAAAACGAGATCACCAAGTCTAGTCTTCAACAGAAGGTGTCCATGAACTCAGTTGAAAGCTTAACAGCCATCATAGCCCTTTTGTTATACTTAGAATGTCCATATTGCCTCTCATGTTTTGATCTTAAATAAATCACTGTATTTTAGGCATGTACTCCGATATCGTTAAGGGTGAAAGAAATGTACAAACTAAGGCGATATGACATGAAGTTCACCACATATTTGAATTTTTAAATGCATACTGAATATAAAATAATGTTTTGTGTGAATGAAAGGATTAAGCAATAAAAATGAGCTTTTCTGTGCTAAAACCAGACTTAATGCATGTGTGTTAAGTGTCGTCACTGCATAAGCCTGTGAAGTCTGCTCAAGCTTTTCCCAGCGTGAGTCTGAAATCAATAAATCTCCTCTTGAAAATCCTTGTATCACACAAATTAGATTGTGTTTCTACTGGAAATATTGAAAATAAACTGTGCATGTTTGCCCTCTTGTTTCCTATTTAAGAGGTTGGAAAACCGAATCTTCACTGCTTGGAGCTCTCCAACTGGTATGGATTGTAAACTGATTGGACCAGAAACCCAATGCTTCTGTCAACACAAGTAAGACCATTAGAGCTTTTTCTGGTAAAACTGGATTTAATGCATGTGCATAAAGTGTTGTCCCTGATTAACCCCTGGGACTTACAACCTAAACTGGATTTTCTCTGAGACGATTCTACCTTTACACAAAAAAATCCATAAAAGTAGAAAGTGTGGTTCCGGATTAGTCTGTGCAAACTTCACAGGCTAATCTACAAATGTATGACGACTATGCACATGCATTAAGCCTAGTTTGTTTCAGAATGCAGCTTATTAAATGCAGTTGTTTGTGAGCCTTATGATGAACTTGTACAACACAAGTTTTATATAATATAGGGCAGCTCTCTGTGAACAGGGGGTTTCAATTTAATGCATGCGCGTAAAATGTCGTCCCAGATTAGCCTGTACAGTCCGCACAGCCTGATCAGTGATGACACTTTCCGCCTTAACTGGATTTTCATCAAGAAGAGTCTTCCTTTAAACGAAAAGAACAATAAAAGCCGAATGTGTCGTCCCTTAATATTCGCCTGTGCAGACTATTTGATTTTAGCATCTTTCGACAGTTCTTTATGTTAAACAAACAATAAATACATGTCTACCTGTACGAAATCAGCCGCCAAGTTTTAAGGCGTAAATTGAGCAAAAACCAGCTGGTTTTGATCAGAAAACCTGGCCTAAGAGACTTGTATACCAGGCGTATAGGACACATAAACCAGGCGTAAAGGACATGTAAACCTGGCGTAATATGGCGAATTATGCAAATGAGCTGGTTTTAAAACCAGGCGTCAATTTTAAAAACCAGGCGTAAAGTAGCGGACGTAATTATGTAAAATCCAGGCGTATACAGCCTGGCGGAAATTTACGAATCCAGGTGTAAATAAAAAATCCAGGCGTTAATGTTTCCAGTGTTACTGCATTATTAAGGTCATCGATTGGAAATGTGACTCCACCAGCATTCTTCCTCCCCAATCCTAAATTGAAAAAAAATTAATCTGTAATGCAAATTGATATTTAGTACAACAACATTTGAACTATTTCAAACAATGTAGTTTCAAATCAATGGCTATTTAATATTTTTTATCTAATCCAAGTCTCTGCAGCAGCTTGGATTAAAAAGGGCAGGGTGCTAATTTTAAATATAAAGTTCTTATTAAATATGAGGAAAAGCAATCTGTTCAGTATTGTGACCAGACATACAGTTTAACTTAAGAAGACAATAAGCATTAAATACAGCTATAAAAATTCAATGTACACAACTGTACACAACATATTTTTATCTATTTTTAGCTCATCTATTTTTTGAAAAAAAAATGAGCTATTGTCATCACCTTGGCGTCGGCGTTGGCGTTGGCGTCGGCGTCCGGTTAAGTTTTGCGTTTAGGTCCACTTTTCTCAGAAAGTATCAATGCTTTTGCATTCAAACTTGGTACACTTACTTACTATCATGAGGGGACTGGGCAGACAAAGTTAGATAACTCTGGTGTGCATTTTGACAGAATTATATGCCCTTTTTATACTTAGAAATTTGAAAATTTGTAAAGTTTTGTGTTTAGGTCCATTTTATTCCTTAAGTATCAAAGCTATTGCTTTCATACTTGCAACACTTACTAACTATCATAAGGGGACTGTGCAGGCAAAGTTATGTAACTCTGACTGGCATTTTGACAGAATTATGTGCCCTTTTTATACTTAGAAAATTGAAAATTTTGTAAAGTTTTGTGTTTAGGTCCACTTGATTCCTACAGTATCAAAGCTATTGCTTTCATACTTGCAACACTTATTAACTATCATAAGGGGACTGTGTAGGCAAAGTTATGTTACTCTGACTGGCATTTGGACGGAATTATGGGCCCTTTATACTTAAAAAATTGAAAATTTGGTTAAGTTTTGTGTTTTGGTCCACTTTACGCTTAAAGTATCATAGATATTGCTTTCATACTTCGAGCACTCGCAAACTATCATAAGGGTACAGTAAAAGGACAAGTTGCATAACTCTGGTTGTCATTTTTACGGAATTATGGCCCTTTTTTGACTTAGTAACTTTGAATATATGGTTAAATTTTGTGTTTCGATCCGCTTTACTTCTAAAGTATCAAGGCTATATTGCTTTCAAACTTCAAATACTTTCATGCTATCATGAGGTTACTGTACCTGGCAAGTTGAATTTTACCTTGACCTTTGAATGACATTGACTCTCAAGGTCAAATTATTAAATTTTGCTAAAATTGCCATAACTTCTTTATTTATGATTAGATTTGATTGATACTTTGACAAAACTACTCTTACCTGACATACCACAATAGACTCACACTATACCCCCCCCCACCCCACCCCCCACCCCAAATTTTTTTTGAAACGGTTAAAAAACACAAATATTTATTTTCATTATTTTATTTTTGAAATACCATCCAACCATCGCACCCAAGAATTCCCTCAGCCCCCAAGCCCCCCACCCCCGATTTTGTTTTTTTTTGCATTTTGTGCGCATTTTTGGAAGATAATGTAATAAATGTCCACACCCCCACACTATACACCCCTTCTACATTAAATGTCCACACCCCCACACTATACACCCCTCTTCACTCCACCCCTCCCTCCTTTGTGATTGAAATTGAGAGTCCCTTCACCTTTAAAAAGAAAATAGATGAGCGGCCTGCACCCGCAAGGCGGTGCTCTTGTTGTTTTTGTTTTCCATTTGAATTTTTATCTATTAATGTTTCAAATTGTGTTGTTTTTCCTTAAAATGGCATTACATTTTTAACTTGTACATTTACATTTCACAGGGACAATTATTCATAAATATGATAACATCATATTACAATAATAACTTCAATAAACTAAATAATAAAGGGATGCAGAAATGAAAATTAACAAACCTTTTACAGCTGTTCTTCAGTTTTCCAAAAAAACAGACAATTGCTGAACATTAAGACCATATCAGTGTTAACATGTGCCACCATTACAAACTTATTGTTTCCACATTGAAGTAATTACACATTGTCATTTTCACACAATACTTCATGGTTTCAGTATTTCAATACATTTAAACAACACAATTATAAGCCCTAATGTTGCTCAATTATTCCTAAAACTTAGCTCAGAGTCACTTGCAGAAACCCGCTTGTTTTCAAACAGATAACTTCCTGTGCAAGTTGACCAATTGAAAGTCTCAGATAAGATTACAGATGGTTTACAAGCAGCACGGACTCTAGTCAATATAGGCTCCATGCAAGCAGGTACTTCCCCACTGGGATGTTACTGCAGAAGAATACCTCAAGACCAGGTCAGCTGGTGGTCAATCAGGGTTAATCAGAATATTGTCATGTATATGTTCAAGTTAATTAAGATGGAGATTCAATGGAAATGTGTTTCAGAAATTTCAATTGCTATAAACTATAAGAAATTATTTTTTCTACTTGATATATTATTTGAAATAAGCTCCTGCAAATTAGCCATTAAAAAATCAGAACCGACAAAAATGAGTATTATTGATGTTGTTTGCCCAATTATTAAGAAATATTAATTTTCCACTTTGAATGTATCACAAAGAGTCATAATCCCAAAATGGTCTAATTACAATTTATGCTTTTTTTCCCTTAATTTCAGATCTCAAATCAGACTAAATCCAATTTTACGCCTTCTCTTGATATCCAAATTTTCTAAGTTCAATTTTACGCCTGGTATTAAAAAATCCGCCTGTTTTTTTCTTAAATCTGCACAATTTTACGCCAGGATTTGCAAAAGTTTCACGTGTCCGCCAGCTCTACGGGCGTAAAAGACACGTAATTCTATTTTACACCTCAAAACCAGCTGGTTCACGCCAGGATTTTACATACTGGTATACATAATACTAAGCTCATGATTATGAGCATTCTTTAGATCTCCCCTGTAGACATCAATCACTGGTTCTTCCCACGAAGCAGACTTGATAGCATTACAATATGCCTGAGGCTTTTGATGCAATTGAGCTTAAATTAATAGGTTTATACTTATTGGAAACAGTAGTTAGATGTATTATAGTCCAGTTAGTGCTGAAAAAAGGGTCAACCTAGACAAAATTGCAAAAGTCTTTCTTTTATACTTTATTGCTGACTGGACAATTATGTCATTTTGATATCAGGTATGTTCAGCACAAGACTGATTTTGAGAAGATCCCTTCAGAAAGACCAATTCTGGTTCCCTGCAAGATCAAGGGCTGCGGGTGCAAGAGTTACCATTATGTACCCAAGAACGGGACCCAGCCTATCAGGTGTTCCTGCAAGCATTTTGCTGATGAGCATTCGGCTGTCCGACCTCACAAGTGCAAGAATGGTATGAGCTGCTTTCTTGGAAACTGGGATAGTACGTGTGCGTAAAGTGTGGTCACAGATTAGAGTGTGCATTTTGTATAGGCTAATCAGGGACGACACTTACCACAAGTATGTTTTTTTTGCTTAAAGGAAGTCTTGTCTTAGTGCAAATCCAGTTTAGGCAGAAAGTGTTGTCCCCCAATAAGCTTGTGCAGAATATAAAGGCTAATCAGGGATGACAATTTACTCACATGCATTTATACCTGTTTTCCTAGAACAAGGCTTTGGACAGAAATTTGATGCCTGGTAATATACATACTAAGCTAAAGAGCAATGTTTATCCTGTATTTTTGTACATGTATTCCATTACACAACTTATGCTCTAAGGAGATATATCGTTACATGATCTTGTTCACAGATTGGCAAAATGACATTTCTAAAAGAGATATATGCATACATACATATTGTTTGTAATGAGCTATTCTAAAGCCCTAATGGCCCATTAACATGTAAGGTGTGGTTCCTGAATGTCCGGAGTTCAAATCTTGTTTAAAATTTATTGATCTTTTTTATGCCCTTGGATCGAATGATCAGGGGCATATTGTTTTTGGCCTGGCTGTCTGTCATTCTGTCCCAAAACTTTTACCTTGGTTAAAGTTTTGCGATAACTTTTGCGATATTGATATTTTGCATGCACGTGTATCTCATGAAGCTGCACATTTTGAGTGGTGAAAGGTCAAGGTCATCCTTCAAGGGCAAAAGTAAAAAAAATACAATCCAAGGGAAGTAATAAGATTTAAAAGGGAGATAATTTCTAAACCTGCCAAATGATATATTGAAATTTTATTTCAAAGTGGCGCAATAGGGGGCATTGTGTTTTTGACAAACACATCTCTTGTTTCTTGATATTATCATAATTTTAGAGTATTACATAAAAAATGATAAACATTTATGTATATTTTGCAATAATAATTTAAACACACACACACACACACAATTTCTGTTAAGAAGCCTCTTTAACAAAGCTGAACATGAATGTCTGAACTATATCCCTGCAGCAGGTTGCAAGTGCTCTGGATTCCTGAGCTCCTACACATGCGGATGTGGGCAGCCCTATGATGCCCACACGATGATCACAGAGACAAAGGAGGAAAGGGTTGCTCGGGGTCATCCAGTGGGGCAAGACGTACCCTATCAGGCCATGGGGGGACTTACAGGGTTCTCCTCACTAATGGAGGGTTACATGAGACTAGACCCAAGTGGAATTGGTGAGTAAATTATATTTTATACGTCTTGCTATGGAAAAATGAGGCTTAATGAGTGTGCAGTTTTGTGCAGTTCAGTGACGAAAGAAGGAAGTCTCTTCTTTACGAAAAACCAGTTTAGGCGGATAGTGATGTCCCTGGTTAGGTTATGACTGCATAGGCTAATCTGGGACAACCTGTTATGCACATGCATATAGCTCCATTTTTGCAGAGAGAGGTTAAATTATATTGTAAAAATAAGTCAAAGGGATTGAAATAAGCAGGGGCCTGCCAGTTCATGGCCCTTTACATTTGTGATTGGCTCATATATTTTCTGAGAAAAACTTGCAGAGCCTTTTTACAAGAAAAAGTGCAAAAAATTGGATAGGCAACTGAGGGCAAAATGTTATTCTCAAACCAAGTATTATGAAAAATTAGCAAATGTAATTGTAATAGATGAGTTTCTTTTTTATTGATCAATGTCTCTGAAAGAATGTCTGCTTTTGGGGCCTGAACAGGTAACCAAACAATTCCATTGTTTAGACCATCATCTCCTTCATTTCTTGAAAGGAACTAAGTGGAGTTCACATGTTTTCCTATTTGTGAAAAATGACATTAAATGAATATACTAACACAACTGTAATATTTTGAATATTTTTCATGGATAATTTAAATAATTATAATAATAATAGCGAAGTTCAAATTAAAAAAAGTGCCTTGCTTGGGGTTCAAACCTGGGATCTCTATAAGCACAAGCTAATGGTCTTCTACTTTCACACGCAGACTTTTGAATAAGGATGAAAGTATAAACACTTTGTTGCAATTTTAGTAAAAATGTATCGAGGAAAAGCGTTACAATGCTGTGTTATTTTTGGATTTCAATGTATACTGTTCATCATTAGATGAACATATTTACATGTTGTTTTAAGTGCAGAGTGTTATTTTGCTTGCTTTGATATAACTTATACATTCTGGTTTGAATCTATGATTATGTTTTGAATATTTTTTTGTTTTAATCAAAATTTGATCAAGTCTCTTTAAAATAAACTAAAGAAAAGCACTGTTTTGACAAAAGGCAGTTAAGATAGATCTAAAGATAGTATTGTATTGTATGTTATATGTATTATTTGACTTTTTTAAATGTAAACTATTTCCTACACTGGGAAAATTTTGCTTAAAGCATGTGTGTAAAATGTGGTCCCAGATCAGCCTTTGCAGTCCAAGCAGGCTAATCAGGTACGACACTCTCCACCTAGAAAAATACATGTAGAAATGGGTGTTTCATTGTAGCATTGTTTTCTCATTTAAGGGGCACCACCTGATGAATATTTAAATCAGCCTATCACATCGTCTGACCATCCATTTCTCCGCGCAAATGTTGAATCCATTAGACAATATAAGCTGAACCAAAAAGCTATTGCAGGTAATTAAAAGTTTATTTTTACTTAGTGACCTAATTATGTGCAACTTCTGTTAGCAAGTACTTAAGACGTTGACAGTCTTATAGTACCAAAAGGCAGCCATTTACATTTGTGTGTTTTTTATACCACCCCTTTGAGAGCCTGGGCATATAGATTTGCCCTTGTCTGCCCACACTTCCATCCCTCCATCCCATATTTTGCTGCTAGCGGGATGAAGCATTGCAAAAATATCAAATAGCAAGTGAAGTGACGCAACTCCATATTTTGAATCCTATGGTTTTCGACATAATTCGAGTTATGGCCCCTAATTAAGAAAAAATAACATTTTTAGCTCATCTATTTAAAAAAAAAAAAAGAGCTATTGTCATCACCTTGGGGTCAACGTCGGCGTTGGCGTCGGCGTCCGGTTAAGTTTTGCGTTTAGGTCCACTTTTCTCAGAAAGTATCAATGCTATTGCATTCAAACTTGGTACACTTACTTACTATCATAAGGGGACTGGGCAGGCAAAGTTAGATAACTCAGGCGTGCATTTTGACAGAATTATGTGCCCTTTTTATACTTAGAAAATTGAAAATTTTGGTTAAGTTTTGTGTTTAGGTCCATTTTATTCCTTAAGTATCAAAGCTTTTGCTTTCATACTTGCAACACTTACTAACTATCATAAGGGGACTGTGCAGGCAAAGTTATGTAACTCTGACTGGCATTTTGACAGAATTTTGTGCCCTTTTTATACTTAGAAAATTGAAAATTTGGTTAAGTTTTGTGTTGAGGTCCACTTTATTCCTACAGTATCAAAGCTATTGCTTTCATACTTGCAACACTTATTAACTATCATAAGGGGACTGTGCAAGCAAAGTTATGTAACTCTGACTGGCATTTGGACGGAATATGGGCCCTTTATACTTAGAAAATTGAAAATTTGGTTAAGTTTTGTGTTTTGGTCCACTTTACCCCTAAAGTATCATAGATATTGCTTTCATACTTGGAACACTCGCAAATTACCATAAGGGTACAGTAAAAGGACAAGTTGCATAACTCTGGTTGTCATTTTTACGGAATTATGGCCCTTTTTTGACTTCGTAAATTTGAATATATGGTTAAATTTTGTGTTTCGATCCACTTTACTTCAAGTATCAAGGATATTGCTTTCAAACTTCAAATACTTTCATGCTATCATGAGGTTACTGTACCTGGCAAGTTGAATTTTACCTTGACCTTTAAATGACCTTGACTCTCAAGGTCAAATTATTAAATTTTGCTAAAATTGCCATTACTTCTTTATTTATGATTAGATTTGATTGATTCTTTGACAAAACTACTCTTACCTGACATACCACAATAGACTCCACCCAAACCATCCCCCGTGCCCTCCCCCCCTCCCCCCGAATCCCCCCCCTAATTTTTTTTTTTTTTTTTTTTTTTTGAAGATCAACTCACAAATGACCACCACGCCCTCACACTATACCCCCCCCCCCCCCACCCCACCCCTCCATTTTTTTTGTTTTAAAATGGTTAAAAAACACAAATATTTATTTTTATTATTTTATTTTTGAAATACCGTCCAACCATCGCACCCAAGAATCCCCTCCCCCCCACCCCCCCACCCCGATTTTTTTTTCACTTTTTTTTTTCACTTTTTTTTCGCATTTTTGGAAGATAATGTAATAAATGTCCACACCCCCACACTATACACCCCTCTTCACTCACCCCTCCCTCCTTTGTGATTGAAATTGAGAGTCCCTTCACCTTTAAAAAGAAAATAGATGAGCGGTCTGCACCCGCAAGGCGGTGCTCTTGTTAAAATTGTGACATGTAACACAAACATAAGCAACAGCATATAAGCACAGGCTTATCAGGGACAACAAATACTGCATAAACGTTCTTTGTTAAGAAGAGTTACATTAAATATGAAAAATACCATAAAAGTGAAAAGTATTAACCCTGATTAGCCTGTGCAAACTGAACAGGCTTATCTGAGACTTAAAGCACAAGCATTAAAACCAGTTATCCCAGAAAGTGGCTCTTGTTTTGTCCCACTTGATTTTCGACTCTAGGGCGTCAAGGCCAAGCAGGTCCAAGTCAGGAGGAGATTGACGCTGATCTCGCCGAGAGGATGTCCGCCATGAGACGCCCTGGGGAGTCCGAGATGGACTACTATGAGAGGAGATACCAGGAACGGGTACATATGATATTTGTTATATGGGACTCCATTCTGGGCTTAATCACGTGTGTTAAAGTGTCATTTCAGCCTACTCTTTCCGCCTAAACTGGATTTTGGCAATAAAAAGAGATTCCCTTTAAACGAAGAATACCATTCAATAAAAAGTGTCGTTCCTGATTAGCCTGTGCAAACTTCACAGGCTAATCTGGAACGACACTTTACGCACATGCATTAAGTCCACAATTCCCTGAACCGGACTCTTTTACTCATGATTTGTTTCACTACTGGCTTTAATGTTCTTATATATATATATATACATTTATAAAAAGTCAAATCTAAGCAATGTTTCATAGCTACATCACATACTTGCGATACTTTCAGCAAAAGGCAGAGAGGTTAAAGGCACGAGGAGCCCGTGCATTGCCTGCAACAAAGATGGCGGTAGGAAAACGTGCTGTGGCTCCGAAAAAGTGATTGATATGATACAGAAACACTCATTTGACTGTGATATTCTTGTTTTGTTTGAAATTGTTTTATTATTCTTCTGACACATTAAGCTGACACGTTCCTTAACACATGAATACATTTTCAATCTTTTATGCCGGTTTTCTTGGTTCCCATGCTGTTAGCATGGTAAAATAGACAAAATAGACAAAGTAATTTCGTGCAAAAACAATGTTTGTGTACAAGAAATCAGCACAAATTGTGAATCATAACTTACACTCAAACATATTCCATATTTTCAGGTCCATTGTTCTGCGTATACATTTAAGAAGTGACTGGTTGAGGTGTTTGATATTTATCATGACATGTTTTTATTGCACAAGGGTATTCAGCTCTTGCAAGTAATCGATGTTATAATATGAAAAAGTATGCACCATATTGTGTGACACTTTTACTCTTATTAGGTTATCAAATTGAGCTAACTGTATTAAATGCATGTGATATGCCTTCTCTCCAACTTTAATCAAATTTAATGTAAATTATTTATGTTTTCATACATAAATTTATAAATGTTTTCTGTTTTTTGGTGATAATATCCTATTTGTTATGGTACAGTCAATGAAAGAGATTAGGATAAAATATCTTTTGCCTGAGGAAATGGTTTGATCGTCTGACCCAGAAAAACAGAAAATTCCGTGTATGATGTCTTTAATCTTAGTATCACTCTTATTTCAGATTGGCAGTTCCATTATTTTATAAACCTAATATCATTAAAATGTCTTAAATAAATTAAAAAAAACAACATCATGTTCTGGTTAATACAATTTCTTAAATCTAATTGGTGTTGTTAAAATATGTGTATATTGTAAGTAACAAACTTCAACTCTCAACTCCAAAAGTACTTTTTGCTACTTAATGTAATGAAAAAACAACTTCAATGCACTCATTCAATGGAGGGGGTTTAAGGAGTCACTCTTTCAGCGTTTGGTAATTTCATGGGTTTGATGGTCGCACTACTTTCTCGCTTCTCAAATTATTGCATTCACACTTTAATTAAGCCATAACCATGCTGTGTAGATTTGTAAGAGCATCCCCTGTGCCCAACTTTTCCATTCATGTTACTGAACAATCTACGTGGGTATATGTCTTGTTTGTGACAAGCTCTTGTTAAATGTGGAGTATGCATCGCTCTTTGGTCTCTGTTTTATTATTTGAAAATACATTGTATATTAATTCATGCACATATATTTGTTGTGTTTTTTGTTTTATTCGTTAAATGAAATCTTATTATCTGGAGCTGTTTCTTTATTGTACAACAGCTGTGGCGAATGAATTTCAATTTTGTTATATTGAAATACAATTATTTTCAAAGGTTGAAGTCATAAGTTAAACATTAAAAACAATAACGTAAAAACGGACTTTTGAAAATAGATTAGGCACCGTTTTTGACTTGCTAGCAGAGCTATTGTCTCGCTTTGGTCTTGTGATGACATAATACCTATATTTAGGCATTCCCCAAGCAGTGTCAAGGCAGCACGGAAGGGGATTTATGCAGCAAAGGGCGCGTCCTTTTCTGCATGTCGATTTTTTTTAAATTTCTACATGTTCTGAATAAAAATATATATTCTTCTTTGGAGCTATAGAACATTAGCATTTTCTTTTATTATCTATTTGCTTTTTATGCAGCCAGTAGGGTGGCATATAGCAGTTGAACTGTCCATCCGAAAACTTTAACATTGGCCATAACTTTTCCAATATTGAAGATAGCAACTTGATATTTGGCATGCACGTGTATCTCATGGAGCTGCACATATTGAGTAGTGAAAGGTCAAGATCATTCTTAATAAGTCAAAGGTATAACAAACAAATCCAAGGGAAGTAACAATTTTTAAAGGGAGATAATTTATATTTATCATTTGGCAGGTAGAGATCATTTTTACAAGGGATGTGAACATTTTTTAAGGAATATAATAAAAAACAAAAATATTTAAATAAAAGCGGCGCAGTAGGGGGCATTGTGTTTCTGACACACATATCTCTTGTTCTTTATATATTTCCTTATATTCGCGTGTAACAGTAACAAGCAAAAAACACAACAACAATCAATATAATGCAAAAGTAGATTGCAATGAAAACCAGCCTGCAATAAAACCAAGTGCACTTTTATATTTAACTACATGTTACACAAAAGTTAAACGAACATAATGGAAAACACACAGAAATCCAATGTGAAGTTTAGAAGTTGTGATTTAGTGCCTTTTCATCATGCATTTCACACAGATACCCTGCAAATAAATAACGCTTTGGGACATATTGCGTTTTACATCTTACAAGTTATCAAAATTAATACCATTACATTTGGTGCACTTATGGTAATATCATCATCCTAAGGAAAAAAAAACTTGAACCACAATCTCTGCATGACGGGCCAATATTATCATTAAGATAATAAATGATACTTATCAATATCTAATCACATTATGTAAAGGCACAACATACTATTCGTATGCAATTGACATATTTTATAAATACAGTTCTCTTGCTGGGTATTTATTTATTTCGTCACCCATTTTCTGCATTTTAAAAATTATGTCGCAATTTAAAACAACTGGCCACTTTGTAGCTCTTGTTAAATCATAGTCTGCAATGAATATACTTAAATGGTTGCTGTCATGCAACGAATATTATGGAAACAAGATGTGTTTATATTACCAATACTGTTTTATTTTAATATTCCAATTTAGTATACAACAAACATTCACATACCGGTACTCATATAATATGTCAACCAACGACGGTCTAGTCTGAACAGCTAGCATACGCACGTGAATGATGTTAGTATATGCAGTACATTCATGTTAACTTAAGAACATGCTAACTTATGGTGATTTAAAATAATTTCACAGCATAACGCTATAAACAAAATAAGTAAAACAATGCCATCAGCTTTTGAGAAAAGCTTAATAGATAAAAACCGATGCTAATTTTGCAACTTCTGTGAAATCGATGCTTAATGTATTATAAACCGTTCAAAGCATTTATGAAAAAAGCGTTATAAAGCTCGGCATTTAGTTTGATTCGTAACAAAATCTCTAAGTTAACATTATATATAATCTACCAAACATTATTTTTGCTGGTTTTATTACATTTTCATAGAATAACAGATCAACAGCCGTTTAATAGAAACACACTACCTGTACTTCACACGTTTAAATGGCATAAATAGATGGGCGCCATTATTTTATGAACTAGCTGACAATTGTTACATTTTAAAATTGACAAACAGTCATACATATTATATTGATACATCATAAGAAAGAATTTAAATTATAACACGCGGGACAATATAGGCATGTCCATGAAATGAAGTCAAGACGGTATCACATAAGCATATATAAAAAAGCTAGCGTGTATGCGCAGCTAAAGCCACAAAAAATGAGTTGCATTATAACAGCACTGGATGAACACATACATATATACACATGTGGTTTGAATTAAAATACAATCATTGTCTTTATTGTTATGTGCAAGGTGGATTTAATTTACCATTTGTTGGTTAAATCATTAGATCATGTGTCTATAATAACACCAATAAAATGGTCCCGAAAATAAAATGTTAATAGTTATCCAGAATATTGTCGGGACACAAGAATAATTCATTTCTATGTGTTACTTAATTTTAACAGAAACAATATCGGTCTAAATAAAAGAGCACAGGGCCTTAATCGGACAGTTTTAGATTGCATGCACAGTAAACACCAACAGCTCTCCAACAAGACAATCCACCATAGAGCCATATATGACCCGGTACCATGGTTTTGAAATACTAACTATAGCAGAAACAAGTTAAGTTGGACTTCATCTTGTTAAAAGTTTGTTTGAAAAACTCGCTTATTGAATTAAGCAAAGAAAACGAATTTCTTAAGACATCTCTTGAAGATTAAACGCAAGGAAAGACTTCTAAATGCATATTAATTTTAACAACTGCCTAAAATTATCGTACTAAGAAATGGCAGGAAACGGTAAAAATAATTTTACCGATTCCGTTATCACATCTACGTGCAGAAGAGAGTAAAATATGAATACCGGTTTAGTCTTTTTAAAACTTCAGCGTCTACATCTGACTACCATGTGTCTTTACGAACTTGCCCCATTCAAGCCTGTTGATGCACAATCCATAAATGTAACAAAGGAATCAATACATATTAATTAAGACAAATATTTCTTACTGAAAGTTATATTACTAAATTGGTTTCTTTCGTGTCTGATATTCAACTATTAATAAACCATCATGACTTTAGATTAATCTACTTGCTTGTAATTGTACAAACTTTACAAGGAAGCAATGTAGAAAGAGGACTTGATATAATGAATACCTTTGAATCGAAGAACACGTGATTGTCAGTGATATTAAACTGTTACTAAACAATCAAGACTTCTTACTTTATGTACTCGTGTTTGCTTGCTTTAATACAAGCTTTGAAAGAAATAAGTGCATACAATACACGAAACGCATACGGTTTAATCTCAAATTATCCCGTTATATAACATATTTTTAAGTCATAAACACTTTATTCGAGTACTAATATAAATATAAAAGTACTTGATGTTAAAACAAATGTTGTACGTCATATAAGTGCATAGCTATGTGATATTCAAAACTATATTAATGGAAAACATATTGTGTACAGCAATTCGGTTAAATGATAAACATATATGTATTAAAATGTTGCTATTGTGACAAATAACATAAATATAATAGTCAATATTTTTTTTAATGTTTTTTGTTTGTTAAAGCTCCAGCTAAGCTCTTCAATCAGTGGCTCTTTGTCAAACAACATAATGTTGTCATTGTCCTTCATTCCCACAATAAGCGATTCTTTATTCTTTCTGTAGTACACAGATATCGGCCAGTGAACACCATCCTCCTCTGTTACAACCGCTGCCATTCTCTGTTGTCCATCCCTGTCAACCTGAAGAATAGTGTGGGATTCCATGCCACATATCAAAACTTGTCCTGAGTCCATCACATGGAGGCCCGGAAGCACCACCAGGTTGCCCCAGCGTAGAGCACGGTTTTTCCGTGTGGATACCACGTTGCCATCCCTTGTTAGCGTTACCAACTGGCGTTGTTTCCAATTAACCACATATATCCTTTCTCCGTCAGCACTCACTGCACAGGAGGTGACTGTGCAGACAAGAAAGGTGATCAGTTTATGTATAACCCATTTCTGCATAGTGGACTCTCCCATCCATCTAAATATGATCAATTTATTTCCAAAATTAGGGATGTCTAGTATATTTATTTCTATATTTAGAATATTTGTTACAGAAATTTCTTTCAGCAAACAGCGCAGACCCTGATGAGACGCCGCATTATGCGGCGTCTCATCTGAGTCTACAGTGCTTGCCAAGGCTTTTTTTCTAGACGCTAGGCATAAATGAGTTAAATACACATCATACATACATTTGAGTGGAATTGAAAGGATTGAAACAAGATTTACTATAAATAAAAGTAGTTTTATTGTTAATTGGGGATGTGAACACATATTCGAATATTTAAAAATCGACCGAATATTCGATTCCAAAATAAGAATCTGAATATTCGATTTTTTATGCAAAGAATATTTAAAGAAAAAGAAGTTTTAAGTCGCATGTTTGGTTCAGTGTATACGGAGTTCGTGTTCTATAAGAAATTGTTTGGATGATAGCTGTCAACAATGAACGCGTTAATAATTGGCATACGGAAGCGTATCAAGATAGGGTGGTGTTGTTATTGTTTTTATCTGAGTGTTCACGGGTGTAAATACACCGTGTTTAATATATATTGCACAAGATTATTGACATGTTATTTTCAGTTCAGCATCTCGTAATTAATACTATATAAGACATCCCTACTTGCGTTACCTTCAAATGACAAACATTTTAAACATTATAATTGCTATATCAATATTTTAAAGAGTGGATTATTTAACCAGAATTAACGTTATCATTAACACAAAACAAATTATTTGAAATAATTTTTTTTTTACAATCTGCGATTCAGATTCTAGTTATTTATACGTTAAAGCAACTCACAATGCCACCCTCTCGTGTTGGAATTATTTCACATTATTACTAATCGATTGACTGAATTCTTTTATATAAATGTAGGTTTGTCTGAATTGTGTATCAGTATGTTGTTACTTAATTAAAGGGATCTTTTCACGCTTTGGTAAATTGACAAAATTGAAAAAAGTTGTCTCAGATTCGCAAATTTTCGTTTTAGTTATGATATTTGTGAGGAAACAGTAATACTGAACATTTACCATGGTCTAATATAGCCGTTATATGCATCTTTTGACGATTTTAAAACTTAAAAATTATAAAGCGTTGCAACGCGAAACGATTGAATAATTTGGAGAGTTCTGTTTTTGTCGTTAAATTTTGTGAAACTACAAAGATTGCTTATATAAGGTATAAAATACGTCAAGTATGTGTACACGGCGGATTAGCTCAGTAGGCTAAAGCGTTTTTACTTCAGGACTCTGGCAGGACTCCAGGGGTCACTGGTTCGAAACCTGCTACGGGCAATGTTCTTTTCCTTTTTTTAATTTTATTCGTGATTTTTTACTGAAGCCTTTACGATCCAATGTTTACATTTATCAATATAAAGCATTTAATGAATGAATTAAAAAATGCCAAAATATGTGAAAAGGCCCCTTTAATCAAAACAACTTTTGCACAATGTTTTTTTTCTGGTTTGTGTTTACTTTGGAGTAAAAAAGTAGGACATTATTTTTTACCACATTATATCAAAATTTTGACATCGTCATGGTGTAAAATCTGCTGAAATGCGATTACAAAAAAAGAACTATTATCCAGGGGTAGTTATCCAAATAATTAAGTATATAATTGAAATAAATGAGAGTAACGATATTATGTTTACCGGGAATATATTTTATCTAATGAAAATAAAATGCATTTTTCAAAAAGAATTAATCGTTGTTTTCATGAGTAATATATCTGTTTTGTTGTTTCAAAGCTGCAAAAACTATACGATTTATATTGACAATCAGGAACAGTACATTGCTCCGCAAGGTCGTTAGTACGGACATTCAAATTTAACGTTTAAAAAGCAAATATTCGAATACATTCGAATACTCACAAACGGATATTCGAATATCAGTATTGTGGGTAATACAAGAAATCAAATTAACCTTCATGACGTTTAAATTTCCCTTTATCTGCATTCTTTTAATATTTTAATATAAAATCCAATACCCATTGAACATAGCAATATTTCTTTAATTATCAACACGCTATTGGCCTCTGATGGAATGCATTTTACCGTCATATTGCTTTTCTCCGTTATACAGAGCTCTGTAAGGAGCATGTTCTAAAATTACAAAAATGCATTGTGTACTGGTGACGCGTTAGCTTTTGTTTGAAAAGGTCCCGGTTTTATGCCAAAAGGCGGACACCTTTTTAATTTAATCTGCTTATCTTCAATATAAAACTATCCCAAGTCATTCAGTTTATATAGTTAATTAATTTATCGTCATTAAAACAACTACGAAAATCTGTGAGTAAATTCATTGAAACGAAGGATCGAGCATTAACCTTTTATCTCATTTTATATAATAGCCAAGATTTAACATATTCCGTAGTATTTTGTTATCACACGATCCCCCTTTGCGGACGGATGTTCTGACGGACAGACATACGAACGGGCAGATGGATAAACATACATGGGGGACGCAACTGTTATACTAAAGACCGGTCCAGGAAATTGGTAGCGGACATAGAAAACCAGTATTGTTTGCTTTGAATTGACTGTTCCATGATTTATCACGTGTGCGTGTGAAGTATCTTTTGAATGCTATCTGTGCCCAACGACATGCATTTGTTTCAGCGCCATTAAAAAAAGTCTGCATGTTACGGTAAGGTTTCTCTCCTGATACGATGAAGCGTGTTTATCTTTCAAGAGTAACAGTATATTTTTGTTTGTACTCGCAAATAAATAACTTGAGATCTGGGCTATCGGAGACGTAACATTTATTTAACTTCTGAACAAAAAACTTTTTTAAAGGTGCCTTTTCACAGAATTTGGCATGTATTGAAGTTTGTCATTAAATGTTTTATATTTATAAATAAAAACAATGGATCAAAGAAGCTTCAGTAAAAAAACAAACAAGAATCAAATTAAAGAAAGAAGAAAAATAACCCTCCAATGGGCTCGAACCACTGAACCCTGGAATAAAAGTCTATCGCTTAAACCACTCGGTTATCTGTGTTAACACAATGAGTGATGTATTTTTTACATTATATAAGCAATTTTCATAATATCACAAAATAAAACGACAACAACAGAACTCTCAAATTATTCAATCGTTTCGCTTTGAAACGCTTAATAATGTTCAGGTTTATAAATCGTCAAATGATGCATATATATAATATCAGCTTTGTATCAGAATTTTTTGCATCAGATTAATTCAGATAATTTTTAAATGTTTCTGAAGTCCTAAACGATATAATCACCATCGTCTTATACAAGTTGTAAATAAAGAAAGCTTTATATCGAAACAACTTAAATCATAATATTCATGATGAGGCTAAATAACAATAAAAAACCTTAAATTAATTTAATTCCAAATATCTCTGATTTTTATTTCTGAAAGCAAAAGACATTCCCATTTAATTTTGGGAATTATTTTGTTAATTTAAATAGCTTTATGTTTGTGTTATTAATGAATAAATATAAATGTATATGTATAAATATAAATAAATGTTTTTTTTACCAATGTGTCATTTATTAGCTTAAAGACATTATTGACACCTTAAGATTGGTTCTTAAAGATACAGACAGCGATAATAATTACCGGTCATTCCACCTTTTGTATCTTCATACATCTTTCTCACGTCACACGTCATCAGTCGTCTCCCATCAATCTTGTAGTGGTACAGAACTGTGCCAGACGTAACATAAAGGTTGCCCTGGTGGTGGTAAATACCCATTATGGAATGTGAGAGCTTAAATGTCTCGTCATGTTGCAACTTCAGACTGCTCAGTCCTAACAAAGGTTTTTTGAGTCTGATGAAGTGGACTTCCCAGCTATTCAGAGCAACAGCCAATAGACTGGAGTCAATGATGCACGTGGACCATGGTTTTCCAGGAAGGTCACAGTGGTCAGTGACCTTGAAGGACTTGTCCAGAAGCTTAATCCTGCTGTTGTTCCAGTCTGTTACGAGGAGTTCTCCAGTAGCTGTCTCACATATACCGGATATATAGCACGTCTCTGAATCTTTCTTCATTCTCACTGTAGTCATCTTACTACTGTTCACCGTTATGAGTTGGTTTGGATCACACTTCGGCGATGATATGTTCATACTGCTGGTTGTATGTAGTTCACTTGATATTGTTTTGCAAGTTGCTGAAGCTATATTGCTTTGTGTGGCGTTCTGTTTAGTTTCCTTCACTTTCATTACTGGGTTTGTTCCAGACTTGCTATGTATTCCAGATACTTCCTCGCCCACCCGGCCTGGTTTGGATGTGCCCGATGATTCAGGGTCATTTTTGTTGTATATCATTGTAGTTTTATATACATCATGTCTTTTCTGTCCGGGTGCTGAGTTTACCTGGCTAGGTATGTAACCCAATCCAAAAAGAATGTCCACAAAAATTTGAATGGTTTTATCGGGACTGAATGCCAGTGTGGTCACATCCTTTGTTGTCATTTGTTGTAATTCCTCTTTCGTCTGGTTTAACTCTTTAAGGCATTTTCTGTATTTAATAAACTGAAGAGCTTCATTGTTATCTTTTCTGTTTAGCCAATCGTGTTTTTCAATCAACTGTTTGATTAAGTTATTGCAATGTTCAATATCAGTTTGTATGGATGTCCTCAATCTTATCAGTGATGCGTCTAATTTCTTGATAGTTTTCTTCTGCAGCTTATCCAAAGAATCATTGATTGCCTTGCGTAAATTATCGATTTCTTCCATAGTTGTCTTGTAAAGAGTGTCAAAAGACTTTAAACTGTCCTCAAAATAATCTTTCTTCTGCATCAACTGTATACGCAAGGTTTTGATAGTTGTTGTCAATTGATCTAACTCTCCTTCTAAGTGCATCTCTTTCACTTTGTCTGCAATAAGTTTAACGCGGCTGCATGTCCTGCAATGACAAACTATTTGTAAATTTCAGTGGTTGAATTAGTCATGCGCCTCGGATTAGCGATTTTAATGTGGGTAAAGATGTAGGTTATCATGTACATCGGGATTTTTTTATAGCATTTTGTTTAATGATTTACATTGTTTGGACATCAGTATTTAAGTGAAAAAGGAATATGTATCGTTTTAAAACGTGTCTATTTGTAAGGGAATTACCGTCGATATGCCCCTTTAAATTAAGTTCGATACTTTGTTAAACAATCGATTTGGTTTATTTGAAATTCCAAACAAAAAAAGTGTTTACAACTGATAACACATAACCAGCAATATGTAATTGCATCTGTACGTACTGATGATTGTATATATGACACACAGTACATAAAAGTTCATTGTGGTCCTCACAAAATGTTTCCAATGTCCTATTTATGTGTATCCGACATCGATCTATAACATCCGATGTTGCATTGGAAACAGGCCATTTGCTGATGGATTCCTTGCCCAAGGTTGCATGCTTCTGAAAGAGACTTGTATGGTGTTTCATACATTTTCCACACAAAAACGATGGAGAGTAAGTTGGTTCCTTTTTCCTAGTTCCTTATTCCTTATTCGAATAAGGAATAAGGAACAGTTCCTTATTCCTTATTCACGATTCCTTATTCGAATAAGGAATAAATAACGGTTCCTTATTCCTTATTCACGCTTAACATATTTGACTAAGCTTTTTAAGAAAAATAATGCAAACAATTCTCAATTAAATCAAAGCTAAATAACAAGAATACATTTAATTTGTGTATAACGATACATATTCATGTTTCTTCTCAGCGTTTTAATAGGATTTTTTGAATAACCCGAGCCGGCATTATCTACTTCGAATTCTAACTTCAAATCAACCAAACCTTAAGCCTGTATACTTATTTAACATTTATGTGATATAAAAATGCAATCTAGTACATTTCCTAATTTTTGTTTTCATTTAAACTCAATTTCCTTTTTCGCGGCCGAATAAGGAAACGGGAACCAGTTCCTTATTCCGTATTCAAGCCGAATAAGGAACCTGCATTTTTTTACTTAAACATCAATGAAAATGATCAAAATTGTTCAACATATAAATGAACATCATTATATACATGTGTATACATAGGTTGGATATTTAAAATACGCATTGCAATACATTTCTACTAAGTTTTAAGTAATGATAAACCAGTTCCTTATTCAGTTTGAATAAGGAATAAGGAACTGGTTCCTTATTCCTTATTGAAATCGAATAAGGAACTGGAATGTACTTACTATAAATAATAAATCAAAATCGAATAAGGAACGGCATTTTCTTACTTAAACATCAATGAAAATGATCAAAATTGTTCAACATAAAAATGAATATCATTATATACATGTGTATACATAGGTTGGATATTTAAAATACGCATTGCAATACATTTCTACTAAGTTTTAAGTAATGATAAACCAGTTCCTTATTCAGTTTGAATAAGGAATAAGGAACTGGTTCCTTATTCCTTACTGAAATCGAATAAGGAACTGGAATGTTCTTAGCATAAATAATAAATCAAAATCGAATAAGGAACGGCATTTTCTTACTTAAACATCAATGAAAATGATCAAAATTGTTCAACATATAAATGAATATCATTATATACATGTGTATACATAGGTTGGATATTTAAAATACGCATTGCAATACATTTCTACTAAGTTTTAAGTAATGATAAACCAGTTCCTTATTCAGTTTGAATAAGGAACAAGGAACTGGTTCCTTATTCCTTATTGAAATCGAATAAGGAACTGGAATGTACTTACTATAAATAATAAATCAAAAACGAATAAGGAACGGCATTTTCTTACTTAAACATCAATGAAAATGATCAAAATTGTGCAACATATAAATGAATATCATTATATACATGTGTATACATAGGTTGGATATTTAAAATACGCATTGCAATACATTTCTACTAAGTTTTAAGTAATGATAAACCAGTTCCTTATTCAGTTTGAATAAGGAATAAGGAACTGGTTCCTTATTCCTTATTGAAATCGAATAAGGAACTGGAATGTACTTACTATAAATAATAAATCAAAATCAAATAAGGAACGGCATTTTCTTACTTAAACATCAATGAAAATAATCAAAATTGTTCAACATATAAATGAATATCATTATATACATGTGTATACATAGGTTGGATATTTAAAATACGCATTGCAATACATTTCTACTAAGTTTTAAGTAATGATAAACCAGTTCCTTATTCAGTTTGAATAAGGAATAAGGAACTGGTTCCTTATTCCTTATTGAAATCGAATAAGGAACTGGAATGTACTTACTATAAATAATAAATCAAAATCGAATAAGGAACGGCATTTTCTTACTTAAACATCAATGAAAATGATCAAAATTGTTCAACATAAAAATGAATATCATTATATACATGTGTATACATAGGTTGGATATTTAAAATACGCATTGCAATACATTTCTACTAAGTTTTAAGTAATGATAAACCAGTTCCTTATTCAGTTTGAATAAGGAATGTTCCTTATTCCTTACTGAAATCGAATAAGGAACTGGAATGTTCTTACTATAAATAATAAATCAAAATCGAATAAGGAACGGCATTTTCTTACTTAAACATCAATGAAAATGATCAAAATTGTTCAACATATAAATGAATATCATTATATACATGTGTATACATAGGTTGGATATTTAAAATACGCATTGCAATACATTTCTACTAAGTTTTAAGTAATGATAAACCAGTTCCTTATTCAGTTTGAATAAGGAATAAGGAACTGGTTCCTTATTCCTTATTGAAATCGAATAAGGAACTGGAATGTACTTACTATAAATAATAAATCAAAAACGAATAAGGAACGGCATTTTCTTACTTAAACATCAATGAAAATGATCAAAATTGTGCAACATATAAATGAATATCATTATATACATGTGTATACATAGGTTGGATATTTAAAATACGCATTGCAATACATTTCTACTAAGTTTTAAGTAATGATAAACCAGTTCCTTATTCAGTTTGAATAAGGAATAAGGAACTGGTTCCTTATTCCTTATTGAAATCGAATAAGGAACTGGAATGTACTTACTATAAATAATAATTCAAAATCGAATAAGGAACGGCATTTTCTTACTTAAACATCTATGAAAATGATCAAAATTGTTCAACATAAAAATGAATATCATTATATACATGTGTATACATAGGTTGGATATTTAAAATACGCATTGCAATACATTTCTACTAAGTTTAAAGTAATGATAAACCAGTTCCTTATTCAGTTTGAATAAGGAATAAGGAACTGGTTCCTTATTCCTTATTGAAATCGAATAAGGAACTGGAATGTACTTACTATAAATAATAAATCAAAATCGAATAAGGAACGGCATTTTCTTACTTAAACATCAATGAAAATGATCAAAATTGTTCAACATAAAAATGAATATCATTATATACATGTGTATACATAGGTTGGATATTTAAAATACGCATTGCAATACATTTCTACTAAGTTTTAAGTAATGATAAACCAGTTCCTTATTCAGTTTGAATAAGGAATAAGGAACTGGTTCCTTATTCCTTATTGAAATCGAATAAGGAACTGGAATGTACTTACTATAAATAATAAATCAAAATCGAATAAGGAACGGCATTTTCTTACTTAAACATCAATGAAAATGATCAAAATTGTTCAACATAAAAATGAATATCATTATATACATGTGTATACATAGGTTGGATATTTAAAATACGCATTGCAATACATTTCTACTAAGTTTTAAGTAATGATAAACCAGTTCCTTATTCAGTTTGAATAAGGAATAAGGAACTGGTTCCTTATTCCTTATTGAAATCGAATAAGGAACTGGAATGTACTTACTATAAATAATAAATCAAAATCGAATAAGGAACGGCATTTTCTTACTTAAACATCAATGAAAATGATCAAAAGTGTTCAACATATAAATGAATATCATTATATACATGTGTATACATAGGTTGGATATTTAAAATACGCATTGCAATACATTTCTACTAAGTTTTGAGTAATGATAAACCAGTTCCTTATTCAGTTTGAATAAGGAGTAAGGAACTGGTTCCTTATTCCTTATTGAAATTGAATAAGGAACTGGAATGTACTTACTATCAATAATAAATCAAAATCGAATAAGGAACGGCATTTTCTTACTAACAAAAACATAAATAGGAATTAAAGAGATCAATAAGTCAATGAAAATCACTGTAAATATTGGTTGGGTATAACAAATATTTATTGAGGTACATTTCTATTTATTTTTTTATAATTATAACCCAGTTCCTTATTCGATTTCAATAAGGAAAAAGGAACTGGTTCCTTATTCCTTATTCAAATCGAATAAGGAACTGCCATTTTCTTGCCAAAAAGATAAATTAAAGTGAACCAAAGAGACCAGTACATCAATGAAAATCATTATAAATGTAGATTGGGCATCAAAAATATGTATTGTAGTACATGTCTACTATTTTTATTTAATTTTATCCTTGTTCCTTATTCGGTTTGAATAAGGAATAAGGAACTGATTCCTTATTCCGTATTCAAATCGAATAAGGAACTGGCGATTTCTTAATAAAAAATAAGTGAAAATGAATCACTGAGATCAATAAATCATGAAAACCACTGTTAATGTAGGTTGGGTATAACAAAATAGTTATTGAAGTACATTTCTACTAAGTTTTATTTAATTATTACCCAGTTCCTTATTCGATTTCAACATGATGAAAACATGTCTGATACTCATCTATCGGATAGTCTTGGCCAAAGGTAAGGTCCAGATGCTAGAATGATGCGATTAAAGTATCCGAAATTATGGCCTCTGAATAAGGAATTAGAAATAAGTTAGTTCCTTATTCCGGAGCCTGTATTTCGGACAATCACTTTCGGATATTTTATTTTTTAGATGTGTGTGTTATTTAAGCTTGATTATGTTATATAGATATATTCTGTCACACTTCTTTGTTTATTTTATTTTACGAAATACGCTGACAACAAATATTATTAAGACGATAATAAGGAAATGGCATTGTCTTACTAAAACATAAATTAAAATTAACCAAACAATACTACATGTCAATGAAATGATGGTACACGTAAAAAAAAAATTATTGCAATACATTGCTGCTAAGTTTTATTTAATTAGAATCCAGTTCCTTATTCGGTTTGAATAATGAATAAGGAACTGGCTCCTTATTCCTTATTTAAATCGAATAATGAACTGGCGATTTCTTACTAAAAAAATAAATGAAAATGAACCAAAGAGACCAATATATCAATGGCAATCATTGTTTTTCACGTTGTGTATCCAAAACTTTAACTGCTGTACATTTCTTCTTAGTTTTATTTAATTATAACCCAGTTCCTTATTCGATTTCAATAAGGAATAAGGATCTAGTTCCTTATTCCTTATTCAAATTGAATAAGGAACTGCCATTTTCTGAATAAAAAGGAAAAAAAAGAGACAAATAAATCAATTAAAATCATTGTAAATATAGGTTGGGTATCGCACATATGTATTGTACAACATTTCTACCTAGTTTTTATGTGTAATGATGACCAGTTCTTTTTTCGCGGGTGAACAATGACAAAGTAACCAGATGCACTGACTCGGAAAAATAGGACTGGTAACCACCGATACCAGCGCCATTTTGTCGCGTCCCACGATCTTTTATTGTGTGCCATTATTGAAGGTCGCCGGATGTACCGCTGGCATCCAAGATCGGGAAGACGCGTTTTCGGAGATAGAAAATGAATTTTAATATATAAACACTCAATAAGAGCTTGTATACGCATTTGTTTATTTAATGGAAAAACAAAATACATAGGCATCTCGATGAAACTTTCCAGACTAATAAAGGCACCTGGCCGCTGCTTCCGGTGCATTATCGCCTTTATATTGACGTCTGTGACGTCGAACTGACGACAACGCTGTCCGAAATATTGGCATTCGGTAAGAAAACAGAGCGCAACTGTTACGCTAAGATCAGCGAGGGACTGTTTACCATCGAGGCCATCGCCGTTTTGTAGATCCCACAGCCAATAATCGTGTGACGAGGTTGAAGGTCGCCGGATGTACCGTTGGTCTGCATGAAGACAAAACGTGTATTCGCACTAAAACAAATCTACGAAAAAAAAACACTATTTCAGCAAGTATTCGCGCAGGTGTTTGAATGTTAAATAAAATAAAATGTTGATGCATCTCGATGAAAGTTTCCAGTCGACTAGAGGCACCTTCAACGCTGCTTCCGGTGCAGTCTTGATTTTATGGTGACGTGTTGAAATCTCTTTACATCCTTAATCATATCCCTTCGTAACCGCTTACGTATGAAAACGGAATGAGATATCTAAAACATGCTTAGTAATGAGATATCGTTTATTATTGGCCAAAGGTAAGGGTCAGATAAAACTTAAAGAACTGTATTAGAGATATAAATAAAAAATTAACCAAAGAATACTAAATGTCAATGAAATAATGGTACATGTAAAAAAAATATATTGCAATACATTGCTGCTGAGTTGTATGTAATGATAACCCAGTCCCTTATTCGGTTTGAAAAAGGAATAAGGAACTGGTTCCTTATTCCTTATTCAAATCGAATAAGGAACTGGTATTTTCTTATTAAAAAACTGATTTAAAATGAACCAAAGAAACCAAATAATCAATTGAAAGCATTTTAAACGTAGGTTGGGTATTAAAAACTTTAAATGCAGTACACCTGTACTTAGTTTTATATAACGATAGTCCAGTTCCTTATTCGGTTTGAATCGGGAATAAGGAGCTGGTTCCTTATTCCTTATTCAAATCGAATAAGGAACTGGCATTTCCATGCTAAACAAATAAATTAAAATGGACCAAAGAGACCAATTAATCAATGAAAATCATTGTAAATATAGGTCGCGTATCAAAATATGTACTGCAGAACATTCCTACTTAGGTTTTTGTTAAATGATAACCCAGTTCCTTTTTTTCTTCTGAATAAGGAAAAAATAGCAGCCAGTTGCACTTACTTCGGAAAAATAGGACTGGTAATCAAAAAGACCAGCGCCACTTCTTTAGTTCCCGCGACCTTTTATCGTGCGCCAATCTTTACGGTCGCCGGATATACCGTTGGCATCCAAGATCGAAAAAACGCGTTTTCAGTGAAAGAAAACCTATTTAATTAGAAACACTCAATAAGAGCTTGAGAACGCATTTGTCTTTAAATTGAAAAAAAAACACAAAAAACGGGGGCATCTCTACGAAACTTTCCAGACTACTAGAGGCATCTAGGCCGCTCCTTTCGGTGCAGACATTTTTTATGGTGACGTCAGTGACGTCGCACTGACGACAACGCTGTTCGCAATTTTGGCATTCTGTTCGAATACAGAGCTCAACTGTTAAGCTAAAAACGGCGAAGGACTCTCAACCATTGAGACTATCGCTGTTCTTTAGATACCACGGTCAATAATCGTGTGCCGAGGTTGAAGGTCGCCGTATTTACCGTTGGTCTGCATGAGCGAGAAAACGCGTATTCGCATTTAAACAAATCTATGAAGAAAAAAACACTATTACAGCTAGTATGCGCGCAGGTGTTTGAATTTTAAATAAAATTAAATATTGAGGCATCTCATGGAAACTGTCCAGTCTTCTTGAGGCACCTGGACCGCTGCTTCCGGTGCAGTCTTGCTGTTTTGTGACGTATTAAAATCTCTTTGCATCTTAATCATATCTCTTCGTAACTGTTTACGTTAAGAACGGAATGAGATATCTAAAACATGCTTAGTAATGAGATATCGTATAGTCTTGGCCCAAGGTAAGGGTCAGATAAAACTTAAAGAACTGTATCAGAGATAAAAATAAAAAATCTTACATTAAACAGAGCCAATAGTAACGAACATAAAGTTGCGCTTTGCGAGAATGATCCGAATTTAAGTATCCGAAGTTATAGTCTCTGAATAAGGAATTGGGTAATAAGTAAGTTCCTTATTCAGAAGCCTGTATTTCGGACGATCACTTTCGGATATTTTATTTTTCAGATGTTGTGTGTGTTACTTCAGCTTGATTATGTTGTATGAATGTATTCTGTCACATTTCTATTGTATATTCTATTTGACGATACACGCTGAAAACAAGTATTATTAAGAAGATAATTAGGAAATGAAATTGTCTTACTCAAACATAAACTAAAATTAACCAAATAATACAAAATATCAATGAAATGATGGTAGATGTAAAAAAAAATAATATTGCAATACATTGCTGCTAAATTTTATTTAATGAGAATCTAGTTCTTTATTCGGTTTGAATAAGGAATAAGGAACTGGTTCCTTGTTCCGTATACAAAACGAATAAGGAACTGGTATTTTCTGATTAAAAACCTTAATCAAAATGAACCAAAGAAACCAATAAATCAATGAAAAGCATTTTAAACGTAGGTTGTATATCAAAAACTTTAATTGCAGTACACCTGTTCTAAGTTTTATATAATGATATTCCGTTCCTTATTCGGTTTGAATAGGGAATAAGGAACTGGTTCCTTATTCCTTATTCAAATCGAATAAGGAACTGGCATTGTCTTGCTAAAAAAATAATTGAAAAATAACCAAAGAGACCAATTATTCAATGAAAATCATTGTAAATATAGGTCGCGTATCAAAATATGTATTGCAGTATATTCCTACTTATGTTTTTGTAAAATGATAACCCAGTTCCTTTTTTTCTGAATAAGGAAAAAGTAGCCAGTTGCACTAACTTCGGAAAAATAAAACTGGTTATCAAATAGACCAGCGCCATTTGTTTGGTGCCCTCGACCTTTTATCGTGCGCCAATGTTTAAGGTCGCCGGATATACCGTTGGCACCCAAGATCAGAAATCGCGTTTTCGGTGATAGAAAATCTATTTAAATGGAAACACTCAATTACAGTTTGAGTACGCATTTGTGTTTAAATTGAAAAAACAAAATACGGAGGCATCTCATCGAAACTTTCCAGACTACTAGAGGCACCTGGGTCGCTGCTTCCGGTGCAGTCTCGCTTTTATGTTGAAGGCAGTGACGTCGCACTGACGACAACGCTGTTCGAAATATTGGCATTCTGTTCGAATACGCTACGTTACGCTTAAAACGGCGAAGGACTGTTAACTATTGAGACCATCGCCGTTTTTTAGGTACCACGGTCAATGATCGTGTGCCGAGGTAGAAGGTCGCCGTATGTACCGTTGGTCTGCATGAGCGGGAAAACGCGTATTCGTACTTAAACAAATCTACGGAAAAAAACACTATTGCAGCTGGTATTCGCGCAGGTGTTTGAATGTTAAATAAAATAAAATGTTGAGGCATCTCTATGAAAGTTTCAAGTCGACTAGAGGCACTTGCACCGCTGCGTCCGATGCAGTCTTGCGTTTATGCTGACATGTTGAAATCTCTTTACATCCTTAATCATATCCCTTCGTTACTGTTCACGTATGAGAACGGAGTGAGATATCTAAACCATGCTTAGTTATGAGGTATCGTTTAGTCTTGGCCAAAGGTAAGGGTCAGATAAAACTTCAAAAACTGTATCAGAAATATAAATAAAAAACTTACATTAGACATAGCTAATAATAACGAATATAAAGCTGCGCAATGCGAGAATGATCCGAATTTAAATATCCGAAGTTATAGCCTCTGAATAAGGAATTGAGTAATAAGTTAGTTCCTGATTCAGAAGCCTGTATTTCAGACGATCACTTTCGGATATTTTATTTTTTAGATGTTACGTGTATTATTTAAGCTTGATTATGTTATGTGGATGTATTCAGTCACATTTCTATTGTATATTCTTTTTCACGATACACGCTGTAACAAGTTTTATGAAGACGATAATAAGGCAATGGAATTGTCTTACTCTACCATTTGTTCTACCATTATACAATATACTGTACTATATTTCTGATGTCTATAGCCAGAATATTTGGTATATTTTGGAAGGGGTCGGCCCGGGAGTAAGCTCACGGGTCGGCCCGGGGGAAAGGGTGGGAAATTAAGCGCGCCACGTGCGTTCTTAAGGTGGTTTTTGGGCCTTAATAGGACATTTTGATAAAATTGTGTGATTTTTTTATCGAAATATATTTTTATTTAGTATTATTTGAGTAAACGTTGGTGAATTTAAAGTAAAATCGAAAACATAATCAGGAAAAGTTAAAAGATGTTTGATAGGGGTCCGAAATACCGAATTTGCACTAACATTATACTGTTTGCTGGCCTGTTTGGTATTGAAATATTATAACACCCTAGCCATAGGTGTCGCATGTCTTTCTTTTCCGTTAGTTCAAAGTACCACGAACACATTGATGTGCGCATTGGGGTTTAGTTGTGCCCCGGGGTCGAAATAGGGTGTGTCAAAGTAGGGAACCCTCGTCAAAAATGAGATTTTTTTAGGCAGGTTTGTTCTTTTTAATTTTTAAAGTTACCAAACTCGGCCATGGCTGCTTCAAACTTAGCAAAATTATTTTTATTTGTATGCCGAAGCGAAAAAAGTACTTTAACCTACATATTGGTGTGGGGGTGGGCTAAGGGGGGTCAAAGTTTCCATTTTTCTACCATAATACAATATACATGACAATATTACTGATGTCTAGTTCAGGATATCTGGTATATTCAGGTAGCCTTAGTCGATATCTACCAACTTTTGCAATATTGATCATAGCAACTTGATATTTGGCATGCATGTGTATCTCATGGCGCTGCACATTTTGAGTGGTGAAAGGTCGAGGTCAAGGTCATCCTTCAAGGTCAAAGTTCAAATAGGGGGCATTGTGTTTCTGACAAACACATCTCTTGTTAATACTACATTTAAACATGTACATTTGAGCTTAAATAATCATGATAAGTCATTCCAGCTTCAGATCTGTAACACTTAATGTTTGTACTGTGTACACATGTTTTGTTATTAAAAGACATGATTGCTTGTAGATGCTCCTTTTTGTATACAGACTCGATATTTCTGTGTTAAGTATATTCTTATTAATTGCATATTGTCTGCGAAAGTAAAAGCCAAAGTAGGACCCAATGCTTGATTCAAGGAACAAGCACATATTGCCATGATGTTAAATTGTGAAGAGTTGTCAACACGACTTTGACTTTCTTATACTGTAATCATATTTAACTACATGTTATCATTTGTCACAGGTGAATTTCACAATAAAATGACTTAAAATGATGTGAATTGTTTAAATAATATCATCATATGTCAAGTTATAAAGGTATTCCCCGTACTTTAACAGGATTGTTATTGTTTTACTAATTAAAGTGTCTTCATGTTATACAATTGTTTTGTTTTAGCAATATCTTGACTAATTTAACAAATGGTGCCGGTTTGTTAATAAAAATAGCATTCAGGAGGCGGGGAAAATTAGCTTATATGACTATAGTTAAACCATGTGAAAACTATAGAAATCACAATCTAGCCGGATCATCATTAAATTAGGAATATTTGTTCTAATGATATCTTGGTCGAGTTCCAAAACAGTTTGGGTAATATGAAAAACATGGCAGCCAGGGGCAGTTCAGTTATGTTTATAAGGCTATAGTGAAAGCTCTGTAGATTTCCAGCTAAGCAATGTTTTATTTATTTGGTTCACAGATAAGAGCCTTTTAGCCTTTTTGTGATTAAATGTTTCGAAAACTTTACTACCATTTTATATGATAACTTACACCATGTTGGTAATGATCTTCCTATTTGTAATTACTTACAAATGCTTTATAAAGTATATTTGTTTGTTTGTAAATTGTTGTCATGGTTTGAATGCCTTTAATTATAATGTTGTATAATATGGTAATGTTTTGATATTTTGAGTATGTATGATGCATAATTTCTGTTTAAACTGTTATGAAGAATTTCTGTCTAAACTGTCATTACAATGTACTTATCTAACACAAACCTCTCAATATAATTTACACTACTCTCGCCAGATGTTCACTTTGGCTGCACAGTTTTCAGTCTTTCAAGTTTGGAACTACTCAGAAATGTTTGGTATTTCAGTCAAAATTTAACCATTTATTCCCCATATTTGTGGTACATAAAGAAACAACAAAGAGTTTGAATGTGTGTACTGCCAATTAGTTGCATTTTATACTTGCCCATCTTTAAACAAACTAACGAATGATGGCCAAAAATGGCTTTGTGGTTTTCTATCTAACATTAAACACAGCAACCCTTTATTTTCTATAAATGAAAGCACTTGCCAGTTTATGTAACTGTATATTTTACAGAAATATATATATATTGTAATGAATGTGTTGTAGAAAAATTCAAGTTACTCTAACGAGAAAAGGAAACTTCGAGGGCAACTGCGACATTTCTTGTTTAGTTTTATTATGCCCCCCTTTGAAGAAGAGGGGTTATATTGTTTTGCTAAATGTCAGTCGGTAGACCAGTTTGTTTGCGATCAATAACTTGTGTACGGTTTGACCCATTGGCTTGATACTTCACATTCTCATACTTTAGTCTTGGACAGAAGATGACCCATATTGATAATTAGGTTACAAGGTCAAAGGTCAAGGTCAGTCACACTAAGTTTGAAAATTGTTTCCGATCAAAAACTCGTCAACAAATTGACCGATTGTCTTGATACTTCCGTTGTGCATTGGCGTTGGACAGTAGATGGCCCTGATTGATATTGGGGTTATAAGGTTAAAGGTTAAGTTCAGTCATTCTAAGTTTGAAAATTGTTTCCGATCAATATCTCGTCAACGAATTGACCGATTGTCGGGATACTTCCCTTGTGTATTGGCGTTGGACAGTAAATGGCCTCGATTGAAATTGGGTCACTAGTTTAAAGGTCAAGGCCACTGTGACATAAGGTTTTATTAAAGTGGCTTAGTCAAACTAATATGATAAGATTAACATTTATGGTCAGTTTTGTTGCAGAAAACCCTGTGTCAAGACCCTGTTGGGGGCAAAAGTCTCCGATCATGGAGCTCTTGTTGCTGTAATTTTCGCTTTAGATTTTGACAAATTCTGTTGTGTGTTATTGGTTACACTATAGTAATTATCAGATATGGTTTATATGATTGCCGAATAGTGTTTTTTTCTTTGAAGTGTATAAATCTCCAAACCATTTTTAAGTGTTCAATCTTTATAAAGCTGTATGATTCGACATTTTACCGATGTTGCTTAATTTCTTAACAATGTATGCTTTTGGTTAAAGTTATTGCTGAACTGCGTAAGGTAATAGTATTTATCAAATTTTCAAACCTTACAGCACTGTCGGGTTTAATATTTAATTTTGAAAAACACATACGGGTATGTTTGAAGGTATGCCTCATGTATATATATAAATATATTTATATATATTATTAGCGTTGCATATATATAACAAAATTACACTTATTTTCTATATGTCTGCGTTGTTATTATTTCTTGCACCTGTCAATTTACGTATCCTGAAATAAGCTAGCTTTTGCGGAACAAAAACACACAAATCTACTGGTACAAAAGCTGGCTGATTTATAATTCTTTCAAAATTACATACCATATCGACCTTTATTATGTGAAGAAACTAAGTCCATTGGTGAATAAAATGGGCTAGCGTTCTTAGTGTTGTTGTTTTTTTTTTTTTACGAAGCACAGCTCAATCTGTGATAGGTCTGTTTTGACCAGTCAATAAATGCTTACTTTTTTATCAGTCCCGGATTTTATATGTGTAGTGCTTAACAAAAAGATCATGGCTGCATAATCCGAAATATTTACTGCAACCTGTGGCCAAACAACCGAGAGGCGCGGAAATTCTCTATAGACACATGTTTCATCTTATCATATGAAATGAAATAAGATGAACCATTAAAGAAAAAAAAATGTTTAAAGTTATTTGTTTCAAAATTATTTATTCTAACGTACATGTGTATTATTTAAGTCTTAAATATTGCATGTTCTTCATCCGTTGTGAAATAAGTCTATGGAAAAAGGAACGACAATTTCAAACTTACAACGGGGTTGTTCGCCTTCCAACTGTGAATTATAAATATGACAAACATGTAGACATGTGCATAGAAAATATTTCTTATATATTTCTACCTAGTAATATTCAGTATTGTTTAGTTTACTTTTTCGCGGCATTATAATAATTAATCACATGCATATTCAAACCGATCGGGGTATGCTTACTTTAAGAGTAAACATATACCAAATCTGTTTTGGAATCATTTTATTTGCTTTCACCTTTTTAGTATGATTCTCTTTTTTTCACGTTAGTTCTTCCGTCAACTTCAGAGAGTAAATAAACAACTCTTAATCAGTTATTTCTTAACATGAATAAGGGACAAAGTCCATGTCAATGACCGTAACCATTTCGACTCTTTATTTATAGCTGGCTTAGGTATCGACCATCCGAATGTGTGTTTCTGGAATACAGAAGTGGTATCAAATACGCAAGTAGTAAATGAAGTTTAGTTCTCAGGTGTAAAAGCAAAGCAGAGACGAGCCAAGGTTGTTCGAGGTGGTTAATAAGTTATTACCTAGTATCTGCCAATTACAGTTAGAATAGAAAACGAAACATATTTTAATAACGTCTATTGATTTGCTTATATAACCAACTAACAAAATGTCAATTTACTTTCACAACGATGTACCTTGTGATTGACACTGTGACGTACCCATTTTAAATCAATTATATTTTCCAATAAACAACAGTAAAATATAAAGGAAAATGATTGGTCACAAACAAAAATGTTTAATTGTTTTGGATGAAGTGTGGATAGCAAAATAAAGGATCTACAAAACGGAAATGGCCTCGATGGTGAACAGTTTTTCGCCGTTCTTAGCGTAACAGTTGCACTCTGTATTCGAACCGAGTAAGCAAATGGGTTATCATTAAATTAAACTTAGTAGAAATGTACTGCAATTAATGATTTTGATACCTAACCTACATTTTAAATGCTTTTCATTGATTTATTGGCTTCTTTGGTTCATTTTATTTGTATTTTTTATTTAAAAAATGCCACTTCCTTTATTATTCGATTTGAATAAGGAAAAAGGAGCCATTTCCTTATTCATTATTCAAACTGAATAATGAACTAGGCTATCATTAAATAAAACTCAGTAGCAATGAATTGCAATAAATATATATTTTTTTATTTCCAACCTTCATCTTTATACCTTGATTTTCTTTGACATTTAGTATTCTTTGGTTTATTTTAATTTATGTTTGAGTAAGACGATGCCATTTCCTTATTGTCGTCTTCATAATACTTGTTTTCAGTATCGTCAAATAGAATATAAAATAGAAATGTGACAGAATACATCCATATTACATAAGCAAGCTTAAATTACACACACAGCATCTAAAAAAATAAATATCCGAAAGTGACCGTTCGGAATATAGGCTTCCGAATAAGGAACTAACTTATTACTCAATTCCTTATTCAGATGCTTTAACTTCGGATAATTACATTCGGATCATTCTTGCAGAGCGCAGCTTTATGTTCGTTATTATTGGCTATGTTTATTGTAAGATTTTTTATTCTATCTCTGATACAGTTCTTGAAGTTTTATGTGACCCCTTCCTTTTGCCAAGACTATACGGTATCTCATTACAAAGCATGTTTTAGACATCCCATTCCGTTCTCATACGTAAACGAATACGAAGGGATATTATTAAGGATGCAAAAAGATTTCAACACGTCACCATACAAGCAAGACTGCACCGGAAGCAGCGGTCCAGATGTCTCTAGTAGACTGGAAAGTTCAATCGAGATGCCTCAACATTTTATTTTATTTTACATTCAAACACCTGCGCGCAAACTTGCTGTAATAGTGTTTTTTCTTCATAGATGTGTTTAAATGCGAATACGCGTTTTCTCGCTCGTGCAAACCAACGGTAAATACGGCGACCTTCAACCTCGGCACACGATTATTGACCGAGGTATCTAAAGAACGGCGATAGTCTCAATGGTTGAGAGTCCTTCGCCGTTTTTAGCTTAACAGTTGCGCTCTGTATTCGAACAGAATGCCAAAATTGCGAACAGCGTTGTCGTCAGTGCGACATCACTGACGTCACCATAAAAAATGTCTGCACCGGAAGGAGCGGCCCAGATGCCTCTTGTAGTCTGGAAAGTTTCGTAGGAATGCCTCCGTTTTTTTATTCAATTTAAAGACAAATGCGTTCTCAAGCTCTTATTGAGTGTTTTTCTAATTAAATAGATTTTCTATCACTGAAAACGCGTTATCTCGATCTTGAAGCCAACGGTATATCCGGTGACCTTAAACATTGGCGCGGAAAATAAAGGTTGCGAGAACCAAAAAAAAATGGCGCTCGTCTATTTGATAACCAGTCCTATTTTTCCGATGTTAGTCCAACTGGTTACTTTTCCTTACTCGGAAGCAAAAAAAGGAACTGGCTTATCATTTAACAAAAACCGAAGAAGAAATGTTCTGCAATACATATTTTGATACGCGACCTATATTTACAACGATTTTCATTGATTAATTGGTCTCTTTGGTTCATTTTAATTGGTTTGTTTAGCAAGGAAATGCCAGTTCCTTATTCGATTTGAATAAGGAATAAGGAACCAGTTCCTTATTCCCTATTCAAACCGAATAAGGAACTGGGATATCATTATATACAACTAAGTACAGATGTTCTGCAATTCAAGTTTTTGATACCCAACCTAAATATAAAATGCTTTTCACTGATTTATTGGTTTCTTTGGTTCATTTAAATTAAGTTGTTTAATAAGAAAATGCCAGTTCCTTATTCGATTTGAAAAAGAAACAAGGAACCAGTTCCTTATTCCTTATTCAAACCGAATAAGGAACTGGGTTTTCATTAAATAAAACTCAGTAACGATGTATTGCAATAAATATGTTTAATTTCGAACCTACATATACCATGATTTTCATTGACATTTAGTATTCTTTGGTTAATTTTAATTTATCTTTGAGTAAGACAATTCTATTTCCTAATTATCGTGTTCATAATACATGTTTTCAGCGTGTATCGTCAAAAAGAATAAACAATAGAAATGTGACAGATTACATCCATATAACATAATCAAGTTTAAATAACACACACAGCATCTATAAAATAAAATACCCGAAAGTGATTATCCGAAATCGCTCTTCCGAATAAGGAACTAACTTATTACTCAATTCCTTATTCAGACGCTATACTTTTGGATACTTACATTCGGATCATTCTCGCATAGCGCAGCTTTATTTTCGTTATTATTGGCTATGTTTAATGTAAGATTTTTTATTTATATCTCTGATACAGTTCTTTAAGTTTTGTCTGACCCTTACCTTTGGCCAAGACTACACGAAATCTCTTTTCTAAGCATGTTTTAGATATCTCATTCCGTTCTCATACGTTAACGGTTACGAAGGGATATGATTAAGGATGTTAAGAGATTTCAACACGTCACCATAAAATCAAGACTGCACCAGAAGCATCGGTCTCTTGTAGACTGGAAAGTTCCATCGAGATGCCTCAACATTTTATTTATTATTCAATAACCTGCGCGCAAACTAGCTGTACAAGTGTTTTTTCTTCAGAGATTTGTTTGAGTGCGAATACACGTTTTCTCGCTCATGCAGACCAACGGTACATACGAGGACCTTCAAACTCGGCACACAATTATTGACCAGGGTTCCTAAAAAAACGGCGATGGTCTCGATGGTTAATAGTCCTTCGCCGTTTTAAGCGTCATAATTGCGCTCTGTATTTGAACCGAATGCCAATAGGTTGTACAGCGTTGTCGTCAGTGCGACGTCACTGACGTCACCATAAAAGCGGGACTGCACCGGAAGCAGCGGCCCAGGTGACTCTAGATGTCTGTTTAGTTTCGTCGAGATGCCTCTGTATTTTGTTTTTCAATTTAAAAAAAAAGCGTACTCAAGCTGTTATTGAGTGTTTCTTTTTAAATAGACTAACTATCACTGAAAACGCGTTATCTCAATCTTGGATGCCAGCGGTATATCCGGTGACATTAAACATTAGCGCACGATTAAAGGTCGCGAGAACCAAAAGAATGGCGCTGGTCTTTTTGATAACCAGTCCTATTTTTGCGATGTAAGTCCAACTGGTTACTTTTTCCTTATTCGGTAGCAAAAAAAGATCTGGGTTATCATTTAACAAAAACCGAAGAAGAAATGTAATGCCTTACATATTTTGATACCCAACCTATATAAACAATGATTTTCATTGATAAATTGGTCTCTTTGGTTCGTTTTAATTGATTCAATAAGCAAGGAAATGCTAGTTCCTTATTCGATTTGAATAAGGAATAAGGGACCAGTTTCTTATTCCCTATTCAAACCGAATAAGGAACTGGGATATCATTACAAAAAACGAAGAACAGATGTACTGCAATTACAGTTTTTGATACCCAACCTACATTTAAATACTTTTCATTGATTTATTAGTTTCTTTGGGTCATTTGAATTAAGTTGTTTAATAAGAAAATGCCAGTTCCTTATTCGATTTGAATAAGGAACAAGGAACCAGTTCCTTATTCCTTATTCAAACCGAATAAGGAACTGGGTTTTTATTAAATAAAACTCAGTGCCAATATATTGCAATAAATATTTTTATTTTCGAACCTACATATACCATGTTTTTTTTATCACATTTAGTATTCTTTGGTTAATTTCAATTTATGTTTGAGTAAGACAATTCCATTTCTTTATTACAGTCTTCATAATAATTGTTTTCAGCGTGTATCGTCAAATATAATATACAATAGAAATGTGACAGAATCCATCCATATAACATAATCAAGCTTAAATAACACACACAACATCTAAAAAATAAAAAAAATCCGAAAGTGATCGTCTGAAATACAGGCTTCCGAATAAGAAACTAACTTATTACTCAATTCCTTATTCGGAGGCTATACTTTCGGATACTTACATTCGGATCATTCTCGCATACCGCATCCTTTATATTCGTTATTATTGTCTATGTTTAATGTAAGATTTTTATTTATATCTCTGATACAGTTCTTTAAGTTCTATCTGACCCTTACCTTGGGCCAAGACTATACGATATCTCATTACTATGCATGTTTTAGATAGCTCATTCCGTTCTCATACGTTAACGGTTACGAAGGGATATGATTAAGGATTTAAAGGGATTTCAACACGTCACCATTAAAGCAAGACTGCACCGGAAGCACTAGTCGACTGTAAAGTTTAATTGAGAGGCCTGAATATTTTATTTTATTTAATATTCAAACACCTGCGCGAATACTAGCTGTACTAGTGTTTTCTTCGTAGATTTGTTTTAGTGCGAATACGCGTTTTCTCGCTCATGCAGACCAACGATACATCCGGCGACTTTCAACCTCGTCACACGATTAATGGCCGTGGGATCTACAAAACGTCCGTGGGATCTACAAAACGGCGATGGCCTCGATGGTAAACAGTCCCTCGCAGATCTTAGCGTCACAGTTGCGCTCTGTATTCGTACCGAATGCCAATATTTCGTACATCGTTGTCGTCTTTTCGACGTCTCTGACGTCAACATACAGGCGATAATGCACCGGAAGCAGCGGCCAGGTGCCTCTAGTAGTATGGAAAGTTTCATCGAGATGCCTACGTATTTTTTTTTCCATAAAAAAAAAACAAATGCGTATACAAGCTTTTATTGAGTGTTTATATATTAAAATGCATTTTATATCTCCGAAAACGCGTCTTCCCGATCTTGGATGCATCCGTACACTCGGCGACCTTCAATAATGGCACACAATAAAAGATCGTGGGACGCGACAAAATGGCGCTGGTATCGGTGGTTACCAGTCCTATTTTTCCGAGTTAGTGCAGCTGGTAACTTTGTCATTTTTCACCCGCGAAAAAGGAACTGGTCATCATTACACATAAAAACTAGGTAGAAATGTACAAGAATACATATGTGCGATACCCAACCTACATTTACAATGATTTTTATTGATTTATTGTTGTTGTTTTTTGTAAGAAAATGGCAGTTCCTTATTCGATTTGAATAAGGAATAAGGAACCAGTTCCTTATTCCTTATTGAAATCGAATAAGGAACTGGATTATAATTACATAAATAAAAAGTAGAAATGTACTGCAGTTAATGTTTTGGATACACAACGTAAAAAACAATGATTGCCATTGATTTATTGGTCTCTTTGGTTCATTTTCATTTATTTTTTTTATTAAGAAATCGCCAGTTCCTTATTTGATTTGAATAAGGAATAAGGAGCCAGTTCCTTATTCCTATTTCAAACCGAATAAGGAACTGGATTCTCATTAAATAAAACTAAGCAGCAATGTATTTCAATAAATATATTTTTACATGTACCATCATTTCATTGACATTTATTATTCTTTGGTAAATTTTAATTTATGTTTGAGTAGAACAATGCCATTTCCTTAATATCGTCTTAATAATATTTGTTTTCAGCGTATTTCGTCAAATAGAATATACAACAGAAATGTGACAGAATACATCCATATAACATAATCAAGCTTAAATAACACACACACACACACATCTAAAAAATAAAATATCTGAAAGTGATTGTCCGAAATACGGGCTTCCGAATAAGGAACTAACTTATTACTAATTCCTTATTCAGAGGCCATAATTTCGGATACTTTAATTCGGATCATTCTATCATAGCGCAGCTTTATATTCGTAATTATTGGCTATGTTAAATGTGAGTTTTTTTTTAATTTATATCTCTGATACATTTTTTGAAGTTTTATCTGGACCTTACCTTCTGCCAAGACTATCCGATAGCTGAGTATCGAATAAGGAACTGGGTTATAATTAAATGAAACTAAGTAGAAATGTACTTCAATAGCTATTTTGATATACCAAACCTACATTAACAGTGGTTTTCATGATTTATTGATCTCAGTGATTCATTTTCACTTATTTTTGATTAAGAAATCGCCAGTTCCTTATTCGATTTGAATAAGGAATAAGGAATCAGTTCCTTATTCCTTATTCAAACCGAATAAGGAACTAGGCTATAATTAAATAAAAAAAGTAGACATGTACGGTACTAGGCTAAAATTAAATAAAAAAAAGAAGACATGTACTATAATACATATTTTTGATGCCCAATCTACATTAATAATGATTTTCATTGATGTATTGAGCTCTTTGGTTCACTTTAATTCATCTTTTTTGGCAAGAAAATGGCAGTTCCTTATTCGATTTGAATAAGGAATAAGGAATCAGTTCCTTATTCCTCATTGAAATCGAATAAGGAACTGGGTTATAAGTAAACTAAAATAAGTAGAAATGTACCTCAATAAATATGTGTTATACCCAACCTATATTTACAGTGATTTTCATTGATTTATTGATCTCTTTGATTCCTATTTATGTTTTTGTTTAGTAAGAAAATGCCGTTCCTTATTCGATTTTGATTTATCATTTATAGTAAGAACATTCCAGTTCCTTATTCGATTTCAATAAGGAATAGGGAAGCAGTTCCTTATTCCTTATTCAAACTGAAATAGGAACTGGTTTATCATTACTTAAAACTTAGTAGAAATGTATTGATATATGTATTTTAAATATCCAACCTATGTATATACATGTATATAATGATGTTCATGTATATGTTGAACAATTTTTATCAATGTCATTGATGTTTAAGTAAGAAAATGCAGGCTCCTTATAAGGAATGAATAAGGAATAAGGAACTGGTTCCCTTTTCCGTATTCGGCCGCGAAAAAGGAAATGGAGTTTTAATGAAAACAAATATAAGGAAATGTACTAGATTGCATTTTTATATCACATAAACGTTAAATAAGTATACAGGCTTAAGGTTTGGTTGATTTGAAGCTAGAATTCGAAGTAGATAATGCCGGCTCGGGTTATACAAGAAATCCTATTAAAACGCTAAGAAGAAACATGAATATGTATCGTTATACACAAATTAAATGTATTCTTGTTATTTAGTTTTGATTTAATTAAGAATTGATTGCATTATTTTTCTTAAAAAGCTTAGTCAAATATGTTAAGCGTGAATAAGGAATAAGGAACTGTTACTTATTCCTTATTCGAAAAAGAAATCGTGAATAAGGAATAAGGAACTGTTCCTTATTCCTTATTCGAATAAGGAATAAGGAACTAGGAAAAAGGAACCAACTTACTCTCCATACAAAAACGTCGTACATTTCTCACAGTACAATTCAGCCTCTATGTTTCTGTCGTTTTCCTGGCATGTGCCACAAGGAAAGTCAAAGAACACATCTGATCCTCTATGAACTGAATAATCAATATTGGAAGCCATTTTTGTCGATTTATATAATTGACTTTATAAAGTTATACTCCTACGTTAAGTGATATCCAGTCATATGATTGTATGTTGTGACATTAGAAGTTGTTATAAATAGCCATATCAGTTTACACACTACTTACGGTTATCTTAAGTAGTACATTATTTGAACAAGATTATTTATTGCATCAACTGCGCAAAAGTTTACTACGTTTTACAAAACACATAACACGTATGTTCGACTACATTTATAGAGTTTTTATTTATATTGCTTATCTCTTGTTTGTTTCAGTATTATAAACACGTTTTCATATTTACATTATGCATCTTTCAGCTAGCATCATTTATTAATATTAATGCAACTAAACAATCTTAAAAGTAGAAATATCGTTAAACCTATCCAAAATGCGTAATAATTTGTTTAACTACAACATGCTTGGTCTAAGTCAATAACACTCTAATACTTAATCTGTAAATGTGGTCTTGCACAAAATGACATACATGTATATCCGACATTAAGGTGTTAATGTTAAAGTGTTGTTTTAGGTGACACGTTACTGATGAATAATCCAAATAATGCCGGGCTGGTATCTTTGGGCGTTTCTGAGAAATCCTAAGATGGTCGCCGTTTTCATCATTTTAACGTATGTGGTGATTTAATCATGACTTTAACCATTTTTTGGATCTCTTTAGCCAAAAATATAATAATGTTATGATGGTGAATGTTTTGAAGTGAAATAATCGAAATCATATTCCCGATTACCGGTATACGAAACATGCCAGTGTGGTCGCTTTTGCAAAGAATTGCAGTAAAAATTCCATTACACTACATTGAATCGGAATTAAATGCTATACACTGAACTAATTGTATTTCGGAATGGCAACTTTTGGAAAGACCATTCAATATTTTCCAATTAAATCTCTTTAAAGTATTATTTAACATATTTGCACGAAGAGATTACAGACAAGGGAACTAAAAAACCATAATTAACTTATACTGCATAATACACTAGATGCGAACAACATGTACACATATTCATTCGTTAAGCACAAAGAATTTACGTTCGTTTAATTTACATCGGTTAAGCATAGACTTTACAAATAACTTAATCATAATTATTTATTATGTTCCTAAAACATTAAATAATATATTACACAAGTCGCTTTCCTTTGGTAAGTGAAACTTGTTTAAGGATTTGTTACTTCCCTTGTTGTTGCTCTCGCTATTATATAAAGAGTCGAAATATGTTTTAGTCGAAAAAATATGGATGGATGTTTCTTCAGCAATTTTAGTGTCAATGGTAAGTAAAACAACATCATATTTATGTATTTAAAGTATGTATGTGTTTATGCAGTGAAAACCTTGTGCTCATTGGTGCATGTATTTGACGGCGCATGGATTTAGTGAATTATAGTGCAGTGTGTGTATGGGCATATCATAGTAAGTCTGTATGATAATGCATGAAAATGATCAAAACCGACTCAATACAGTTGTTGTTTCATGCCTGTAAAATAACCATTTAATGTTCTAGCAGAAAGGGAAGGTGATTGGCCGATGCACTTGGCATCAGTTAAGCTCATGTTACCATACTGTGTTGCCACTGCACACCCACACTACGCGAGATACGGCCATATTATCTTAGGTCAATGGAGAAAATGCCTTAAAGCGTACAAGACAAGTTCTTAATGTGTGAGTATTTAATGAGACATGTTGTGGGGTATGAAATGCCATATGGAGCGACATGTCCATAGAAACAACTTTTATGAAATATAGCCATGGCAAGAAGGGAACTATATGTTCTACACTAAAACCTGAAGCTCGCAAGTTTTGGAGTTTGAGCCTGAATATTTGCAGCAGAATGGAAGAAGATCTGAGAGAAATGAGCAGTGTCATTTTAGTGGACGCTGATGAACAACACAACGAAGAAAAGCGGGGAAGGATTAAAGCAGATGCAAAGGATAAAGTAAATATTCGGAGTAAGTCGACATAATTTATTGATCCATTGGATCCAAGCAAGCATTCAACAGGTCAATGAACAATGGTACTGGAACAACAGCACAAACGTCTGCTCATGTTCATCAAGCAATCGATATTGGTAAAACCCAAATGATGGAATAGGACAACCCATTGCCGGACAATTGTAATAGTTGAATATCTAAAAAGGTTGTGTCTAGAAAGCACATAAGGGTTGCAGACACCAACTTGTATGAAATCAATTTGATTTATTCAAGAGTGTTGGCTACTAGGCTAATTCTAGGGATATTGACATTAACCATATACTAAACCCTTAGTTGGCCCTAGTTGGCGCCAGTACCTACTGTTATGTTTAATGAAACAGGGGAACAGGGAAATGGGAAAAACAAAATCGGAGCTTAATTATCAATTGCAAATTGAAGTATCAGAGCAGCATATTGAAAGCATTATCACGTGTTCAGAAATAGATTGATCTGCTGCCCTGTATGTCATTCACTGACTCTTATACAGAAAGATACCTGACTATATTGACAACTGTAGTCTTATATAAGACAAAATGTGAATAAATGTTATGTTTACTTGGTGTTTGGCCAATACATGGAGTTCAGTACCAACAACAGTAGGGCGAGGTCAGCCAGACAATCCAATGTCTCAAGGATGTACAAGCTAACAGTCAACGGTGTACAAACTAACGGGTGACGTTTTATAAACACCGCATAATGTTATAAGAGGTGCTACTGAGAACAAACAACAGCTAATCTCTCTGATATCTAAAGATTTATGTGCGCATAAAGACTTTAACCTCTTGTGCACTCAAACACAAAAGTTGGTCGTTACAGATCATGATACGCCAATTGAAATAAATCAAAGAGTCATAATTAATTCAGCTGATTTAAAAACAACCCACGAAGAAGCTGATATTATGATATGGCAAATGGTTGATGATGTAGAAGAAGAACACATGGGATTTGTTTGGTAATTGATGACACAGACGTATTTGGTTGGTTGTTACATTACTATTATGTACTGAAAGTTTCATTATTGGTCATCATGAATCAATAGTGATACGAAGAGCAGTTATAGACATTCGCATAACTGCCGAAAAGCATTTAAATATCGTGACGACTTGCTTTCTGCTCACGCTATCTCTGGATGCGACACTGTGACTGGATAGTTTGGTATAGGTAAGGTTATATTTATTAAAACGCAGGTAACTTTATAAGACCTTTGGGCGATATGACAGCTTGTATGAAAGAAGTTGTTAAGGAAGCAATCAGACCTTCATCAGCATGCTATGGAAAGACTGATACAGGCAAATGTATATTACAATACAAACCATTTGGACAGCCAGGGCAGGCACGTCGGATAAGGCTATGCTATCGATAGCAAGCTTGTCTCTTATCACGGAAGCATTCTATGTAAATGTGAAACGTGCTCACATACAAACATGTTTATTTGAACACGTAATAGATGCAGACCCCCCCCCCCAATATCTGAATCCATGTCATTATGGTTATCGAAAGGACGACGAGGCGTCAAACACCCTTTTACAAATTACAGTAGCATCAAATGTTGATGAAGCTACAATCAATGTGCTAATAATGTTGGTGCAAAAGCGATAGCGCATGTTAAAACATCGATACTCATGTAATCAAGCGCGATTACAATGTATTATCATTTGCGCTGTCAAAAGGTTCAGGTTGACATAATACAATGTAACAATTTGAAGACAAAACATGGCCGTTAGATAACTAACTTTGTCGATGAGAAACGAAATCTGGAGAAAATAGTGTATTGCGTAATGTAATTGTTGTTATGAAAGACAACATGGGAACTGAACTGATGTTTACATTAGAACATCACTGTATGATAGACAGCACACAACAGGAGCTAAACTAGTATACATACTACTTTCTACAACGATGTTTGCAAAATATTACCTGATCATGCCCTTGGTGAACAAATGTTGAATTATACGTACATGTTTTATGGTGTTTCAGTTGATATATAATATGTTTTATGCCATTTATGACACCGGTGTATTTTCATTACACAAATCATACCTTTGACGAAATTGCTGTTACTGTACACAAAGATAATAGAACTTTTCTCGTTGTCTGGATAAGGTCGATGTTGTTGTTATACTATACTCTGCATATGTATTATTGAAATTCATTTTATTTAACACTTATAAAATACTTAATTGATACTGAATTGAATACCTTTTTCAAATTTATTATTCTTATGAGACAAAATGATCTTGGTTTTTGGAGCAATTTTTTAGCAGCCATCTGGATTACGACAGCCTTTTTGGACACAATCTTCATTGTTTTATATATCACACGCTTGTACTATTTTATTAATATTTTACATGTATAAACATATCAAAATGACAATATACTACATAAAATAATGTATATGTAAATGTTTAAACAAATCAGACTGAAAATGACGCCATCTTGGACGCCATCTTGAATTTCTATAAAAAAGCCCGGCATCATTTAATCTTATTTATCAGTAACGTGTCCCCTAACAAAAACACCTTAACTATACACCTCAATGTCGGCTTTAATAGAAATGACCATGTGTCTGCCGGACTAAATTTATATGGTGTTGTTTAGGCTACTATTTGCATCCACGGATTGTCAAGATAACAATTAGTTTCGTGGCCTTTCATTACAAAGAATGTTAGTTGTTATGTATACATATCAACGGTATGAAGCCGGACATTTTGCAACTTGGATTACAGCTGCTTCACAAAATGCACATCGATAATCTTAAATGGTACTTCATTTGTGTTCTAATATTTGCCCACATGAAGGAATTGAGCGATACTTCAATGTTCTGCCTTGCCATCGTGCTTCAGAAAATTGTATTCTGTTTTTCTGGTGAATATTAAACTAGTGAGCAATTCAAGTGTACTTAAATGGAATTTATATTCTCTTGTATTTTTATGTAATGTGAATGACGATGCTTTGAAGTGAATGCTTATTGACATCAGTATGGTTTGAGACCATTTATGTGCTCAGTGTGAGGTACGGCGTAACTTTGAACCGGTTTAATCCCCTAATTGTTTTCACATGGAGCGTTTCAATGCTGTGGTCACAGAATGAATCACTTTTGGAGGTATGTGTGTGAATATTGTTTCTTTCTGTGCACGTATGAAATTACTTTTACAGTTATTATCGCAAGACATAGTGTGAGAGTATGCGCGATGCTCAATTGGTTTAAACCCTTTTCTTTTATAGTGTACCTTCCAAAGCGATGTTTAATATGTTTTTATACATACTCATCATTGGTAATGCATCATTCATCTTTAACATATAAAACATTTGCCTGCTTCCTTTTGAATAGCTTTAAGTAGACATGATAATTGATATGACATCAATAACAATGGAGTTGTGAAAATGATCAGATCAAATAAAAGTTTGCACAATTAATGTGTTATTTATACACTAAAACAATTCCATGAGGCAATCATACCGCAAATAATACAACCATCGGATAATATCAGGCCTCGGTTTACATCTTGCCTTGTATTACTACTTTACTACCCAAAAGGTTATCAGTCTATTGTAATGAGGCTGTATACGATGCGCGTTGAACTAGCGCCAAACTTTCTACCGAAACTTCGATATTAAGAGCACTATTAACGTTCATTTGTGTTGCATTTTGATCTTTTATCCAATTGATTTACTTTTCCATTATTATTTAATCAACCTTTTATCCAATTTTTAAGATGAAATTACGGTGTTTACAAAACCAACCAAACCGAAAGTGAAACTGGATGCATTAGGTTTCGCGATGTAAACATTAAATATTTGTTCAGTTTGAGGAAGCGAATCGATCATAGACGATGGAATATGTATGCAATACAGACAATCATTGCCGATTGTAGTACTGGCTAAAAAATACCTTTGGTGACAGGTTATGTATAGAACGTTAATCAAAATAGTGACCATAAATCACTACAAATGTCTGGGTTGATCATTAATACAATTAATGCGCGTTTCTGATATGATTGCCTGTATCTAGTTGTAAATACCATGTTATTTATAAATTAAAAAGTTTTTTTTCATAAATTAACATTTTGTTTTTATTATAATTATTTAGGTAATATAGAATTGTATCATCATCATCATTAAATATTCTTAAAATTGAAACACTTCTTAAATTATCATGATTACTTTAAAGTAGAAGTTTTAAATTTTAATCATAAAATTGACAACTCATCTTCCCAATGATACTTTGTGTGGCTCATTCTCAGAACAAACCCGTCAGTGAGAAAACTACAGTGTTAAAAGACCACTTGATTGTGAAAATTATTGCTATCCAAGAAAATGTTATCATTTAAAATAAAGAAAGCCTTCAGTTCAATATACATTTTATACCATTTTTGACATTGACCAACACAGAACATAATTCTAAGGTTGATTTTCCCAAAATTGACTGTTACATTGGATACTGTTTTAAGCTTCACTCTACTTTGTCTGAAAATAAAAGTCCTAAATGATGTAATAGAAACATACATATTTAATTTTTTGTTTTACAAGTATATATATATATTATTTTTTTTTCAACTTCTTGCTTCTTTTTTTTTTTTACTTTCTCCATGTAAATTTGTTAGTCCGTGTTAGCGTTAACTCAACAATAATGGTGAATTGAGTGTTAACGATTTTTATCCAAGTTGCAGCATTATGTAGTTCAAAAGGAAGACGTTCAAAATCTAGCAAAATAAGGGCGCAGAGACATTTCACTTAACAAACGTAGTAGATGTACGTTTCGGCGGTTATTACGCCTGACTGCACTAAAATAATTACAATGCTATCAAGCATGGTAACAGGAAGCACTTTTCGTTTCACCTGAAACACATACACATGCAAATTAATAAAAACTATTTTTAAGAAAAAAAAAATGAAATGAAATACAAATAATCATATTAATCTTTTACGGATGCTAACAAGTATTGCGATCTCAAACGCTTCTAATTACTTTTTTAAACGTACCGTAGCGCAACTGTAAATTAATTTGATCAATACTACAAGTAATGATTTAATGACTTAACAAGTGTTGGTTTCTAATGAAATTTGTTTAATAGTTCGCTCTTGATTAGACTCGCTCAAACGGTTGTGGTTGCATAATTGATGACGTAAATTACATAGACTTTAAGACTTATTATATTTTATTCTGATTGAACAAATACGACGTAAACTAATCATAATATCAACAAAAGTGATAATCTTGATACAATTTATATTTCTATGCACTTGTTTACACGAGCATTCAGTTGTAGGTAGGTTAACAAAACATCATATACTCAGACAAAGACTCGTTCGTTGCTTTATTAATGTGTTTATTGTAACGCAATTGATTTCCGTCATCATTGCGGCATGCTGTTTTAGTAGGCGACAGCGTTATTTGAAACAATGTAGCGCGCTTAAGACCGAATTTCTATGATAAATTCCATTAAAAATGCATTAATAAACATGTTTTTGGTAATTCTTTAATAGTTTTTTCCCCGTAATTTACACTATACAGTGCGGGTTCGGTACTGACATTGCGGTTTCTGTACCGATAGAGCGTTAATTGTCATAATGTAGCGCACTTAAGAACGAATTTGTACGAAATATTCCATGAAAAAATGCATTAATAAACAAGTTTTCGGTTATTCTTCAATTGAAAATTTAACTGATTACTTAGTAACTGATTGTTTCCATAATGTACATTTTACAGTCCGCTTTCGGTACTGACAATGCGCTTTCGGTAAATCTAGTAACCGCATATATTATAATATCTATCTTTTTATCAATGGTCAATCAATTTAAGTTAAACTTATATATATATCCATGTTTATGCTTTGATTTTTTTCTATTGAAGCCAAATTGATATCCCATTAGATAAATTAATATCACAGCAGTATTCCTTGTTTGTCTGCAAGTACTGCAGAAATCAGGGATTATTATTTTACTGAGTCAGCCTTAATCTTTATATTATAATTGTTAAAACAGATTAAGGAGTGTATAATAAAATTGAGGATGCATCAAGATTAAAAAATGATATATGCATAAATTAATTGAGAATCAATAACTATCATAAACTGTGCAATTTGTTCAGTATTGTGTGAAAGGATTTGGAGTAATTAAGTGTTTTTGAAATATGATTTATGTGAATTTGAATAAATATATAAAATTGTGGTGATTTTCTCAGACAAAACTGTTAATTACATATTCAGAATGTATTATTGTAATATTCATTCGATTTTTTTAGTACATAAAGCACTTTTCCCTGGCATTTGTATTTATAGTAATTGCATTCTGACAGCATTTATAAACTGTGTTCATACAAGCATGGACACATTTTCATTTTTTGAGTATTTACAAATCAAATTAAACATTTAGTTTTGATGTAAAATCAGTTTTTTATATGCAAGTGTCTATTTCACTTATAAATTAAAACAGCATATTATACATTATTAAAAAGATTCTTCCCAGATTGATGTCATATTCCAACTTTGCGTAGTGTAGTTAATCGAACATTGTATTGAACTGTATGGGCAGCTATTAAGAAATGCATGTTGTATTATATAAAATGCATTATTTCTACCACAAGTAGACAATATAAGGCCTACTGCTACTTAAAAGGCACTGGTATGAATTTGACACTGTTTTGATGCACATTCAAAACTTTAATTATTACTACACTTTAGTATTTTTTCAAGTTTTTGTTCGACGTTTTTTGCAAAAGAGTGTCTTAAAGGGGCCTTTTCACAGATTTTGGCATTTTTTAACTTATTCATTAAATGCTTTATATCGATAAATGTAAACATTGGATCGTAAAAGCTCCAGTAAAAAATCAAGAATAAAATTAAAAAAGGAAAAGAACATTGCCCGGACCAGGTTTCGAACCAGTGACCCCTGGAGTCCTGCCAGAGTCCTGAAGTAAAAACGCTTTAGCCTACTGAGCTATTCCGCCGAGTACATATACTAGAAGAATTTTATACCTTATATAAGCAATCTTCGTAGTTTCACAAAATTTAACGACAAAAACAGAACTCTCCAAATTATTCAATCGTTTCGCGTTGCAACGCTTTATAATTTTTATGTTTTCAAAAAGTCAAAAGATGCATATAATGGCTATATTAGACCATGGTAAATGTTCAGTATTACTGTTTCCTCACAAATATCATAACTAAAACGAAAATTTGCGAATCTGAAACAACTTTTTTCAATTTTGTCAATTTACCAAAGCGTGAAAAGATCCCTTTAATGCATTTGAAAATATACTTAAAACAAACTAAAACTGCATTTTAACATACCTTTTTCCTGGTAAAGTGTATTTAGGATGATAAAAAATACACTTGAAGAGTATTAATGCTGGAAAAATGCATAAAAAATACATGTTTCTGTTAGAAGTGTGTCTTGTCTGCATTTTTAAGTGTATTAAATGCACATTAAATGCAGATAAATAGATTGCCAATACTGTTACATGTAATGGACATTAAATACTTGCGTGAATTGAAATCATCTTTTAATAACGTTTTAACAATTAATAATACCTTTTAATATAAATTTTGCTTTGAAATGTGACACTTAAATGATTTGCACCACTAGTTAGAGGTATAATTTGTGCTCATATGCTTTATCATTACACTATATAATATCATTTGTTGCATGACAATTACCCGTAAAATTCATGTGAAATCTCAAGAGATAAATAGCAGCGTGCTGCACCCTGCTCCTTTTTACATGACTTGATGGTATTTAGTCCCGGATTCTACATGGCCAATGGCAAATGTGAAGATTTGACAAATAAGTCTTAACTGGAATCCCATAGGCAGACTTTCATCTTACTTGACTAACACTGGTTTATGTGAATTTGGAATAAGACATCAAACTGGGAATGGATATCCTTTTGGTGATTTTCTCAAACAAAAATAATCATTTCAAGATCTGAATTTATTTTTGTAATATTTAATATATACTTCAAGCTTAATAAGCAATTTTCCATTACTTTTTCATAAACAGTGATTGTATTTTTATCTTTTTAACTCTATTTTAAAACTGTTTTCATACGCGGCATGGCCACAGTTTTATTTTATGAGTATTAAAATAAAAAATCATAAAAAATCCAGTTTTGTAGTAAAATCAATTTAAATGAGGCTATTATATATGCAAGTATCTATTTTAATTACAATTTGTCAAACTAAATAAATACAACATGTAAAACTGCATATTATGCACAGTTGAAAAAAAATATTTCCAAGTTGATGTCTTATTCCAACTTCACATAATACAGTGTTTTGTATTTAATTTAATTCATGATCTGAATTGCTCTTCGGCAAATCTTCGTTGGTCACAGCATTCAACTGATTTTCTTTTCACTTTGTAGTGATTATATTTGCATTATTTATCAGACAACATCTCTCTTCAAAAGTTCAACATGATTGCTTGGTTGATTTAGAAACAAGATCAATGCATCATAACATAAAATGAAAAAATGTGTAATACTAAAAATGGCAGCAAAAAAGCACTAGATTATATTCCTTAAATCTGAGATGACATAGTGATGCATTGGAATTTCTCATAAATAATGTGACTCATAGTTGTATAATTGTATAGTCGCATGCACGAGTGGTGTCAATGTCATAATACCAATTAAAGCCTATAATTTACTAAAACAATGTGAAGTTTGATGTGTGTTTCTTTCAAGATCTGTATATATATACACACATTGACACATATACACGCTTTGAAAGCAGTTATGAGCATTTTTCGAAACCTTAACGCTTTTTTCAAAATCTAAACGCGGACCCTAAGTTCAAGGTCATGGTCAAAATTTGTGTGCGTATGGAAAGGCCTTGTCCATATACACATGCATACCAAATATGAATGTTACATCTGAAGCGATATAGAAGTTATGAGCATTTTTCGAAACCTAAACACAAAGTGTGACGGACAGACAGACGGACAGTGCGACCACTATATGCCCTCCTTCGGGGGCATAAAAATGTGTTTCACATTGCTTTTGTAAATAAGTAATGTAGTTAAAAGAACAGAATAATCAATTATTATAGTTCTTGATTATAACGTGTTGCAGGCATATTGGATGTGTTCATCTAGCTATAAGAAAGTCCCAATGTTTTATCCCAACTGGCACTGAGTGAATGTTCTCAAAATCTTTAAACAATATGATTAAGTACAGATATGGTAGAGAAAGCCTTGTTGATATGGGGGCTAAACACCTGAAATCAAAGCGACCCAAGTTAAAGGCCGAGGCAAAATAAACCAGAGACCGCATGAGCCTGCTTTACTCTGAACAAGTATTGTTTCTACTCTGGAAACTGGCTTAAGTGTCGTACTAAGCTGCAGTGCTCCAGCTAGGATTTAAAAAGGGCAGGGGGGCTTTTATTTCGAGCGTGCCTGCTTAAAGCTTTAAACTTTCAGTTTCAATGCAATCTATTTAAAATACATTGGTTAAAATGAATAATAATTTAAAAAAAATAAACATCCTGCACAAATTTAATTATTCACTTTACCTGTGTGCAGGAATCATTTCAGTCTTCATAGTTTGTGAACTATGTCAAAAGCACCATAGCTATGAAACACTTGTATTTTGAATATTGAAATGTTCCACAGAAATGATGCTGATAATAATTCTACATGATGATGAATTATTAGATATAATTCTAAATTCCATTTCCACCAACACAGTTGAAAATAACACTATTCCACTGAACATTCGTGACATATGCTACTCAATTTTTCAACTTTTCGCAATTAAAGGGACTGTCCAACAGTCAAAAGCGTCGTTCGACGCGAATCGATATTTTGGCGAACTACGAGGATTGCTTATATAGCTAAAAAATACCTCCGCATTTGACGTGAGCGTGGGTGGTCGAGTGGTAAAGTCGGGGGACATTTTACTCCAAAACTCCATGACTCTAGGGGTCAGTGGTTCGAGTCATGTGGAGGTTAACATTTTTCTTCTTTTTTAAAATTGTATTCTTATTTTTTAATGGAGATTTTTAGTTCAAATGTTTAAATTTATCAATATAAAGCATTTAAAGCAGTTAATGACAAGCTTTAATACATGCCAAAATCTGTTGGACAGCCCCTTTAAAATTGTGTTCTACTGTTATTGTTGTTGTTGTACTTTTGAAAGTAGTTCGAAAGATGGCGACCATTAACCCAGAGATTGATTTATGGAATAAATCGTCTGCTGATCCAGAGTGGCAGTACCCATGTTTTTAACCGGGATCATCGAATCAAATCGTATCGTTACACAGCGTGAGACATCTGATCTATATGTTATTCTACATCGCGGCCATCGCAGTCCACCTTATGCATGAAACATTCGTGTAAGCTTTTTTGAAATCTTAAGAATAAATGATGTCTATTTATGTAAGTCTTGGTGTTTGTCACGGATGCCATCGATTATTATACGAATTTTATCGCAATCACGATAATATTATGTCGTAACGGAGAGCACATATTCTTGATAAAGGTAGGATAAGGTATAATCACGTTTGAGACACAATCAATGACCAATCGAGCCTTTTCTGGGTAAAGTATTGCTTAATGATTTCGCTTAAAGTGTTGTCCCAGATAAGTGCAGTCCGAACATTATTAGTTTAAAGGAGGTCTCTTCTAAACGAAACTCCAGTTCAGTCGGAAAGTGTTGTCCCTGATAAGCCTTTGTTTTATACACATTTATTAAACATTCTCCAACAACGAGGCTCATATGTAAATCAAGGTGAAAAATGAGTTTTAAAAAGCTGTCAGTTACTTAATTGTTATTTATGAACTATGGCACAAGAGGTAGGTTTTGAAAGATGTGTTTCTGTGTTGGCAATTAATTGGAAACATTGCTGTTACATTATGTAATGACAGTTAGTAAAACCCATAAGAATACGTTAACAGACTCATCCGATAATTTGAAAATATGTCTGCTAATGTTAAGTTATGCTGGCTATGATCATTTATGCAACAAAACAGATTTATTAATATATAAATTCATATAATTCCCGCTCCGTCGTTACAAGCAAAACCTCATAAGCGTTTTGCCAACGATTTTCTTCCATACTGCTAGAAAAGTTTGTTTTTTATGAAATGACGTTAAACGTCAAAATAGGTGTATCAGAAATCTATGTCTGTGTGTTTTAACCTCTCTCATAAACACTGTATGTGTACCTCCAGTTAGTTATCAAGCTACCGATCTTTTCAGTTTTATATTGATATAAACCAATTAATAATGCATCCAGATGAACCTATTTAAAGTCATATAATGCCACGGGAGCTTAACTGCTTTAACTGCATTGAGTTTATACAATTTTCGTATGACGCGGGTCTGTTACTGTTGAGGCTAAAGTCCGACCATGCGAAATAAGAAATAGTTTCAAAATATTATGAAGCATACCATTGCTCAAGTGTTAATGTTTCAAATTATTTCAAAGTATTCCTAAGCTGGCATTAGGTTGACTCGTTTTATCATTAATATTAGTATTGTTACACAATATATTGTATATCATGACTAAGGGCATATAAGTTCACCATCTACGCCCTTAAATTTGGTATTTTAATGCATTAAAAGAACAAGTATTGGACATTAATACTGCCTAACTGTCATAAACTTAAGGCAAAAGAACATGAACAGTATTGTACTTGTTAAAATGTGTTCAAAATATTAATATTAATAAAAAAAGCTTCGTGAAAAAAACACGTGTTTTCTATGTTGTCGCTAATGAAAAAAACTTATTCGCCAAATCTAGGGGATCCGGGTGCATGCCTCCCCCCCCGGACAATTTTTGGATCCTATATCGTCTGTGGTGCGTTTTGGGGCTATTTCCTGAGCAAAATTAAGACTATTTGTGTCTGAAATTAGCCCTTTTCTGGATTGAAATTTTTTCTTTGCTGGTGAGCCACTTGCTGACATTTTGCAGCCGATTTTTTTTTTACATAGACACCGGTGGCGTAGTGATCATGATACATTAACACTGTTAAACAGTTTTTGGTACATGTGGTATTTAGGTATGAAACCACTAAAACAGCCCGCCCGTCTCGGTAGTAATTATACGACATTTTATAAAATCCAAACATTACTTTTTTTCATTTTTTGAAGAAATGCGTGAGAAATTGCTTAGTCAGCATGAGACCGTTATTGCATGTCAAAAACTATGAGACTCACGACGAAACCGTGAGACTTGACAGGTAGACGTTTCCGATTCTGCATTCATGTCTGCACTATTTAAGACGTCCTCCGATCGCGAACTTAACATTCGGTCATTTCCTGAGTTTACATTATTCTGTCCGCTTTCTTTTCTAAAGAATTGTGTTAATTTCTGTTGCTTCGACTTTCCATTTTTCGCTCGCAGCATCCATTTTTCCCAGAGTCTGTAACTCACTTTCTAAATCGGTCTTTCATGTCGCATAGCGACCGTAAACGGAAGTTACTCTTATCTACTTTTTTAGCCAATCAAAATCGTTGTGTCTTGGGAAATTAGTTTATAGAGGCTATGTCAATGCCATAACTCCGCCAATCTGATTAAATGACAATTGACCTTTCGACAGCCGATTGATTGACAGGCTTATTAACCAATCAGATTACAGCATAGATTAGGCCCGTTTCTATCCGCCATTTTGTCCGTCAAACTCGCCGTTGTCCGACACATAAGCTCATACGTAATTCTGTGTTTTTAACAAAGAAAATGGTTAAACGGTGCTGTTATGGCACTTGTAATTCAGACACGGTTAAAAGATGGAACTACGTTTTTTCCGTTCCCTAAACCGGGTACTAATCATAAAAAATGCAAACGTTGGATTCGTCTTTGTGGTCGTCCTCACGAACAGCTTAATCTCAACATATTAAGCGATCGCCCGAAAGCAAGACACCTCTACGTTTGTTCTAAGGTCGTTATAATAAGATACTACGCGAAAATAGAAAATGTAAGTTTTGCAACTGACACGCTATAGAAAACGAGTATCACTTTTTACTTGTTTGTCCTCTATATAGAGAAATTAGAAAGGAACATTTAAAACCATATTTTCAAAGGTGGCCAACGTTAAATAAATTTGACATTCTAATACAGTCGGCTAATAAAAAATACATTATAAACTTTGTTAAATATATTTCAATACTAATAAAATGCCTTATAATAAAGACACTCAGTTATAATTTTAAATAATATCACATAGCATAAAGCATTTTTATTTCTGTCGGTTTAAGTCTTCCGAATTTAATGTAGCTCGTTTTATATCGTTAAAAGTTAAGAAACTATTTTAAAATGCGCAAGTATTTATCAATAGGTGCCAATAAGTGTCATTTTTCACCATGTGTGGGCTTTCTACTAATCCGTTATCAAAACAGATGCCGCAAACTGTGAATGACCCTTGACACTTGGATACCTGGTCTGATTAGCGAGGGTTTTTTTTGCATATGAAAATTATTTCAACTTCTTATATTTTAAACATTGCAAAAAATAGTTTAAGAGGAAATTAATAATATATAATTATATATTGTGTATGTTTCTTTTTTGACGACATTGATTATGTTATACGATTATAACAATGCTCATGGGTCATTTTGACCAAACGCATTGTAGATATGTGTTACATCGGATTTCAATAAAACGTTCTTCGTCTTCTTATAAACCAAGTTTCATGATAATTGGGCAAAAATGTGACTTCTAGAGTGTTCAAAGCTTTTTTTACTATATAAATATAAGAAAACTGCCCCCCCCCCCTGGCAGCCGTGTTATTTAACTGACCGGAACTATTTTCAAACTCAACTCTCATATCAAGGAAACAAATGTTCTGACCAAATTTCATGAAAAATGTGACTTCTAGAGTGTTCACATGTTTTCAATATATACATATAGAGAAAAATGCCCCGCCCACTGGCGGCCATGTTTTTACACCGATCTAAACCATTTTCGAACTCGTCGGAGATATTAATAAAACCAATCTTTTGACCAACTTTCATGATGATTGGGCAAAAATTGTGACTTCTAGAGTGTTTACAAGGTTTCTCTATAGCCAAATAAGGAAAACTGCCCCCCCCCCCCAGCAGCCATGTGATTCAACTGACTGGAACCATTTTCAAACTCAACTCTCATATCAAGGAAACAAATGTTCTGACCAAATTTCATGAAAATTGGGTCAAAAATGTGACTTCTAGAGTGTTCACATGTTTTCAATATATACATATAGAGAAAAATGCCCCGCCCACTGAAGGCCATGTTTTTTCACCGATCTGGATCATTTTCGAACTCGTCCAAGATATCAATAAAACCAATGATTTGACCAACTTTCATGATGATTGGGCAAAATATTGTGACTTCTCGAGTGTTTACAAGGTTTCTCTATAGCCAAATAAGGAAAACTGCCCCCCCCTCCTGGAAGCCATGTTATTCAACTGATTGGAACCATTTTCGAACTCAACTCTCATATCAAGGAAACAAATGTTCTCACCAAATTTCATGAAAATTGGGCCAAGAATTTGACTTCTAGAGTGTTCACATGTTTTCACTATATACATATAGAGAAAAATGCCCTGCCCACTGGCGGCTATGTTTTTTCACGGATCTGGACCATTTTCGAACTCGTCCGAGATATCAATAAAACCAATGTTTTGACCAACTTTCATGATGATTGGGCAAAAATTGTGACTTCTAGAGTGTTAACAAGGTTTCTCTATAGCCAAATAAGGAAAACTGCCCCGCCCACTGGCGGCCATGTTTTTCAACGGACATGAACCACTTTTGAACTCAACCAAAATATCATTCAGACAAACATTTTGACAAATTTACATGAAGTTTGGGCATGAAATGTGACTTCTACAGTGTTTACAAGTTTGTTTTTTTTTTACCTAGTGACCTTTTTTTTTGACCCGGCACGACCCAGTTTCGAACTCGACCGAGATTTCATGGGGACAAAGCTTCTGACCAAGTTTCATGAAGATCGGACAAGAAATATGGCTTCTAGAGTGTTTACAAACCAAATGTGGACGACGGACGGACGGACAGACGACGGACAAAGACCGGTCTCAAAAGCTCACCTGAGCAATCAGGTGAGCTAAAAAGTCATGACTATTTAATAGATATAATAATTATATTCAGCATAACTATTCAATGATAATTAAAAAATATTGCATGGCCTTTATGGTATACCATTAGGCCTTTTTGGTTCACTTATGCGGCCTTTTTGGGAAGGCCTTTTTGGTAAACGGCCTTTCTGGTGCTAATTCTTTAAGGGAGCTAAACACACGTTTGATACATTACATTTAACACGTTTTGAATAAAACATGATAGCAATAGAAAAAGTTCATGTAATATGGACCGAAATGATCGGGAATATCTTCCAACGTACCGATTACCGATTCGCGTATCCATTTTATGACGGACTTCGGCGGAGTGACCTCCCTTGAAATCGGGGGGGCGTGGCTTCACTCTCGCTGTCGAAAGCAATCTGTTGCACGACGGTTAAATTACATTCACCTCTGTGTTGGGCTCAGAACGGACTATTGTTATGAAAGCGTCTCATTTATGTCATGATCATTCCAAGCGTTCATCATTGAGGTTACAGAATACTAAACAATCTCTTGCACGACGGTAACATTGCATTTACTGCATTAAAGAAAACCATCTCATACCATGATAACTTATATCAGTCTTAATTCATTATTATAAAATTGATATGGTTTTTTTATGTTAAGAAACCAACATACATACACACGTCGAAGCAAATCCTAACGTCACTCAAAACAAATATGTTCAATTGTTTACATTTGTGAAGTGCGTGGAATGATTCCATCTCCGTAAATGGGCAATAAATTAGTTCCAAAGAGTTGCATTAAAACTCGCAAGTTTTTGCACGATTTATCGTACATTTAAAAGTCATATTTCTTAATTTAATGCATGCGATCTTAAATATCCAATCAAATATACGTTGAATGCGTTTGTTCGGTTTTATCTATTTTATAAACAAAATGGAGGGCTGAGCCTTTCGCAGAGTATAAGACAACATTTACTGTTAACATCGCGAAAAATAAGCACCTCCCGATACTTATAAACCTATTTTCTATGTGCATGCCACATTTCAGACCGATCTTTCACGTAGAAATGCTTGAAAATGCATTTTATTATAAAGCCTGATAAGCCATCTGGCTTTCGCGGTCGGAGCTTTGATTTATAACGGGCGTTCAGGAGTAAAACGATTACCCTAAATAATATCAATCGGTCAAAATACTGGAATATTGTTACAAGCTATGTAGAAAAAGAAGTTAACAACTATTAAAACGTGTTCATGAGTTCTTTCAGCACAAATTGTTGCGATTTGAGATGCTCAAGACGAGTTTTTGTACGTTTCTTTTCTTATTTTCCTCTGAAAACGCATTTTTGTCTTAAAAACACACAATGCTCCTTAAATTCATGAAACAAACGCATTTATTCCGTGACATTGGCAAAAACGCGTAATATCCCACCCCAAAAAGGATGATTTTCTGTAAATACAGCTCCTTTGTGACTAGGCCAGGCCCCGTGTTCACAAAACTTTTTACTGTCATCGAAAATCGATTTTGCATGACATTGAAAATCGTTGTCAAGTGACATCGATGACAAAGTTCGAGTTCACGAAGTTATTTAAAATTGATGTCGTTCAACATCGGTTTTAACGACATCGATTTTTTTTGACTTTTTGTGGACGTAAGCGGTAAAGCGGAAGTTGTTTTTTTGTTGACGTCTGCTGCAATGATAGTTTAGCTACAATGACTGCTCAGGTGCATTGGTCTATGTCGGAAAAAACCTTCGTGGTTCAACTGATAAACGATCGGTACGACGAGTTATATTGTCGATTTAAAGGTGCCACACAAGGTGGCAAAAAAAGGAACAAACCTGGCAAGAGGTTGCTGATACCTTCAATTGGTGAGTCGCAATTAACTTGTTTGTTTTGAAATGTCATCTTACTATTAGTCTTAGTGAAGTTAGGCTGTAGACAAAACATTCATTTGTTTTGATAGAACTAACACATGCCTGTATAACCGAAAGTAAGAAAATTCGGCATTAATATATATATTCATAATGTTTCAGTGACCTATGAACAAAAACAATGTCTGAAAATATTTGGCAGCTGCATGTTTGCAACTGAAAATTATGTTTTTAAATCATTTGTAATAACTTCAAGTCACTGAAGTTCAAGGCATGTTTAATTGTCTCAAATAATATCACTAGTATTAGTAGCATCTAGCCTATCAAGCATCTGTGTGTTTGTGACGATTAAATGTATGTTCTGAAAATGACGGCCTTGTTTAGTCTATTCTAACACTATTATTAGCACATACAGAGCCCTAATCAACAGATCCGATCACCATAATTCCTTACAGGTTCTAGAATCTGATCGCCCTTTTCATGTTAATCCTTGGTCTGTCCGCCCTAAATCTAAGATTATATGAAATCATTAAAAGAGGCTACATAGTAGGTTTTATTCAGTATTAGATCTAAATATTAATACCATAGTATGATTAGTCACAGAGTGTGAGATATGGCACAATATCAATTATTCAAACCATGACTGATTATAATGTATATGCATTGCAAGAGAAAAGCTTTACAATCTGAAATTCTCAAAATATTTCTGATTAAACTTACATGTAAAATACTTTCCAAACAGTCCTACATGTATAACCAAGAGCAAGTAGTATTTCCTACCCTGGTCTGAACCAACCTGTTATATAAAAATATTTCTGATTAAACTTAAAATACTTTCCAAACAGTCCTACATGTATAACCAAGAGCAAGTAGTGATTCCTACCCTGGTCTGAACCAACCTGTTATATAATTTTGTTTTACAAAATTATATAAAAAAAAATCAAAAATTTAGAGATACTTTTTACAATTAGGCAATATAATTAAGCTTTGCAACATCTTATCCACAAAGGACCATTTGAACTTTTTTTTACTGTTATGAGATAAATGACCACAAAATGATAGGATACAATCTAATTGGAAATTACTTATTTATATATATATAAAGTTAGATTCACTTGTCTGTTTAAATGCAGGACTATCTCAAATATTTTTGTTCACTAATTTGATTGCATAGAATACACTGTGCGAGAAAAAAATGAGAATTTGGACAGAAATAGTGCTACTCAGTGTAAACAAAAAAAATTAAAAAATTCCAATACTAAACTGTTGTGGTTTTGTTAATGAAAAAATGTTTCTAATAGATAATGATTATTTTTTACAAAATGTTAATGTTTTCTTATCAAAACAAAGACAGAACAAAATATTAATAAGAAAGATCTAGCAAAATCATGTTTGCTAGGGTGCCTTTATAGACATTCATGTCTTTATATGTGTCATATATTTTTAGCTCGACTATGTCTTTTGACATATTGCTTTTATATTTTGTGTACTTCTTTATCAACATGACCCCAACCTATAAACAAGAGCAGACAACTGTATTTAGCATTTTGTAAGAATTATATGCCCTTTTTATACTTAAAAAATTGAAAAGTTGGTTGAGTTTTGTGCTTAGGTCCACTTTATACCTAAAGTAACAAAGCTATTGCTTTCATACTTGCAACACTTACTTACTATATAGGGGGGCTGTGCAGGCAAAGTTGTGTAACTCTGACTGGCATTTTGACATTATTATGTCCCGTTTTATACCTAGAAAAACATACATGTAAGCAATGAATATGTTTCAATTATGGTCCTCTTCCATTTAGAATATGACTATATTACCTTTCATTTCAGCTCCAGTGTCGCACAATGTTCTAGGACAGTGCGTCAAATAAAAGACATGTATGCGCAGTTGAAATGTCGAGGTACCTTACACTTTGCATTTATATCATGTTCGTATGTACCAGTTTTAATAGAATGTAAAAATGAAACAAAATGACATGTTCTCATTATGTAATGTAGTGAAATGTTTTCTTTTATTGCACCCATTGTAAAAACTGTATAATATTAAATGTAATTTATTAAGTATTTTATGCACACAAAAATAAAAAAGTTCATGTAATTGTTGAATATTATGAGCTCATTACATGTGTTTTGCGCGCCAGTAATATTTTGCTAGATCTTTAATCACGCTAATTATTCATGCTTGTTGATTATTTTTAACAGTTTGGATCCAGAACGTGGCGTCTCATCAGGATCCAAACTTTTAGCTATTCTGATAGTATTATTGAAACAAAATCGAAGAAAATGCTAATTTTTATAAATTCAGCAGACGACATTTTAGCAGACGACAAATTTCCCAGCATGTAAAGGGTTAATAATAATCACTGCCAATTATTATTGTACATCAAAAATAAAAAATATCAATGTTGATTGTTTAATAATTTTTCAAAGATTACAATATATGATATTTAAGTTAAAAAAATGGTTCATAAATGTACCTCGCTTAATTTCAGCCAAAAAAAAAAAGATTCTGACAGAAAAGAAACTGGAGGGGGGCCTCCAGCTGTATTAACCACCGTGGAAGACCTGGTCATAGATGGCATCCGCGACAAGCCACAGCTGATTGGCATTCCGAGTGGCATTGATTCAGGTGATTGTTATGCATGTATAATGATCTTTTTAATTTATTTTTCACTGTTGCATTTTCTTTCAAATTTGTAACATGCAATGAATATGAATGGAATATTTAGAACTGCAACCGACCTGCAATATACGTTACCAGATTATTTTGGAAACATTAAACAATGAACCATACACAATGGCTCTGCTTCAATATATTTGTCTTGTTTAATATTTAACCATTATATACATATCTGGCAATAATAATTTGTGGAATGTTAATTGGTTTTATTTTGCGATGTTTGTGATTCGAAAAATGGTGAAGGGGCATTAATAGTAACATCTGTATGTCTGGCCGTCTGTCTAAAGTTGTGACCGGTGCCAATTAGTGGTGCATCATTGTCTCATGGACACATTTCTTGTTTATTCATAGATGGTATAATTTGTTGTATTGAAGGCGTGGCTGATGTTGCTGAGATGGCAGACATTGATGAAGCCTCAGCCAAGTGTACACTAACTGTTGCTGAGTGTACATCAAAGCCTGCAACTGCCTCGAATGTAGCCACTTCTTCAACATTAAGACCATCAAAAGGTATATTTCAATATGTCAATATTTTAAGACCAAAAATTATCTTTTGACATCCTCTGAATCTGGAAGCATACTGATACATCACACTATTATTAACTTGAGTATGCAGATGATATATGAAAGTCATATTGCCTTTTACACAAAAAAAACAATACTCAAATAAACCAATACCCTAAACCAATCTATATTAAGAGAATATACATGTACTACAACTTGTTTCTCAGTCTCTTATGATAAACTTGATCTCTATCCGACACGCACATAATATTCTATTATTCCCATTATTTTGTGGTCGTTTATAATAAGAAAAAAGTTAAAATACTATATATTATCGGAAAACCATGGTCTAAAAATGTCGATATTAGCATAGAGCTTATATTTATACGATCGCTTGATAGTCTATTGTTTTTGGTCTGGTAATAGGATAAAAAGCATGCACATAACTGAAATAACAATTAAAACTTTAAGAACAGAGTCATTTTTAACTTCACTGATGTATGAAGTTTCTTTTGTGCATATAAATTGTTCAAATCATAACTGGCATAAATCAGTTTCCAATATACCTGTTTAAATGAATAATACTGTTGATATGCCTATTCTTTTGTTCTAACTTGTCTTTCTTGATCTGCAGCCTCGGTGATCCTTCTCTTATCTTTTTGCTATTGATATAATACTTTGTTAGTTTATCATTATGTGAATGAATCTTTGTTTAGTTATCTTCAAATTGACTGTGAATGTTTTGTGATCAGATTCATAGGTAAAACGTTTTTCGATTCTTTTCTTAAGTTTGAGTCTTACATTTTAGACTAAAAAAAGTTGGTGAATCCAAACCCTGATAATTTCATTAATGATTTTTTATGCTCCCCTTTGAAGAAGAGGGGGTATATTGTTTTGCACATGTCGGTCGGTCCGTCGGTCGGTCGGTCCGTCCATCATTTGGTTTCCGAATTATAAGTAAAGAGTGCTTAGGCCTAGTATCATAAAACTTCATAGGTACATTTATCATGAATGGCAGATAACCCCTATTAATTTTAAGGTCACTAGGTCAAAGGTCAAGGTCACAGTGACATGAAATAGTAAAATAATTTCCGGAATGATAACTCAAGAATGCTTAGGCCTAGGATCATGAAACTTCATAGGTACATTGATCATGACTGGCAGATGATCCTATTAATTTTCAGGTCACTTGGTCAAAGGTCAAGGTCACAGTGACTCAAAACAGTAAAATGGTTTCAGGATGATAACTCGAGAATATTTAGGCCTAGGATCATGAAACTTCATAGGAACATAGATCATGACTGGCAGATGACCCCTATTGATTTTCAGGTCACTAGGTCAAGATCACAGTGACAATAAACGTATGCACACAATGGCTACCACTACAACTGACAGGCCATATGGGGGGCATGCATGTTTTGCATACAGCCCTTGTTATTATATAACTATATGTTCTTAAAAGAAAGATTCTGCGATGTGGTCTCTGTAACTGTTTCCAGACCCATCTCCTTCATAAACAACATGTGGCTGATCCGTGTCATCCTCACATGTTCGTGAAAACATGTCTTGCCTCTCTAATCCAATGTTATGAAGAATGACACACGCGACTGTTATTTTGGCTGCTCTGTCAGGTTTTACTCTAAGTCCATAATGTAGACATGGAAACCTACGCTTGAGAACGCCAAAAGCTTGCTCGATCACCACTCTTGTTCGACATAAGGATATGTTAAACCGTTCCTGTAAATGAAACAACATACTAATAATATTGCAATCATTCCACTAAATGTTAAGAACTAATGCTAGTTTGGTGACATTGCTTTATGCCTGTAAGTTAATATTAAACCTTTTCATGATGATTAGTATTTATGCCCCCCTTCGAAGAAGAGGGGGTATATTGCTTTGCTCATGTCGGTCTTTCGGTCGGTCTGTCGGTCGGTCCGTCCACCAGGTGGTTGTCAGACGATAACTCAAGAACGCTTGTGCCTAGGATCATGAAACTTCATAGGTACATTGATCATGACTAGCAGATGACCCCTACTGATTTTGAGGTCACTAGGTCAAAGGTCAAGGTCACAGTGACCTGAAGTAGTAAAATGGTTTCCGGATGATAACTCAAGAACGCATACGCCTAGGATCATGAAACTTCATAGGTAGATTGATCATGACTTGCAGATGACCCCTATTGATTTTGAGGTCACAAGGTCAAGGTCACGGTGACCCGAAATAGTAAAATGATATTCGGATGATAACTCAAGAACACTTTTGCCTAGGATCATGACACTTCATAGGTACATTGATCGTGACTCGCAGATGACCCTTATTGATTTTCAGGTCACTAGGTCAAAGGTCAAGGTCACAGTGACAAAAACGTATTCACACAATGGCTGCCACTACAACGGACAGCCCATATGGGGGGCATGCATGTTTTACAAACAGCCCTTGTTTTGTTTAATCTAAGGTTAACAAAATTTAATTCTGAATATATGTTACATTGTTTTAAAGATCCATTTAATAACTATACCTTACAAGGACTGTCAGTGTTTTGATATGGTGTCATAAGATACCTCTTGCATCCATAGCCAGAGTCACCAAGCAGAAGACCGTCGATTTCACCTGTTATAATAAAAAAGAAAGATCATTTTGCAGCACTGTAATGTCAAACAACAATATCAAGCAGTGTATTGTTTAATGCATGCAAGTTTATGACATAGTTATAACGTTATTGATTTAATATGTTGTTGTTTATGTTACATTTAAATAATTGTGATATAAGTTACTGTGATCATTTGGAATGATGTGATTTCAATGAAGTTCAATTTTTGTTGTTAGTATGAATTATTTATTGGGCTGATGAGACGCTAATTCAATTGTGTCATTGCGTAAAAAAGTGATGTTTTAAGTTGCTTTCATTTGTCAAATGTGATGTGATAATAATACATGTGATCGTTTTAAAAGCTGTTATATAAAATAAAACCAGACTTGACAGATAGATGTATGGATGGATGGATCGATGGATGGATGGATGGATGGATGGATGGATGGATGGATGGAAGGATGGATGGATGGATGGATGGATGGATGGATGGATGGATGGATGGATGGATGGATGGATGGATAGATAGATAGATAGATAATTTATATATATGGCTGGTGATCAAACCTACTTGAAAAGATGGAAACGCTTCAATAAAATAAAATTGTGCTTGTTAATTTTGATGTACCGGTAATAATTCTGTGCTTAAATAAATGTGTGCAATGAATGAATAAAATCATAATACTGAGTAGTCTTCATGTAATTGTCATTATACCTCTTTCAAAACGCTGACGTATGGCGCTTTCACGAAAGATCCTTGAATCGTGAACGCTCCCAGGCCACTTTGCGACTACGTCAACAAACCGAAAAGTGGCATCACAAATCATCTATAGAGCAAAAAGAAACCACAAATCTTAATAAAATTCACACTGCACAATGTCATTTTTTCTGATATCACAATAATACAAGTAAACAACAGAACATCCAATTGTCACTAGTTTCGTTTTGCAATTTTCACTGTGAACAGACAACCTTTAAACATATATAATCTAAAAAAATACAAGTTGAGGAAATGTTCATGGACTTTATTTCACTTATTGTTTTACCTGTACATTAAGGGAGTGAAATCCCTTTCTGTCCACATAATCGTCTTCGTTGGCGCTAGGCGCTTGAATACGGATATGTGTCCCATCAACCACACCAACCACTTGGGGGAAACCTTTAAAGACAATAACATTGTTAGCCTAATCGACATTTGTATTAGATAATTTTATACTAATTTGAGTATACTACAAACAAAGTTTCCGCTTTTTTTTTTTCAAAAGTTACAAGTTCAATCTTCTGTCTTTCATGTCAATATATGTGTTCCCAAAAATAACAATCACTAATAAACAGTTATGTTTATTATACTTATCAAACACGTAATATACTTAATATACACGTATGTTATTTCAAGACGTATAAATCTAGCATACAGTACTCATACAACGTTTTGAATTGTGCCCGATTCGACTAAGAAACATTTAACTCCCCTTATTTGTTTACTTGACAACCAATCAAAAATCATTAAATTGTCTGATTAAATTTTATTGAGAGCTAATACGCACCAGCGATGTTGTAAAACTGTTTTTGCACCGTCCGTTGCACATTTTCGATATTTGGGAAGAAAACAAAGTCATTTAGATGTAGACACACGCTGTCCGTGAATTGCTTGACCGCTCTATATACACTGGACCTTGAGATTCCATGCAGCCCTGCCGTCACAATGTGGTGTGTGCCAGTTGCAAGGAAATGCAATGCCGCTAAAGTTGAAATGAGCGGCGGAAGAGGACAAGAACGTTCAGTAGCCCTCTCCAAATTCAGTATGTTGACAAGAAACAGAATAGTTTCCGGGAAAAACCGGTACCGTTCACGAATTTCCATCGGGGACAAAGTTTCCAATGGGTTCGTTCGATCACGGAAAACTCTCCTATCCATTGGAAACAATTCATTTATGTATCGAGCGCGACGAAGACGTCTTTCAATGTCGGCCAAATTGTTTTCTTACCATGGTGATTGTCATCAATTTTCAATTTGACAATGCCCAATATCAATTTCAATTTCAGTGTCATTGATTGCAATTTGAAAATCGATTTTGAATGTCATTTGACATCGATTTTCTTTGTGAACACCAAGTTTGAGAACCGATGACAAAAATTGAAAATCAATGTCACTTGACATTGAAAATCGATTTCAATTTGCTGTGTGAACACGGGGCCTGGTTTGCGTTTAGGTCGCAATATACTAAATAGTTTCCCTATATAATTCAATGTAAAAGCGACAACTTTGAGCGAAAATAAATGCAACATTTTGCACATAGAGACCCCCATAACCATACATTTTCTTAAAGGCCATTCTAAGCGGAATCGATTTATGCAATAAAAAAGATATGTCATGTTCAAACCAAAAAAGAACTTGACGCTTATCAAAATCGACTGTTTTGCAACTTTTTTTTCGGCCGTTTCTTAGTGGAATGTAACCTTTTTCAGTGCAAGGCTTTACTAAAGTCTCCAAGTTTATCATATTTCAGGGTTTCGGTCGTGAACACCTATTTATGCCCTACCATTATCTCCGAAAGATAAAACCCGAACAATAGTTTAAGATGTAAAACATGCCTTCGAGTCAACTATGATATTTTTTAGAGAGTGCAGCCCTTCATGAAACGAGTATTTAGTATATTGTAACCTGTATGTGAGAGCAAGGAACGACAACTCTGCGTGGAGATTGTGTCGAAAGGTCAATTATGAACTGGTCGATTTGATAACGTTGAATCGTAACATCTATAGCAAAGGTCATTACACGGCACGCTTCAGTGATTCAGTTATCACGTAAATCGCCAAGTAACCCAAATGTTCGAAAAGTCTGGTCGCAGTGTAAAGCGTGACCAATTAAGACGTTAGCCATGTTGATTATCGACCTAGGCGGTCGTCATTATCTGCTGAGGCCTTTCCTGTAAGGGTGTTATCTGTGTAATCTTAGCGATGTTTCTGGCGATTTATACGGCCTGCAAACAGGCATTTTGAGTATGCATTTGTACAGCATTTTTTTTTTCAATCGCTAATTTCATAAAAATCTTATTTTTAGTCGCCAGCTAGGAATTGTTATCACCAATGGCGATTTCGGCGATCGGTAATGCTAACGTAGGTGTTAACATTGTTCGTGTAAAGCATTATTGTTTGACGTTAACATGTTATGCGTAACTAATGTTGAATTTAGAAAAGAAAACTGTAAACATGTCGTATTTTATAAATCTTTGCTTAATTACAATAAATAATTATTTTAGTTCCCTTTAATTGATAATTTACGCAACAATATTAAAGGTTCTGCGTGCAACAGCTAAAATAACAACCGCCAATGAGTCGACGTTATGAGTTATAATTCTCGTACTTTAATCAAGCCTTACCATATCGAGTAGATTATGATAATAAAGTTATGAAACGAATTCAGACAAGGTTAATTATATTCAAAGTCATGCAAACTCTATTGTGATATTTGTTTCAGTAATATGCATACATTGTAACTCTCTTAACATGTTATCTTCGCAACTATTATCTCTTGAACGAAGTACGCTTCAAACATGTACGACCATATCGACTGGACTTTATCGTCAATATATCAAAACTCAGCAAATAGGGCAACAAGCTTCAGTTGTTCGGGCTTGTACAGTTTTATTACATATATTATTGGGGTCGTTATGCATGTTATTAGCTATTTGGTCTATTGCTGCATCAATCTAACGAACTTGTTCAAAGATTATGAAATATGTGTTTTATGTTAATGGGTTATTGATCAAACGGAAAATATATGATTACTGGAGGGAAGCATTATGTACTTTATAATCACATTTTATGACGAAGATAAATACATTTCTCTGGTTAATTTGAGTTTATTAGAAAAATGAACACAAATCTGACGTTTTTATCAACAATCAATGTTAAATGTATAATTTTCATTGGGCAGAAACAAATGATGAACATTTGTATCTAATGATAAGCAATTATGTGCTTTTATAGTGAATCATCGAAGATGAAGTACATTGATGCGGATTTAAACATTGTTCTACATTACAGTCAATTCTGGCACCCGTAACGAAGTGATTTTAAATCAATTATTACATGACGGGACATTAATTAATTGTAGTTTATCTGGATTTTGATGTGTGCAATATTACTTGATCGCGGATTTAAACATTGTTCTATATTACAGTCAATTCTGGCACCCGTAACGAAGTGATTTTAAATCAATTATTACATGACGGGACATTAATTAATTGTAGTTTATCTGGATTTTGATGTGTGCGATATAACTTGATCGCAATTGTCCTGAGCAGTGATTTTGAGTTTATTATTAAATTTTTGTACATGGCAATTGTTTCGAAAGTGCCATTCTTTTTTTACCAACACACTAGTACGCACATGAGTTAAAATTTACGTTGTCCCGTTGTATGTTTTTGCTAACATGGATTTAATATGTGTCCCAAATTTAACAATGAAACTAACAGTTTTTACATCAACAAAAACAACAACATATACTTGTCAATCTTTTATTTGTTGTTGAACGATTTGATGAAGCATATGCTTAGAATAAATGGAGACAAAAACTTAATATTGATTCAAGCACATCCGTTGGTAATTTTATATAAAAAATAATCATCTCGCGTAGCAATTAATGTTTTCCTAATATGGACTTTTCGAAATGCACTTAATTAATACACGTGCATTTAGTAGTCCAATTATGTGCGCATAATTATATATACGTTTCAAGCATGTCTTACTCAAAAGCATGTCAAACTAAAACAACAACACTATGCAACCGTTTAAATAGCCGTCATTTTTAAATTCATTGGAATACATATTTTTCCATAAATGACTTATTACTTTTCTTGTGTTCTTCTATGCTTTATATAAACAATGCATGTGAATGAACAGACAACAGGAATTGCAATTAAAGGAAAGACAAACCCATTTGGTATCACCACATAAACAAATATTGATCAAAAGCAGACGAAGTTAAGTCAATTGACATTGTTACACAATATATTTTAGATATATTTTAACGGTGTATCAGGTTATCGAACATACATTTTAGTCTTTGGGAAACTTGATTACAACGCTACGGAATACGGTTAGGGCCATCGTGGGTACACATTAAAATCCAGAGGGCAAGATTGCGAGAACGCGAGAGTACGATGACGAGAATGCGACAATACGATGACGACAGTGCGACAATACGATGGCGAGAATGCGATGGCGTGAATGCGAGAACGCGATAGTACGATTACGAAATTTTTTTGGCAAAAGATATAGAGATTTTAAAGCGAAACTACTTTTGCAGAAACGAGGTTGGAGAAAAACAAAAATTAGCAGGGATTGGGGGCACGTAATAATGAGAAAATGAATACCGAAGGCGTCTAATAGAAGCATTTAGATTTATCAATAAAGGTAGGTACTGCTGAAAAAATATTGCAGTTATATTCCAAAGAAAAGGATTTCCCAAAAGCAAAACCTTGTTTGAGGGTATGCAGAAGTGCGATACAGATTCAAAAGACGCAATCGAAATGTGTAGTATAATGAACATTGAAAAATAGTGGCTAGCTGTTTCTTTTTTACCACAAGAGGGTATGTTTTACTCAATATGTGATGTGAAAGCATGCTGCAAATTGTGCGATATTGCGTATTTATTAACTGGGATTTACGTTTGCCATGATAGGTGATGTGCAAGCATACTGCAGTTTGTGCGATGTCGCGCATGTATTAACTGGGATTTACGTTTGACATACTTATATTTTGGAATTTTGACCGCTGATGATGGAAGACTTTTCCGAAATGATAAGATGGATGTTGCATTTGAGATTTCGGTTGGAAGGCTATTCACAAGAAGTGGATGGGATACAATAGTAATGGTAGAGCGCGGTTCTAGCTCTTTTGTTAAAAAGAGTGAGTTTATGCTTAGCTCTAAGATTACTTACAGTTTCCCATCTGACTTCTTGCAAACGCTTTTGAATAAAGATTAAGATCGTGGCACATATTGTGTGCATTTCTAATAGATCTTGGTCTTTTAATGTGCATATGTTGTAAATCACATCGCCGTATTCAAGCAAGGGACGTACATATGATAAGTAGATGCTTTCCAATGAGGATCTGTCGAAATTAAATTTTAACTGTTTCATTACGCTTATTCTTGTGTAGGCCTTATTAACGATGTACTTAATATGGATGCCCTATTTAAGATCTTTCGTAAATTGGAGCCCTTGGTGTTTATGTTTTTTTTTTACTTCGACATTATCCATTTACATAGGGGTATGTTGAATTGTGTTTTATCTTGCGAATTATAATTATTGATTCCGTTTGCTTATTAAGACAACGGAAACGCCATGTTGTAGCCCATTTGTTGATTCTTTCGCAATACAGTCTGCAGCTTTACTGGATTATCGACTACAACATAACGACTAGTATCGTCGGCAAATAACCTGTTTGCTTTTATATCTTGCAAAATATTATTAATGAAGATTAAAAACAGTAAAGGCACTGAACTTTATCTTTATCTTTAGATTGGAAGATAACGAACCCCAAAATTGGTTTGGAAAGGGTATCCATCGCTTTTATACACAGAAAATGAAAAAACATCAATTATGTAATGATTTTATCATATTAAAGTATTCGAAATAAATACAACTGACGTACATTTTATGTAATAATATTAAGAAAGATTGGTGATTATATTTGTGTAATTATTTCCTAATTAATTTGTTTGTTAGAAAACAAACGTATTCTCAAATTAAAAAAACAACAAAACAATTATTTTGGGAACTTTTAGAAGTAGTCAATAGTTGTTTTTGTCAATGAATGATGTATATTTGGGTACAAATGCATATCCATGTAATCTTTTTGACAGATCATTATGATGCTGTCAGCATTATGCGAGACAGTGTGCCGAGATGATAAGGATCGGTTTCTGATGATCGAGTAAAAAAAAGTGGTATACATTAAAATGTAATGGACGATATTAACCAAGTTTTATATTATAGTCAGGACAAGCTCTTATCAGGGTAAATTGTTGCAAACATAATGTCACCTAGTAATATGCTAGTATAACATTGTTATCAATCTAGAAACCACATTTACAACTAAATCTTAAAGCCTCATAAATACTCAAAATCAACGATTATTTCGTATAATATTCAGTAAAATAAAGTTAACCCATAAAGAATCAATTTTCCTTATAGCAATAGCCAACATTTCAACGCAACATATGGTGTGGTAACATAGATTTAGAAATATTGGCTATTGCTAAAAGGAACACTGCTTTTTATGGAATAACATTATTTTACGAAATATTCGATGATTTTGAGTATTAATGTGGCTTTAACGAAACGTTGTGGACAAATAATATTGGACTTTTTTTTATTGCCGAGCTCGAATTTGGATCATGTGCTGTCTAAAAGCTTTGACATCTTATCAAATATACAAAAAGTGAGCGTCGTCTGCGCAATGCGTTCCTTACTGTCTTTGACAATCGATATTTTATATTTTGCATACTTTTCCATACAAAGTTTGAGAAAATATATGTTTGTACCTTGATAAATTATTCAAAAAAATTGCATGTTATGTACTAACTTACGTTTTTTTTATAGAACAATTTTGAATGCTAGTGTATATTTTTGTTTCAAAAGAAGTCGACAAAAAGAAAGCGATAGAAAATTCCCTTCTATCGATATACACAACATTCATTAGACTAATTCTTGAATACGCTGATATAGTCTGGGATAACATTAATACACAGGATGAAATAGAACTTGAGAAGATTCAACAAGAGGCAGCAAGGATTATCAGCGGGGGAACACGTTTGGCATCTTTGCAAAATCTATATAATGAAACTGCTCTCGAACCATTAAAAAATAGGAGAACAAAACATAAATTTACCCACTTCTATAAAATGTATAATTCACTATCACCCCATACTTATCCCCTCTAGCGTGGGAGAAAGATCGGCTTATCCTCTTCGTAACTCTAACAATATTCGCAGTATTCAATGCAAATCACAACTTTTTACACAATCTTTCCTACCATCAACTTAAACTTATGGAACAATCTACCGGAATTGGTAAGAACGGCTCCTTTTCTCTCTGCTTTCAAAGCAAATCTTAGTAAAGATAAGAAAATAATTCCCCAGCATTACTACGATGGGGAGCGGACGTCTAATGTTCTACATGCGCGTTAACGAATGCACTGTAGCAGTTTAAATGAACATTTGTATGCAAAAAACATTGTACAAAGTCCATATTGTCAAAGCGCTGCGATTGAAGATACATTTCACTTTTTCTTCAATTGCCCCATTTATACAGAAAAAAAGAGTTATCCTTTTTAACAATCTGTCCAGTTTCCAACTTACAACTTTGCAACTACTTCTTTTCGGAGTTAAAGACGGATCATATGACGTAAACTCATTAATATTCAAACATGTTCACTCTTTCATCCGAGATAGTCATAGATTCTAACCCAACTCTATCTCAGGAACAAACCATATTCTGCTAACGATGCCCCGTTCCCGCAACTGCTTCCTTCTCTTACCGCAACTTCTCTTATTCTGAAACTCCACTCTTTCACTTGCGTCCCTTTTCTGCTCATTTTATTAGCTCTTATGCTATCTACATTACTCTATTATACTTTTTGTATTATAACGACGTTAACCACAACACATGTTTTTCGCTATCATTATCTAACCACATTAAGTATTTAATAGTATAAATCACGGTTGTATACATATTACGGATTTTTTTTTAAATAACGAAAACACTTCATTTGTTTTCAATGTTTCATGTGAAAATGTTATTAACAAGCAAATTCGTTGAATTGATATACCACGCCAAATAAATGCTTCTGGACACAAAAGTGTTCTTGATGGAATCAAAATGTGTGATTTTGACCTTTGTGTGTGACTTTGACCATGACCCTAGCAACCTGGATCTTATATTTGACACTCAGCTATATAATGGAGAACAATTGTGGACAGTTATTACAGAATCCCTTGATGCATAGTAAAGGAATGACTAAATAATAAATAATTCATCAAATTTGTGACCTTTAACCTCAATGTTTGATATTGACCTTAGCACTTAGGATTATGGGTGTTGAATGTGAAGCACCCCCAGATGATTGAGAACAACTATGGCAAGTTCCATGGCTCTGGCTCATGTGTTAATGGAGATAAAGCTCTAAGCTTATATTAAAAAGCATTTTTTTCAAGATACAAAGGGCCATAACTCCGTTATAAAGAGATGGTGTACAATGCCATTTGGCGTGCATCATCCTCTTATCCATATATATTCTCATACAAAGGTTCAATGAAATCCGCCAAAGCTTTTCCAAGATATGGCTCCGGGCACAAAAGTGCCGGACGGACGGACGGACGGAAAGACGGACGGACGGACAACGCCAAAACAATATCCCTCCGCCTATGGCGGGGGATAATGACATAGCTAGGTAAGACCTTGCCTTATGCAATTCCTTTCATATCTAAGGAAATATCCACTTCAATAATAATGAGCTGTATAAAAGGTTGATATTCAAATGTGGTTTGCATACTTAAACGTTTGTGTAAATACATATATAGGCATGATTGCTCTGAGTATAGTGCAGCGTATAAGAAAAGAGAAGTGTGCCACAAAGGTACTTACCGGTATTTACATTTATAATTGCTGTAAAAAATCAAACAGCTGCAAATGACAAGATCGGTTAATAATCTATATATATGACTGTAAAATTAATGTAACACATTTCATCAAGAATCTTTTACTGTGTCATATCTTACTGTAATGTTATACTCTGCAAGTTCATAAAGTGCTGGCACATAATGGAAATCGTTAAATGTTTTGTTTTGGAAAAGTGAGATATCTACTTGCCGTACATCATCTTTGAAGACGAAAACTAGTAGATGTAATACTTATTAGCGATAGTGTTTTTGCAGCATTACGAACTATACTTAAACACTTATGTGTAAAAAGCTTTACACATATATGCGAATGTCGAGTGCATTGAATGGTTTATTTTAGGAAAATATTGCACATATCATTTTGTCATAAAGTTTATTAAAAAAAAAATGTAATAGAAATTGACATGGAATGCTATGAAGATAATGATAAGGCTTTTGAGGTTATTTCTAGTGAAGTCCGGAAAGCATCCCAACCGATTCTAATCAGCAACACGTTGCACCTAACGTTAAAAGGTTTCTGCTTTAACACATGTATGTATAGCGTTGAGTTATATACACGTTAGCGTATTGTAAAGACATTTGTTCACGTGCTTATAATCAAAACCTAGCGAACGGTTTTAAATAATTCGTCTGAAGTTTTATTATTAATATAATGTTTAAAACAATGTCTCCTCTTTTTATATAACAATTGCAATAATTCAGCTAATTTTTTGTTTAACTACGCAAAAGCAATACATTTCAAAATAGCAATCATAATTTATTATTCTGATACTATTGCGATATGCGATGCCCCACTATTACAGTATTTGTTTTTTAGCCAAACTCTGAATTCATAGATGCATATGTTCATGCCATTTTTCTTTATTTTAAAACGACACTTACATTGACATACTACTTTATACTGCTTATTGATTAATCCATTCAAATAATCTTACGCTGGTGCTACATTCAAATTGAGACGTTATTTGCATTCAAATAATTGAGTGATTGCAAAACACCATTTAATTACACGTTCATCAGTACCGGATACAGACACATACATACATGAATAAAACCTTTCTTTATTTATACAAGCGTCATGTTATGTTTTGTTTTGAAAATAATTATACCGCTGTCATATGTTTTCCAAAAAAAGTATTTACATAATTTAGGTTTACCCTGAAATTATGATAATGAACGAATATAAAAGTATAATGTAAACACACGAAAACGTAATGAAGCATATACGTTTATCCTACATATACGTGTCCATGTATATAACTAATGTAATTGTTAGTCTATAATACAGTGTATACGTTAAATTAATATAGCATTGACATTCCATTCAGTGAATGTCAAGTGCAATGTTATCCTAATACAATTAGTTTCTGTATATGATACAATTGCTGCTCATTCCATTCTCTGTAGTACAACTCTAACGTCTAAGAAAAACCACACTGTGCACGGCATTCCACAGCACAGCAAACGAACAAACAGATGCACATTAATCCTGAATCTGCAAAACGCATTCAAACAAAACAAACAAAAACACATTAATGACGGACTACTCTGCAGTATTATGACACTTATTGTACAGTACACAAATACGTGATAAGTGCATTATTTTTTGTTTAGGTAACCATACGCTTTCATGAAATAAATACGACAACATGAGTGAGAATGCGTCATATTTTTTACTCATTATTATATTAAGGATAGCAACTGCTTTTAACTCCCAAGGTATCGTTAGCTTTTTGGCGACCCCAATAAAAAGTTGAGGGTCAGCGCCGATTTGGGAAACACGGTCATATTTATTTTGGTCTAAAAACTTTAGTGGTTTGAGAGACATTTAATTTACCCTGTCTGTCTGTCTGTGTGTCTGTCACACTTGATGTCAGAACTAAAGTTCTTATTTGTTTAACATGCACTTTTATCATGCAAAATGCTGATTAGATAACAGGAAATTGCATCATTTCAAGGTGCGATTTCAAAAAAAATTCAACGATGTCGAGGAACACCCCTCCCAGACCCTCCCCGATTGAGCCCCCCCCCCCTCTGAAAAAATTCTGGATACGCATCCGCAGCTTTTTGTTTCACAAGTCTGAACTGAATATATTGTTTTACTTACACCTTATTTTTGTAAAACATATATCTGATTTTTATTGTTACCTGGATGGGAAAACGTTCAAGGAATGTTCTAACAATTTATCATATAAATAGAGGATATTTGTTCATGTCAGTACAAGATCGTTTGTTATTTCACGAGTGATCATAGAACATATTATTTTTCTATGATCACGAAATAACAAACGGTCTTAAACTGACATGAACAAATTTTCTGTATCTTGTATGCCCCTTTTTCAAGAAAATAATTAACAGCTGTTTCCCTTTCGCTGAAATTTTACCATTTCTCCCGTGGCGTGCCACAATACATTTCAATACACAAAATGACGTCATTAGTATTTGAATCATTCTCCGCCGAAATAAAAAGTCCAATATTTGATGGTTTACGAGTAAACAAAGCTGAAAGGTTTTAACATTGTATTTCTCTTGCTAAAATAAGCAAACAAAGTTAAGCATAAAATACATATAAAATACTGCTGTGTAACAACATTTACTGAACAGTGGGTCAAACATGGGAAGTAAATCTTGATATGATAATCTAAAATTGGAAAAAGTAGTTCCAACAATTTGTTATTTTCACAGGTGAAAATATCAATTTGTTTATTTTCGTTGCTGTTATTTCACTGCAGAAATGTCATATTTTATCATTAAGTATAAAAAAAGTATATGATGCTGATTTTAATTCAGATATATACTTAAATAAGAGCCGTGCTCTTGGAAAACGGGACTTACCGGTAATGCATGTTCGTACTGTGCTGTCCAAGTCTTGACTTTGCAGTTGGTATAGGCTGATATTTGACGACACTCTTCGGGTTAATGGTACTTTATGTCTATAGGAAGTCTCTCATTAGCACACATCCGATTAATGCGCATAGTGTCGTCCCTGATAAGTCTGTGCAGTCGGAACAGGCTAATCTAGGACGGAGGTTTGCGCACATACATTAAGCTCCGTTTTAAAGAACGAGTTTCATATGCGTCAGACTCACCAACACATATGAACGGGAAATTAATCATACAAAATACAACACATGATACAAAATAATTGTTTTATTATTGTTTTAAAGGCATTCTCATCTAACATTTGCTCAAGGTGATCGCGCTTCGTGTGTATTTATACATATCGCTTTAGATGATGTAACTATACTGTCTTACTATTATGATAACCCAGTCTCATGGACGGGACGGTATACAGCTAATCTGCACAGGTTTCAATAAAACAATACTGAAGCATTGGTATCTTGATTATGTGATTAAGCTTTGGAAGGTTTAATTTGTGAGTGCACCGCTTAAGTTTTTTTATCATATTCTTAAAACATAGATAGCTTCTTTCATAATACGCGTAAATTGAACCTATTTTCATACACGCTGTAATCACGCATGGAATATAATAAATACTGTCAGTAAATAAGGACCACTTAATGTATTATGAGTATAAACCTTACTTACTACGCGTTTCGGAGCATATACTGACAAAAAGAAACGCAATTATATAGTTATTATATCAACAGAGAGTGGGCCTTACTTTTGACGATATCAAAATAAAATATGATTTTCATGTTAGAAGTACAGAAAACTTTTTTTGTAAATGTTCCTTGCTTTTCGAAAAATATATTCATAAGCACACTATATAACGCATATTTGTATTGTATTTTTTAATTTCATAGTTGCCACATGATACAATACGACCAACTTATAATAGCGGGTGGTATGATTGTTCTTTGAAGACCACGTAGTACAACATACCATGTTATTATTATCTCAGCTAGCGCAATTTCATTTGCTCCATTTTCATGTATTAACATATTAGCATTAGCGGTTCACACCGGATTAATGACGCATCAAACCTCCCTTTTAAGCATGACGAAAACGTATCCTATGAACGTCTCCCCATAGCATTGCAATTCATATTTAAAAGCAATTAAACCATAATTAAAATTCGATGTGATATCAATTGGATTCCTCAAAGATTACTCATAAATTTGTTAATTGGTAAACAATACATTTGTGATAATTGGTATATGATATCTTAACGCTAGAAACTCCCTTTTAAGCATGACAAAAACGTATCCTATGAACGTCTCCTCATAGCATTGCAATTCATATTTAAAAGCAATTAAACCATAATTAAAATTCGATGTGATATCAATTGGATTACTCAAAGATTACTTATAAATTTGTTGATTGGTAAACAATACATTTGTGATAATTGGTATATGATATCTTAACGCTAGAAACTAGTTCACTGTAATTATTTTTTTTTATAAATAAAATAAAATAAATTATAATATTGCAGAAACATGCATACAACTTGGCGCAAATTGACAAACAACAAAAGTGCCGCAGCGCTTAACCCGTATTTTTGGAATCCACAAACAGTGTTTGTGTTTGTTTAGGCATGCATTACCATAGCGCATCTTAAGCAGTCGACACTGCACAAACTGTGGACGTCAAAATCATGTTACACGTGACTGCAGACTACCCAAAAGACAATAGGTTAGTTATGACAGACTAACTACATCTTTACATAGCACAAATAAATTTGACATTCTTTCGTCGGTATGTAACCAATGTGACTCGCGCAAATGTAAGTGTAGTTTAATTATTGCTAATGATGATAAAAATCAACATAAACCACTTTGCTTAAGATTGAATAATGTTAGATGTAGCACAATAAATAATTTAGACAATGATATATCGTCCCTGGATAGTAACGTTCTTATGGAATCTCACATACAATCTACTTTAAAATGTAACATAAATAATGATTATTATATTCAATTTACATATAAAGGTTTGCATATGATGCATTTGAATATCCAACATTTATTGCCTAAATTGGATGAAATTCGTGTTTACTTACACGAAAATAGTTCTTTAGATATAGTAAGCTTTTGAGAAACATTTTTAAATGATAAAACGGAGATTTATACAATATCCATTTCCGGTTACAGTATTGTAAGACGTGATAGGGCTATTTCTGCTGGAGACGGTATAATAGTTTATATAAAAGATAACATCTCTTTTGTACGTAGACATGATTTAGAAAGTGACGATATTGAATCTATTTGGCTACAAATCAACAATGTAAAGTACAAACCATATCTAATTAACTTTATTTATCGCCCACCAAATAGCCCTCAATCTTGGATTGACTCATTTGAATTACAAATAAATAAGGCAGACATGGAAGATTCTAATTTGTATTCAATCGGGGATTTTAATTTTCACTGTTTAAGCCAAAACATACTTAACAATAAGAAATGGTAAAAACTTGTCACTGATTTTAATTTAAAACAACAGGTGTCTCTTCCAACAAGAGTTACTGAACGATCATCATAAATATTTGACCATTCGTAAATATGACAACATTTCAGAGGTTATCATACCAAAAATAGGCATAAGTGACAATTACACAGTAATTTTTACACTAAGCTTCAAATATAAAATTGTTAAAACAGATGATCATAAAATTATTAAGTACAGATGTTTTAACAAATTTAGTAAAAATAAATTTTCAAAACGACTTAGCAAATGCTAATTTTGATATGGTTGAAACAATAAAGTGTACTAATGAGGCATTTGAAGTATTTTATAACATATTAAACACAGTCCTTAATAACAATGCCCCTATCAGATTAAAAAAAGTGAAGAGATTACAACAACCTGGTTGGTACAACGAAAACGTAAAACAAGCTCGGTCTTTAAGGGATAAATATAAACGTGAATCTAATTGGTCTCAATATAAGTTGTGGCGTAATAAAGGTAACAGTGCAATCAAAATGGCTAAAAAAATATTTCTAATGCGCTACAAAATAAAACAAGTGCGAAATCGCTCTGGAAAACTATTAAATTAGCATCAAATGAACACAAAGAATCCTCTATTTTGCCAAACGTAATAAGGAAGGATGATCAGATAATATCTGGTAAAACAAATGTAGCTAACGCACTTAATGACCACTTTGTTGACATCTCGAAACTTATTAAAAAGACTGAATTTGCTGAACACGATTTCCACTCACTGAAAGCATATCTGGATGAGAAGCTAGATTCTGAGCAATTCTCTGTTCAGTTTATTAATACATCAGAAGTTAGTACTTTAATTAATCAACTACATTCAAACAAATCTGCTGGGGCTGATGGTATAGGGCCCAGCATTATTAAACTTTGCAAAGAATTTATTATACAACCAATCACTGTTCTTATAAATAACTGTATATCACATGAAACCTTTCCCGACATGCTTAAATTGCAAACGTTAAACCTTTATACAAGGGGGGATCGGTAAAGGATCCCAATAATTATAGACCAATATCACGTTTACCTACTTTATCTAAAATATTTGAAAAACATATAGCTAAACAATTGCATATATATCTAGAATCTACAGGTCTATTAAGCAAAACCCAGTCGGGTTTTCGCAAATATCATTCTTGTCAAACAGCATTGATTAATATAGTTGATTCATGGCTTAAACAAATTGATAATGGAAATCTGGTAGGGACAATTTTCTTGGATTTTAAAAAAGCATTTGATCTTGTGAACCATAGGTTTTTTTATACAAATAAAAACTTTATCATTTTAATGATAGGTCAACCGACCTATTTTCTTCATATCTCTGCAATCGATTTCAGTATATCAAAGCAGAAAATACTACCTCTACTTGTAAAAGCATCATTGCTGGTGCTCCCCAATGATCTATTTTAGGACCTCTTCTATTTCTTATTTACGTTAATGATCTTTCGCTAGATCTTACATGTGATTCTGCAATGTATGCTGATGATACAACTTTGCACACTGAGGGAACAAATATTCAAACAGTTCAAAATAAGCTACAAACAAATCTTTCGATTGTAAACGATCGGTGCCATACTAATAACATGAATATTAATCCACTAAAAACTACTTGTATGGTATTAGGGTCGAAACGGAATGCTAAAAACTTAACAAATCTAAAACTAAAAATTTCAGATACGGTAATCAAAACAGTAAATTGTCAAAAGTTTCTTGGCCTTTATATTGACAATAATCTATCTTGAAAACTACAAATTAACAGCAATTGTTAAAAATGTCATCAAGAATGTTTCTTTCGCAAAAAATAAAACGATATTTAACCCTTGAAATGCATAAGCTCTTCTTTAATGGTTATATCTCACCTATATCCGACTACGCATGCGTTACCTGGAGATCAGCGGCAAAAACGGAAATTAATAGAATAGTCAAAATACAAAAGCGTTGTGGTGCACATATTTTAAATAAAAAGTTCAACACTAATTCAAAAACACTATTTAAAGAGCTAAAATGGTTGACTTTCGAACAGTCTAATCACTATTTCACGTCATTTATTGTATTTAAAGCATTTTTTGCGAAAAGGGGGATTTAAAGCTAGTGCGAATACCCAAAACAAACTATTATAAACAATCGTTAGAATTTTCTAGCAAAAAAAAACTGTGGAATTCGTTACCCCAATCTATTCGTCAAACTAACAATTTAATTACATTTAAGAAAAAATTAAAAGCTTATCTTTCTTCCACACTTTATGAAATAACTGAACATGCTTCATGTTTTCTTTTAGTAAAAAACACTAGTTTAATGTTTGAATTCTGTTCTTGCATAAATGTGCATTGTAGTTTTATGTCTGTCATTTGTTTTTAATTATAATATATATCATTATAAGTGTGCATGCATATATGATTATTTATGTTTTGTTCGTATTGCTCAAGATGAAATATGATGTTGTAAATTGTACATTGTAAGAAGACCTTGTTGAAAATAAGAAATGCATTATATAAATTGCATATAAAGTAATTTCATCTGATGTATTTCTTAACAAGTCTATCTTTTTTAGCTAACTCTTTAACAATGTATATAAACTGTGAAAAAAGGCATTAAATAAAAAGAAAATTTGTTGGGTTCGGTGGATTATCGATTTAATTCACTCGTGATCATATAAAATATATATTTTCACTCGTGGCTGCGCAACTCGTGAAAATATTATTTTCTATGATCACTCGTGAATTAAAATCGATAATTCACCGAATCCAACAAATATCCTCTATATTATTATTATTATTATTATTATTATTATTATTATTATTATTATTATTATTATTATAATTATTATCATATTATAGCATGTAGACCTTGAGCTGCATATGACCCAGTTCCCCCCCCCCCCAGGTGGAAATTTTAAAGGTTATGTTTTTTTTAACCTTATTGGAAGTTGGCATTCCCTGACAAAAGTTTGCAAAATTATGTTGGGGCTTTAGAGAGTAATGGGACTTTGCAATGCATACCCGTTATATTTCTATTTTACTCTGTTCAATATGCAAACTGCATCTATTTATTCTTTAAAAGCAATTTCCTTGCAAAATAAATGGTGTCCCAGCCTATTCTAGCGAATTTAGACGCTATGAATTAGTAATCTACTTACATAGTATATATTTTTGATACACACAATTGTAAAAATCAACTATTTTTATGAAACTTTACGTCCCTGTTAAGGATCCGTAGTTTTTATTAAATTTCTATAGACGAAACAACAGTTTTGACTTTCAAACTGCCGAGAAATGGCAAGTTGAATTTTATTTCTTTTTTTATCACTTTTGTTAAGTCTAAAGACGTCTTCATGTATTTTTTTCAAAATAAGTGGTAATTTAACCGAATTATGATTTTCTATGTTCAAGTAATTACTTCTGTGAATGCAAGTAAATTTATCATACCCCAGGCTGGTGTTGATACATTTTAGCAATTGGCTCTATTAATTTTTTTTAAGGGTTATTATTATGTTAACATTTATATAGCTCTCTCTGTATATGTTTATCAAAGAGAATGTCATCGCTGTATCTCATTGAAATACTAAAAACAACCGAAACCCTAGCAAATTTCATTTGAACTTAGACTGTGAATAAGAGAGGAACACACTATTATGTGCATAAGGAAACACCCTTTTATTTGGACAATACTGTAAGTCTTTTTGAAATTATTAAAATAAAATACTAGTAGAAAAACGTAAAAAAACATAAATCAAGCGTTGTTTTCTGCATATAATTAATGTTGCGAGTAAATAGACAGTCGGAATAGAAATTCAACTAGGACGCGTGAAATCCTCGCTGCATGTACTATTTTATTCTTTCTTATAGCTTTCAATTCAGAAAATGTGCAATAGAAGAAATGCATGTTTCTAGGTATATTGATTCTTTTTAATGAAGTGCGATTGTATTCAAATAATACTAGCATTAGTAGACATTCTCTTAATTGTCAATTTTCAGAAACTTATTATGAAAAAGAAAATTAACCTAACACAATCAAAGAACTGAAATCTAGCCAAAATCTGGGAAAATATGTATTAGTCATTTTAAAGTAAAGTAACGGAAGAGGTGCACAGACTGACAGACAAAAACCAGGTCAACATACATATCCTCAAAACTTAGACTAGAACACCTGACTAGTAATCGTTCGAAGAAATGGATTTTGGTAAACATGGAATACACAGACGATGTTACCAGTTGTTCAGCAAACTAAGTCATGTTCCAAAGCGGGTATATTCATGTACATGTACTCTAATGCCTGAAGAAGAAATTATACAAAATCTGGGAATCGCCATGAAAGTCACGAAGTTTTCACGTACATATGAAGTTATGTTGAAGAGAACTGCATACATATCAACTAATTTAAGCCTGACATCAATACCATACTTGTGAGATAACCCGATATAGATGCCTTAGCGCTTCTTATTAGATTTTGGACACATATATGGGCTTCAAATTCTATTTGACACCGGATCTGAAAACAAACGATGACTAATCGACATATAAAAGATTGTAAAAGCTAAGGGAAATGACGTTTTTCGGTGTTCCCCGCAATTCACTGCTTTACTGGTTGCGATACTGTAAGCGCAATTGTGAGAAAGGGGAAAGTAGGTCCAGTAAAGCTTCTCAAGAAAAATACAGACTTTGCGAAGTTTGGTGAAAGACAGGAGTGTAGTGATGACGTGATAGTGGAAGTTGAGAATTCTGTATGTTATACGTATGGAAAGCCAAATTACTCAGATGTTAATAAGCTCCGGTTCGAAACATTCTGTAAGAGAAGTGAGATCAAAGGTAATTATCTGAACTTATGAGACACTTTTGGCTTGAGTTTGCAACCTCAATGTAAAGCAACACATACCATGCACACTAGACGTGCTAATTACAAAACATATATTTGATTTCACGCCCATGAAATACATTCCTGCATGCATGATTTTCAAAATAGTGGCTGGAAACTTGGTGCAGACGGAATCGAATATGTGTGGACTGATAGTGACATTTTCCCCAGTGAGCTATTGGACATACTCTGTACAATTTTGCTAGAGGATAAAACCAATCAGGATGAGGATGAAAATGATGGTGGTATTGAAAGTGACGATTTGATTGATGAAGTGTTTGATGATCAGTGATATAACTCCTGTGTCTTAACTATGAAAAAGAAAATAAAAGGCAAATCGTTTGTTACACTTTGATGTGAAAGTATAAAATAATAATAATAATAATAATAATTTTGTTATTATAACAATAATATTCATTATATAGTAAAAGTAACTATATCCAAGATGAAACAATTATCAGGTTTAAAATATCGTCTAAGTTGAGTAATCGGTCTATTATTTGCCTAAAATGTGTTTTCCTAAATATGTTATATTTTTTAGCATCGTTATTATTATCACTTTTATTGTTTTCATTATCATCATGATTATTCATTGTTACATTTACTTTTATCATTATTTTACCAAGCTTGTTGGCATATTGTTTGGTAGAATAATGGGATTATGATCTAAAGTAATAAGTGTGACACACAATAAGTATGTTACAGGCATATGTATGTGAATCCTATACAAATATGTGTAAAATATTTATGTGTCACAAATATTTTAATAGAAAATATCATTATATAAACATAAGCGGTAGGTTTTGAATGATAACAATCTACTTTTTTATTTAGGAATGTAAAGATAAATTGTTTCTTAAAAAGTTTGCTTTTTGTATGAAAGGTAATCTAAAAAAAATAACGTTTTACACTCATTTATTTTAAAGAAAATTGCTCAGTAACGCCCCGCGACTTAATTGCAAACAATCTGTTATGAGACTCAGAGAATATTTATATGATCGAACAAATAGGATCTAAAAAATTCCCCCAGGAAATGGAGCAAAAAAGTTCTTGGCTCACGGCCTTATGGGTCATAATTTCCTATGATGATTACCCATAAACCACACTTATATGTATAAACATTGATTCATAACGCATCTATGGTCAGAATGTAATCTTCACAAGATGTAACCACTGTCAACGGCATTGTAAGTACTTAGAGTTTTATCTAATGATTTGCTGTTATTATAATAAATGTCGACACTGTAATATCCTTTTGGCATGAAAACCATTGTCTGCACAAAATGAACATTATATTTCAGAAAAAGTACATACAAAATACAATTCATGAAATATAGCCAGGAGAGATTAGTTCGTGCAATCGGTAAAATGCCTGTACAATACGAAACAATGCGTACATCTCGACCTTAGCAATACGAAGTTACGTTTATAAACATCGGTATTTCTATATGGCCTTATACTTAGTTTGTCTGTCCATACGTTTATGTTTATTGAATATACATTCAAACTATGTATTCGGGCATCATGGTTTCTTCTTGCAATATATTACTATGATATGGAGCTTGTGCTAATTTATTCAACTTGATCAAATCTTGTACACAAGACGGATTTTGTTTATGTATTTATATACTTGTTAAGAGTTATTCTATGTTCACGTACATGTTTTAGTTTAATTAAGTTATTGAATTGCAATTAAATGCAGAAGTGTGTTAATGATAACGTCATGTGTGTGTTTCGGCACGCAATAAAACCAATTGATTTTCAAAATGTGTTTTGCATCGACCTCGGTAATCCGTTTGGTGCATTTGTGTAAGTTGTGTAGTTTCCATGTTAACAGTGGTGTACCTTCTTTTTAAGGTGATTATTGATGGGCTTAATCTTAAGGTTTTAGCCAGTTGTGTGTAATGTTTTGTCTAGTTAAAGCAAATGGTCACTTGCCTTTAATAGAAGGCTAGCGATCGGGTGTTAATAAGGATTTCGCTCCTGCTAATTCTTCTGTACTTTTGTTATTCTGATCTAATAAACAATTGTAAATCTGAGTAATGTACATAACCATTTTTTACGCGTCTATATCAGAATTGAGCAAACGCAGGCACACTTATTTATTTGAACTTAGTAGCAATGATTGTGGTTCGCTAAATAATGTATACGACACATATGACGCATACATATCAGCATATAGTTCTAAGTAAATAGATATCTGCAGCCGACAGAATGACTTAATAATACATATCATAAAATGAGATTTGACTGCAAAACATTGTACATTAATTCGTTTCTGTGCACGACGCAAATTGTTGCACGGGAATTGCCAAAAGTTGTAATCAATCTATCACATAGAATCTGAAACTCTATAGTACGTGTAGGTTTGTTTTTATGGAAAGACGGTACACATTGATGGGAAGTGCTTTATTGGTTGCTAGGAAGCACAAGTGGCTTTGCTGCTGTTACACATTGTTTTTTACGCTTGAACCCAACAAGTCTTCACACACGTCTTCTTTCTTTTCTTTCCAAACGTATCTCTTAATCTCTTACACTTTTCAAGCATGTCAACCTAATTATTTTATTAAGCAAACATGACTTAATAATTGTAGCTATTCTGCCTTAACATATCGTTCACGTTGCCTGCTTACATAGCCAATTATGTCCGAAAACATGCAACTCGTTATATAGCAATGGCGAAGAACCCTATAAGATTTTGTCTTTCGTTCTCATCCTTTTCAAACATGAATTAATGAATAATGTTGAACGATATTCTATGTTTACATAATGTCAACTTGTTTGAAATAAATATGTTTGAACTAGCATTACTGGTCAAACCAAATACGAACTCTATCAGTTTTGTGGAAATAAAGTGAATGAAATAGTTATGCTGAAATAAATCTACACCAAATCGAAAGACCAAACTCAATTTGTTTCGTGTGTTGTGAGAAATATTTATAAAATACATTGGAATTTTACGTTAACCAATTATTGTCAAATTTTATTTTTTAAAGGTGATTGTCGTATGTAAAAATAATTATTATATAGCCAAACGTAAAAAGCTGGTACATTGGTCCTTGAAGAAAGTGTCAGATGGCAGCTATAGCGTTTGTCCATTGAGTGTTAATGTTCTGTCGAATGCAACTGCAGTATGTTCTTGGATGTAATAATGGCATATGCAGCAGATTTTCAGATGGAGCTTGAATTGGGATCAGTGTTCCATCCACAGCGCCTATAGCATTCGGGATTCCTGCTACACGATCATGGAACTTCTGTTTTGTTGCAGCAAGGTCATGCAAAGATGTTGGGAAGGTGATATTGTTCAGGTTTCGGTTAATGACACTCATAACCTGAAAGTTATAGAATGTCTCATATTATAATCTTAAATATTACAATCGACTGGTTTTTATTTTTTGATGAAGAAGATGGCCTCCACAAAGAATGTGCTTATGTTATTCATATATGCAAATAATTCCTTTTTTTTTCCAATGAATTCATGAGAACATATATCAGTTTACACAATAGTAAATGGCAGTAATTAATAGTCGCTTCATGAATGTTAGAATTTGGGCATCTAATTTATTAATGAAGCTTTTGAGTTTATGCAAATAAGATGCTAGGAACGGACATAATTTGTGCACAAATTGAGGTGCATTAGTATACATGAACCATTTTTGGCTTAAGGGTACAAACCCCATAAAATCATTTTTTATTAGCAAAACGTTCATTAACTATTATATCGCTGTAGGTTGGAATATGTCAGCCTGGTTAGTGGCATACTTAAGCTAAGTTCGTTTTAGCAATGATGCGTTTCAACCGCAGAAGAATTAAACAGCTTTTACTTAAACATTGTTTAATTAATTTAGAAGAATGTTTTCATAATAAAGTTTTATTAAGACATACCTGTTGAATATACCGGCACACAGAGCTCCTGCGAACTCCATGGAGATCTCCAACCTCGCTAAAGAAATCTCCTTTTGCCAGGTAACGTAGTGTAACTAGGAGCTGAAAAAGAGACCAATGCAATCCAATAAAAAATATTTATAAAATTTGTCTCTCAAAATGACTTATGTGATATATAACCTTTATTAAATTTCCTGAACGAAAGTTTTTCCACGTTTGTTCAGAAATAACTATAAAATGGGACTACACAAACACAAGTTTGCTTGTAAATAATATTAATAAATAACACACAAAAAGGTCACTGTCAAAATCAGTTACCCTTCAAAATAAATTTCAACTGAAGTTCTATAAACTCATACCATAAGAAGCAGATTAATCAATGCATTTCGTGCATGTTCTACGGTATATAATGTTAAGACATATATGTTTTAGATAGGGAAACAATTAAGAATAAAATTCCAAACTAAATTGTGGAGATACCACATCAGGTTACAATATACTAAATATTTTTGGAGTGCAATACTCTCTAAAACATGAACATCATTTATAAAAAGACACAATGCTCTGTAGGGGCACGTGCCATGACTTTATTTTAGAATGTTTCTTTGTGCATGTGGTAGGGAAAACATTGATGTTTAACAAAAATTCACTCTTTTACTTGAAGGTTGGAGACTACATGAGACTTTGGCAGATGGCGGGAAACCCTCATTCACCGGTACGAAGCCGGTAAATAGATGGCTGTAAAACAGTGACCGTTGATTCGTGTCGAGTTCTTTCTTGCAAGACGCATGACCTATCTTTTTATTGTTTAAATCAACTCGGCTTGGAGTGCTCTTTAAGAAAAGGTATGGGTATGCGGGTGTCTATGCGCAAAAGTTTGACTTTATTTTGTGTTAAAGTTATTGCTTTCACATTGAATTTGTGTAGGAAATCTTTTGGTATATTGTGACCATCAGCTTTTCGTTCACACAACATGGCGTCCGTGTATTCAAGGGAAATGACAACGAAAACAGGTGTCGGTTATGTGGCACTAAATTGCACAAAAAGGATTATAATATATAATATGGTATTCATGTTCGAAAAGACAAACAAACAACGTACACCGACCTTTGTTCTGACGTTAAGTGAGTGACTCCTGTCACTCAAAGGCTCGCAGTCAGCACGAATTATTTCCTCGAGGTAAATAATACCCTTCGGCGACAGACGATACCTTTCAACGATTTCCTTTTCGCTCAGATAGCTTAAGGTGTCGATTCGTGCTCGGAATATTCGAGGACGAATCTCGCGTACTGCGAACGCTTCAGCAACGGCAGCCATGTCACTTCCGGATTTACGCCAATTTTTCTGATTTAAGCGAAGTACATATGTGACTTTAATGTACGTCAGAATTCACGCACAGCGTTAATTTACGCTGTTTAGTGAAACGCGTTTTTGAGAACAACATTTGCGTACGCAAATATTTACGGAAACTATTTGCGTACGCATCTTAGTAAAACGCACTGCCAGTGTTTATTCATATTTAAAATTACAGGTTCATGTTAAACATTTCTGAAGTTGGGAACATATACAACATATCTGACGTCACACGAAGCAAGAAAAATGTACTTCAATCCACTCGACACCAGGAGCTATGTTATTTATGTAAATACTTAAAAACGGTTCAATAAGCTGTGTACAATATCGCATTATTTCGAACTGGTTGGCTCGATAGCAAATATATAAATATTTGCGTTATTCCGCAGTTTATAATTAGGTTAACGAAATATTGTTTAAATAAAGAAACAACATACACTATAATGTTTCTGTCATTACTAATTACGGTTATATATTCACGTTAATATGTTCCTATCTTTGAACGGTTTAGTTAATAATAGTTGTTTCGATACGCGATTTAGAAATATAATTGAATTGGATAGGCATGTTCATGACACCAACGTCGTGCCTGCAAGGCTTCTCGAAGCCAATCTTGCATTGGCTCGAAGTTATTCACAAATTGTAGCCGGAAATTCTCATGGAATATATTGTGACACAAACAAATTAAATCGAACATTTTGAATAGCGTTAAATCTAAGCAACAAGACCAAACTTAGCGTTGAAAATTAAGCTATTGCTATAAGGAACATTGATTGTGATGTGTTAACTTTATTTTTCGAAATATTGTATGAAATAATTTACGAAATATTCGTTGATTTTTTGTCTGCATGTGCTTTTAAACATGAGTTCGTTTTTGAAAAAAAAAAAATTGATGTGTTACTAATGATTGCCATAGAAAAGCTCTTACAATATTTTGAATAAGTGCTCACTAAAAAGACATTAACATTGGTATATACAATACAATAGATGAAGACAATAAGAAATGCAATACTGTGCAACATCAACATGGTATCATCAGAATATCACTTATCATGTTTATTTACGCGTTATAGAGATAAAATAATTACGTTTAGGGTTAACAAATTGTTTTGCACTATGAATAAGTTCACATCTATTATTTCCAGTTAGGCCTATAAAAGGAAGTCTTGTTTCCGGTTACCCGAACGACCCTGTTTTTAACCGCAGACTCAACAGTTTTTTCTGTTACTAAAATCGCATCCGAATTTTATGTCTGAAATTTACGCAACAGCGGAAAGCGTTTAAATCGTTCAGAAATGTTATTTTTGTTAATGTTTTGTTTCATTGACATTTATTCTAGTCAATGAATGCTTTATTCAAAATGCAGTCTTCAGTTTTCAAAGAATATTCATTTGTACAGTAATTGACAGATAAAGACAAAAGTTTTTTCTGTTACAAAATCCGCATCCGAATTTTATGACCGAAATTTTTGCAACTGCGGAAAGCGTCTAAATCGTTCAGAACTGTAATTTTTGTTAATGTTTTGTTTCATTGACATTTATTCTAGTCAATAAATGCTTCATTCAAAATGCAATCTTCAGTTTACAAAGAATATTTATTTGTACAGTAATTTACAGATAAAGACAAAAGTTTTTTTTCTATTACAAAATCCGCATCCGAATTTTATGTCCGAAATTTACGCAACTGCCGATAGCGTCTTAATCGTTCAGAAAAGTTATTGTTTTAATGTTTTGTTTCATTGACATTTGTTCTAGTCAATAAAAGCTTTAATCAAAATGCAGTCTTTAGTTTTCAAATAATCTTTATTTGTACAGTAATTTACAGATAAAGACAATCTAGATCAAACATCTTCGTGTTAAGAACTATCTCTGAAAGTTAGTACTAAAGTCAGTCAACCAGTTTAGAATCACCCGGCAGAAAACGTTAATTCTTTTGACCACAATAATTTCTTTCGGGTTTAGTGTCAATGTGAGAAGATGTAAACCTCAGTGCCAAATTTATTTTGTATGATAACAGGTTAGGCCAGACGTTATAAGCTGTTTTTTGTCAAAAATTGTATATTAAAGTTTACCCTTCTGAAAATTATTAGAAATCATTCAACTTACAGAATAGGTATTTCAAAAACTTGCCATGGCATTTGTTTTTAATCAGCAAAAGGTTTATTTGCAAATAATACAGCCTTCTATATCCATATGCACATTTAAAAACATAACTCATTCAATCAGTTCCGGTTATTTTTTTGCTGCATTTATCCCCACTGTAAGCATAATACAAAAGCTTTCTTGCTACAACTTTGTTAATTTATTCTTTTACCTAATGTTTACCTTAGACACTTATCATTTTGTTTTTATTGTGACATTATGGAAAATTTAATACAAATTAATCGGAACTGCTGATTATCTAGAACTGGTTGACAAACTGAATGGCGTCATGCATTTCACTCTGCTGATACCTGAAAATAATGGCATTCTCATTGAGATAAATATTCAATTAAGTGTTGTGGTAAGAAAAAAAGCCTACCTACCGACTCACATTTTTGGGCATGTAACCAGAAACAAACCTATTTTTTGTTAAGCCTTAAACTTGAATAAACATAAATATTTAAGAATACTAAGACAAAAGTAATTGTAGAAATGTTTCTGTATTGCTCTGAATATTCTTACATATTTATGTTTATTCAGAGTTTTTACAATGCTATGATACTGTGAAAATATTACCTTGTTAGTTAGCAATTGTGTTTCTTCTTGATACTACTAAAGATGTAAACCAATTTTAATATATTCATTTACTTATATATTTGTTTAAAATGGTCTTGGTGAGTATAACATGTTTGTGGGCGCCTTTATGTTTATTTGTTTACTATATTGCCACATGCATGCAATTGCTGATTCTGCCAATAAACTGAAATTGAAAATGAAAATTCAAATAAAAATGACCAGTTTAATGCACTAATATGAAGTGTTTTTTTTAAGTCATGTTTTGTTTTAAAAGTATGTATTAATGATAACATTAATTTCCCATTTCTTCTTAAACGATAATCGGAATAAAAAATGTTTTAATTGATATATTTCATAGATGAAAATGTCAATTTCCTAACAATATGTGTATAGAGCTTAGTTTACCTACATGTAAGTGATTAAGGGAAATTATGTAAAAAAAGTTCACAACTTAAGGTATAGGAACATTTTTATGAGCGGAATTGTTTTACAAGTCCAATTTATTTATTTATTAACATAACTATTTAATATTACTTAACAGTTAATGAAATATGAATTCTTGAAATTACGACAAGGTCTATAGAAACATTTCAAATAAATAGTGAAGAAATGAAAGTCGTTCATCGTAATTGCAAATGAACGAAAGTAGCATTATCGACGAATATTCTGCGCGTTGAGTTTTCATTTCTTTTGAGTATTTCTATTTTGCTAATTGCAAAACAAACTGACGAAAGACGAAAACATACTACGATGCAAGATAGTGGTTTCATATAGTCTGCATTCGTACTTTATGTTGCAAGTGCTAGTTTATTATTTGTTATTTTAAAATTATGAAATCCGCAGTTTGCGATCTAAACCTCCCTCTTTAGAGAGATTGCATACTAAAATAAATCATATTTAATCATATCAGAGAAAAAAATAATGTCCATTACTTTGTGTTAAAATTGTACATTTTGTAAATTACAAATTAGTTCACTGTTTAGCATTATGATATCAGTGTGTTTGATAGCAGAGGCGAACAAAATTTGTTTATAATTTTTACTCAATACAATGTTTAACGTATCCAAATTTTCTCTCGCTAATAGTGCAGTCCTCGTGTGAATTAAGTAAATTTTGCAAAATCTAAACACGATTTAACTTGAACATGCTTTTCAATGTATAAAATTGGATAAGGCTAAATATGTGATGTACATGGATTAATATACCTATACAAGTAAATGAAACACGAACGGCATTGTGATACTTGTGTTATGTTACATGTTTGTTCAGTGTTTTTGAATTCAAACTGTTTGTTTTTGCATTTAACATGCGGCCTAAGGTTATATTGATTAACTATAGCTCAATTAAATAATAACGCCTGTTATCAATTACGTTTGGTCTTTGAGTTGGAATACAACACATATTATTAATATTACAAGTTTCAAGTTTTCAAGTTTTACTGACGCGTACCTATGGTGGCTGATTGCATATGCTAAGAGTGTTTTAATTATTACCAGACACGGAATCCTTTGTATGGGCTGTAAAAAGCAGTTTTCCTTAATGTATAAATAATCCCACACCCATAACGATTGTTATTATAAAGAAGTTAAATGGTAACACGCGATGATGTATGCACGAAGTTTCATTGAAAATGGCAATCATTCATGTGCTTCTGTGAAAATAGTTGTAATATATCCACAAGTAAATAGCTTGTGCATGTGCTGAATTTTTCAGAAGGAGCCTTTCAGTTTCGATCTTTACCGTAGAGTTATTGGATCGTGAGTGAGTTGTCAAATGCAAGTGTAATTACTTATTGGATGTAACAGTAGCATACAACGGTTTGCTTGCATAACGAAGTTGTTATTGCACAACAACAAACTTAAGCAGATGGGGGATATCATGTGTTCACTCCGAACGCAATGCATTGACATTTGCATTAAGAATAGTCAAACATCGGTGTGTAACATTCTAATGTCGCTGTTCTTCACTTACAGTCGGTTTTCGTACTAAAACAACTTCGCTATGAAAGCACTTTCTTTGGCTCATCCAGAACTAATAGCAGTTGTATTTGACAGCACTCTCACCGTCCAACAACTCAACGACAAAGACTGAATCTGAAAGACTCCTAAAAAATGCAGCACATGCACACGATATTTACATGTTGATATATAACAGATATTCTGACAGAAACATATGACTGATTTTTAACACGAATTCTAGCTTACGTGATCTAGTGTTACCATTTTAAAGTTTTACAAGAACGATACGTTTTTGGTGTGGGTTAAAAAACATCAAGGAAAAAAAAACTTGTTTACAACCCATAGTCAAGTATTCATTGTTTTGTAATAATTGTAATATACTAAGTTCATGCAATTAGAAAACATAGGTGCTCGTCTGTAATACTAATAATTTGTTTTGTATTACACCTCCCAGGTCAGACTTATTCTTAGCTCAATGGATACCACGTGCTATTATGCAGTTGATCTTTTATGTGTTGTAGTGAAACAATACAACCTTGGTCAGATTTTCAGCGCATCAACGAAACGTTTTAATGCATCTAACTAACATGTTACATAACACAAGTATCTCAATTTCATCTGCGTTTCAATTATTTGTGTGTGTATATTAAAATATTTAAATAGCATGTTCAAATTCAATGTGTTTAAGTTCTGCCGTACTGACGTTATTCACAAGTCAACTGTGCTATTATAAAGAGAACCAACGAATACGTTATAAATGCCAATTATATAATTGAAGTAATTGAGTCATGGTTCGCCTCTCCCATGAAAACTGTACCTTCACGTATAATTCACAAAATAAACGATGTGTACACAAATTGACATATGTTTTCCTAAAATAGCTCATTATCATGTTAATACTGTATAACAATTATTTTGAATATAATTAGTTTTAGTCTTCAAACTCAAAAGAAGGGCGGTTAAGTTCAGATCTGCGGGTTTCATAATCCTAATAAAATACATTATAAACTATGATTTAAAATATTAATTTTGAATGCTAACTTATAAAAAACACGTTCTGGCATCGGAGTAAGTATGTTTTCCTCTGTCGTCAATTTCTGTGCAACATATTCATACATCGGAAAATGGTCCCGATAAATCACGCAATCGCTTTATTTAATAATTATGATATTTGGGTTGAAAGTCTCCCATGTTTCAATCTCAGACAATCCCACCTGATTTCTCGATAGATTAGCGCACGGACATGTAAGTAACGAAAAACCCTTATTGCGTCCATATTTAAAGAGTTATTTCCCTTTATGTATTTGTGTAATTCATGTTTGTTTACAGCATAATTATGCTGATAATTAAGATATAGCCTTTAAACTTAATATGTATAGATTTCATTTTGAGGAATTTAAGTACATTAGAAACATAACTAAATGTTGAAATGTGTGTAGGGCATGTCTCCTCTTAAATATGAGGTATCAAAATAAAGCTTCATAGGCATACATATAATTTTTGGGAACCCGTTCTTAACACTAAAATGCCAAAGCCTATGGCAAGGTGCCATGCGGGGAATACCTCAGGGAATATTAAACACTCTTTCCGTGTTTGTCTGCGTTTTGAATGTATCTTCCACTTTATTACAATTCACATTATTTGCATGTTGAATATTATTACAGAGTTAATTAACAGTATATTGTATCCTGGATAATACAAACGATCATAATTATATACAGATGTACTAAAAGTTGCATTGATGTTAGTCTGAATATGTTTATTTCCCTGAGGAATTAATTCTAGGCATATGCAATTCAGATGTTATCTTCGTGATGTTGCGTAAAAACATGGCTATAAATGGAAGAGAAAGTTCTTGCCAAACTTTGAGAGCCAGTTGGCGAAACAACAATACTTTCTTTCAAGTTGATAACTACTGAAGCGTATCTCTTTTCTCATTCTTCATTGGAAATGAAATTTCACATTTTTAAAAGACAGTCCAAGTTGCAATTACAGATACATTTGTTTCTCAAATGACGTCAAATTTCCGTTTTCTTTCCCATCAGTTTGTTATCTACAGGCATGCATTGTTTGTAGCCTTGAGTGTACATCGCCGAGGGACTTATCTATTCGTTATATTCCTACTACTGTTTGCAAGTCTTATTCCTACAATTGAAACTAATATTATGATATTGTGCACATAATATTATTATATGATTATTATATGATTGGACAGGATTCATTGTGGGGACAACATCTACAATAGTTAGCAATTCACGTTTTTTACAAAAAAAGTCGTGAAGAAATTTTCGCACGTGCGGAAAATAATTATAAGAAGCACAACTGCAATGGAAAAAAAATGCTTATGAGGAACCTCTATACACATGCGAACTTAGAATAGTGGTACTCCGGTGTGTCTGATTCTAATTGATGTGTGCGGTATTTGCAGAAATGAATTGGAATGCCACTGGGCGAGTGTTGAAAAACTGCTTTCTTCAGTTTATTCGATTTTGTTAAAGATTTCCTCAACAAATCATTGTTACTATATAAGTATATGACTGCACAGTGCGAGTATGCATTTTAATACATGCTCGTAAGAAGCGAAAAAATCGTCGATACGCCAATTTGCATACCTTTATTTATAGCTTTCAATATAGTTATATGTATACATCATACCACCAGGGAGTGGTATTCATAAAACAAATTGTCCATGACATTATTAAACAATCTTCGCTTTAAATATAAATGCAGGTTTATTCGTATGATCATTTTCCCATTCATAGCGATAAATATCTTGAACAATGAGCATATTGTATTACCAAAGACGATTATCGATTTGTATAATATTCAATTATTATGTAAGCTTCAAGCGATTACTACTTTAATATATTTTTCGTTCATATCGTGCCAATCAAGAAGCCCAACTTAACACGGGTTTTGGTGAGCATATCAAATGATATACCAAAATAATACTTAGTGGGATTATAAAACCGACTTTTCACATAAATGATTTACAGTTATTATAAAAATAACATTTAGTCTTTTTCACTTGATGCATACAATGAATCATGGTTTAAACCGCAAGTAAATACTTTACGTTAACTTTTTGACGTTAAATTGTAGTATGTTTATATTTATTTCTGGAAGCATTGTTTCGCATGAACATTTCCAATGTTTGTTAAAGTTTAATAACTTCTCTTTCAGTCATAATGTAGATGTATAATTTAAATAATTAATTTAAATACAGCTTCCTATTATATTTTCCCCTTACTATGATGATAGGTTGAACATAGGAACCAAGCTTGCCTATATATGCTCACGGTTGCAATTCAATGCTATAGGTTAGATACTCAAAATATTTTGTTTCTATTATATTTAGTTGGGTTCATCATTGTCATACAGTAGTTGGTTGCTTGCGCTGTTACAATTTTCAAATGACGCCTGGTCCAACGATCAAAGACCAAAGCAGGTAAAGATTCATTATATACTTCAATATAGTGCATGAATACATCGGATTCGTAAACTAACAATTCTGAATAAAGAAACGTACTAGAATAAAGTCAGCGGAACTTAACTTTCGTCTTTATTATATTAAATAATGTTTTGTTTTACATTAACAAAATGATTTTCTTAATTTACAAAATAGTTATTTAATAAAACCTCAATGTTACATATGCGTCTTTTATTATGTAAAATAGAAGATTCCATGCCAAATCTACGCGTCATTGTAAGCTGCTGTACATTCAATTGCTTATGGATATGCAGCCGTCGCCGCCGTAGCCGACACAACCACTTATACAACCTCCGCCGTTACACCTCCCGTCACCACTTCCGGTTCCACCTCCTCCGTTTCCCATTTTACAACCTCCGGGCAAACAATGGCCGTCACATTCGGAGCAGGACATCATGCTCTCACATTGGTACTCGCCTACGCTATAGTCATCCGTGGCTCTAAGCAAAGAAACATTTTCTGTCAGTATTTGTATCATACAATGTGTACATAGTTCAGACATTGCATATTAGGTAAGCAAATTGACAGATTACATGCTTTTGTAAATCGTTTGTTTGTAGTTCTTACTTCAAAGCGACAGTGTCATGTTATATTTAATTTCCATACAGTGATATTTTAATACCACTGGTTATAGTAAGATCTGGCCTAACTGACGAAAAACTTATCAGTTTTAAGGCAAGCTTTGAACTCGCTATATAGGCAGACTTTTTCCGTAAACGCAAAATATCTAAAGATTTTTATGTTCGAGTATTTAGACGAACAAGATTCTCCTTGGACACATATTTCAGTTTTAAGAATGTTTTAGAGTACTTTGATATTTAATCCGCGTTTAATATGTTATCATGGATAATTTAATCAACGATTATATTCTTCAAAGTGTATCAAATTTGTATTTATTATATTATAAATTATATATTATAAACTATAAATAAATAAATTATATTAAATGACTATACTTTATATGGCGTGTCAAACGTTGCAAATTCAATGTTTCCATATGTATGTGGTATATTTGCATATATATGTTGTATAAATTCATGGTAAAATCCATTTATATGTGGTATATTTGAATATATATGCTGTATATTTCCATTTGTGTGTGGTATAATTGCATATATATGTTGTATAAAATCATATATATATGGTAAAATCCATATATATGTGGTATATTTGAGTATATATATTCTATATTTCCATTTGTGTGTGGTATAATTGCATATATATGTTGGATAATTTTCAAATATATGTTGGATAATTTTCAAATATATGTTGGATAATTTTCATATATATGTTGGATAATTTTCATATAAATGTTGGCTTATTTTCATATATATAAAGATATATATATATATGAAAATTATGCAATATATATATATACATAAATATATATATATATATATATATAATAAATAAATAAATATATATATATATATATATATATATATATATATATATATAATTTGCTTGCTGGGAAATATTTTAACGGGTATGACTAAACAACGGATATGGCTTTTTCGAGACTTAAGTGCATTCATCAAACATCATGGCCGACAAAGACATGTGAGTAAAATGATTACGCATTTGGTTTTAAAATTCTGAGTCTCAAAAGGCAAACAATTATTAAGTTTTGGAGCATTACTTCAGTATGAATGTGCACATTTATTATCCTGCAATTATTTGTAACATTATGGTGTTCTTTCATTTTGTTTTAGCAGTATCTATTAATTCGGATATGCACACTTCGGCTTATTATTTTATCATGAAAGACGGTGGTTTAACAAATGCAATTTCCTGTAATTTCATCTTCTTCCAATATTTTATTGATATAATCTGGAGTATCATCGATTTTAAAGCATGATTTTGCCATTTGTTAAAGAAGTCTCTTTAAGCTAAACTGTATTTTCAGTACATTTGTTGTCAGTATTGATGGAGAGGAGCATCACATCATAGCATCTGCAACCCTTGTAGGGGCCCTGAATTCAGATGGTATACTTAACTTATAATATTTGTAACTTGAAAAAAAAGCAACACAATTATTATGTCAAATTAGGAATTAATAAGTGTGATTATTGTCAATCAGTTACCAATACTTCAATTTACATTTTATTCATGTCAAATAAAATATACCTTACCACCTAACTGATGCTCGATTGGTCATTGCCCGCTCGGTTACTAGTTACATTTACCTTCGGTTACATGTAAGTATTCTTACATGTACCCCGGGTACGGTACATATACTCAAACGTTCCTAGCCGACTTTAGACTGTACCCGACTGTTTATTCCCCCCCCCCCCAAAAAAAACAAACAAAAAAAACACGCTACCGATAACCGTAATTACGAAACAAACTGCTATTTTATAAAATGCATCAACATGCTTGTTGAGTATGAGTTTCGATAATATAGATGCCATTTTAACAGAAAATTGACATAATTATGATAATAATTAATTTAAAAAATAATTGCTGAAAACGACCGATTTAGCGCTAAAGTTCCCGGGTATGTATGAGTATATTTACCGTACCCCGGGTACATGTAAATATGCTTAAGTGTACATGGGGTACATGTAACTAGTGCCCGAGCCGACAATGACAAATCGAGCCTAACTGACCATCCCATTCCTTATTTACGCTCTTAAAGCCTCTTTAAACATTGAAATGCGTTCATCATTATTATTGATTGAAGATGTGGTGACACTTTGTATTTCAGACCATTCAACCAGGCAACATGCCTATGAGTACATGTTATCTGTGCTGAGGCAAGGTTTGTCATTCACATTTTTTCTTATCTCTTTACTTTCAAATGAAACTTGCAAATGTGATTGCTTACATGTTTAATGATAATTATGGATTCAAATAATGCAAAAATATTTACGTGCTTGTATTATTTTCCGATTGTTTATTGCAAAAAAAGTGATTGATTTGTTTTAATTTCAAAGTAAAAATTGTGATGTGGTCACTTCTTAAAATACTGAATGTGTTGTTATTGGTAAAATATTGGATAGCCGCACATGCGCATATATCACAAAAACTTGCTTTACTTTCTGTCTCAAGAATCACAGAGGTCAGGAGGCATCTAATGCATAAACTTATTTGCGGACCTTTTTTATGACTATAATAACCGTGTGTGTAAACAATGTTTACCAATACTGTACATAAATTAATTTTGATCTTAGTTCATTTATGTTTGTTCATTTTAAAGACAAGCCTCTACATTTTAACTTATTTGAAAATTAAACCACACAATGGAAATGCCATATTGCAATGTATAAAAAAATCCTATAGCTGCTGAAAGAGATTTTATTATCCCCTGCCATAGGCGGAAGGATATTATTTTTGCGTTGTCCGTCCGTCCGTCATTCCGTCCGTCCGTCTTTGCATCCGTCCGTCCGGCACTTTTGTGTCCGGAGTCATATCTTAAAAATGTGCTTTGGCGGATTTCATTGAAACTTGGTATGATGTATATATATGGGTAAGAGGATGATGCACGCCAAATGGCATTGTACACCATCTGTTAATTACGGAGTTTTGGCCCTTTGTATCTTAAAAAATGCTTTTTTGGGTCAAATATAACACTTTTGTGTCCAGAAGCATATTGTTGGGGGGGGGGGGATATCAATTCAACGGATTTGCTTGTTTATTTTGTATTACAGGGAAGACCAGTGCTGGTACTCATAGTGATGGTGGTGGCGGTGGTGGTGGGGGAGGTTAGGCTGCTGGTGATGATGATTGTGATTATGACAATGATTGTAATGCTGATACGGATAATTCTGATGATGATAATGGTGACCATGAGTGGATAATTATACGCCCACAAACGAAGTTTAGGGGGGTATATAGAAGTGAGCGTGTCTGTCTGTCTGTCTGTCTGTCGGTCGGTCCGTATTAAGTGTCCGCTCTCTAATTCAAGTAGTATTCATCCGAGCTTCACCACACTTGGCCAGAAGTTGTATCTAGATGATGTGTAGGTAAAGTTCGAACATAGGCCATGCCGGGTCAAAAACTAGGTCATGGGATCATTTAGTGAGTTTTTAACATTGAGCATGGTGTCCGCTGTTTTATGAGAAGACAACATGCGAAATATTCTGTGTCAATGCGGCATGTGGGGGTATTCGTAACGTCTGTGACAAAGCTCTAGTTTATGATGTTTATGATAGTTGTGAGGAAGATGATAGTGAATTTTAAGGATGGTGAAGATGGTGACAATGATGATGGTGATTGTGGTAATTATGATCATGGCAATGATAATTATGCTTAAGATTTTGACAATTTTAATAATGATGATAAAGGTGGATGACAAACAGGGGGGGGGGGGAGGGGTAATGATGATGGTGATAATTGATGATGTTGATGATGGTTATGATGATGCATAATTTCGTGGTTGAATTAAGGGTACATGTATTGCTGACAAGGATCATTATAATGATGAATATGGGTCACCATAAGCGGATGATGATTGATGCTGCTTTTGATGTTGACAAAAATGAGGATTTATGATGGTGATGATGAAATTCATTGAGTTAATTTCCTACTTTGTATTAATAACACAAATACATTTTAGGAATGGTCATTGTATCACATATTTAACCTGTATTGTGTTATAAATTAAATTTTATTGTTACAACATAATAAACTCATGCAAAATCTTATGACCAACCTCCAAAAGTGCAGCTTTTTAAAACGCAACCTCGAAGTTGGCCTATTATGCTGTGAATGTTACCACACCCTTTAACAATGATTCTAAAGGAATGGTCAAGGCTTGTTCAAAAGTGATCACAATTTGAAGTGGGTATGTAGGAAAGGGTTATGATATTTAACAGTTCTCTATTATTCACAATGTATTAGCGTGTATGTCTTGCCATTATTTATATTGTTTGTTAATTGTCATTGTTTTAAGATGCTGTAATTATACCCCTATTACCATTGGTAAGGGGGGCTATATAGGAGTCACTTTAGTCTGTCTGTCGGTCTGTCCCAAAATTTCATATTATCTTTACCAAACTTGGTCATAAGTTGTATCTACATAATGTGTAGGTCAAGTTTGAATATGGGTCATGCCTGGTCAAAAACTAGGTCACGGAGTCACTTTTAAACTGATAGTTTTTCCGGACCATAACTATGTCATTTATCGTTAGATTTTAAAATGACTGGGTACATTTGTTGACCATCATGGGACGGTTTGTCGCTCAAAAGAATTATGTCGATATCTCCAAGGTCAAGGTCACATTGGAGTTCAAAGGTCAAAATGCTTGTCCGGACCATACCTATGTCATTTATCTAAATATTTTAAAATGACTCGGTACATTTATTCATCATTATAGGACGGCTTGTCGCTTAAAAGAATTATGTCAATCTCCAAGGTCAAGGTCACACTTTGAGTTCAAAGGTCAAACATGGCCATACATGAGCTTGTCCGGGCCATAACTATGTATTGTGAGATTTTAAATTTACTTGGCACATTTGTTCACAATTATTGGACGTTGTGTCATGTGAAAGAATTACGTTGATATCTCCAAGGTCAAGGTTACACTTGGAGTTGAAAGGTCTACAATGGCCATAAATGAGCTTGTCCGTCCATAACTATGTCATTCATTGTGAGATTTTAAAATGACTCTGTACATTAATTTTGATCAAAGTCATTGGACGGCGTGTCATGCGACAGAATTCAAGAGTTCAAAGGTCAAAATGGCCATACATGATAGGGCATAATAATTCTTAAAAATCGCAATTAATTAGCTTCTTGTTTGTGTGAAGACAGCATGCAAAATATAATGTGTCAATGCAGCATGTGGGGTTATACGTCACGTCTGTGATAAAGCTCTAGTTGTTTACTGTTCAGAACAGTGTTTTATCTAAAGGCTTTATTAAATATTTGTTTTAATGTTTTTTGGAGTCTCTGCCTGAGAACCAAAGACCAAACCATAGACAAGATCACAAACCCTGCTCCTGCTTGAACTGTACAAAGCAAATGCAAATAAGTTCAACTACCCTCTGTTAAAAAAACTTTGTGGGAAACACTGTGCAAATCTCTTAACAGTAAAGGTTTTTAATAGCAAGTAGGTTGAAGGGAGATGGAAGACCATCGTAGCAGCTTATCGTCGAGCTAAAGACAGCCTCAGAGCGACGGGATCAAAGATTATTAATGTGATTCTTAAACAGATTGTGATGGAATTTGACACTTAAAGCAAAAATAGATCTAACATTGGATCATCAGCTCAAGTATGGAATGATTATTGTGTGATGATTAGGAGTGATCTATGGATTTCAATGAAAGTAAACCAATGAAAACAAACACAATACCTTAATATTGATATGTTATGTCATCATCATAAACAGTTTGAACATAAATACCTTAAACAAAGGTCAACCATATGATATTATGTTTCAATGGTTTTCAGCTCGACTATTATATGTGAAATATATATAGTGGAGCTATCCTACTCACCCCGGCGTCGGCGTGAGCGTTCCTGTTTCCGTTCGCGTGCAAATGTTAAAGTTTGCGTACTACCCCAAATATTTTTAATGTACCTTGACATATTGCTTTCATATTTTGCATACTTTTTTACCAACATGACCCAAACCTATATACAAGATCAGACAACTCTATCAAGCATTTTGTCATAATTATGGCTCTTTTTTCAGTTAGAATATGCATATCTATGTTAAAGCTTGCGTACCACCTCAAATATGTTCAATGTCCCTTGGCATATTGCTTTAATATTTTGCAAACTTCTTTACCAACATGACCCCAATCTATAACAAAAGCAGACACATGAGACAACTGTATCAAGCATTTTGTAAGAATTATGGCCCTTTTTCCCATTAGAATATGCATATTATTGATAAATCTATGCTAAAGTTTGCGTTCCTCCTCAAATATTGTCAATGTCCCTTGACATATTGCTTTCATATTTTGCAAACTTCTTTACTAACATGACCCCAATCTATAAACAAGAGCAGACAACTGTATCAAGCATTTTGTAAGAATTATGGCCCTTTTTTGTCTTAGTAACTGAATATTTTGTTTAATTTTGTGTTTAGATCAACTTGACTTCTAAGGTATCAAAGCTATTGCTTTCAAACTTCAAATATTTTCTTACTATCATGAGGGTACTGTACCTGCAAAGTTCATTTTTACCTTGACCTTTGACTGACCTTGACTCAAGGTCAAGAGTAAATTTTACTTACATTGTCATAACTTCTTTATTTATGATCAGATTGTATTAATACTTTGACAAAACAACACTTACCTAAAAACCACAATGGATTCCACCAAAACAATACCCCACGCCCCAACCCAGAATCCCTGCCCCCGCCCCCGCCCAACAATTTTTTTTTCCTTTTTTTATTTTGAAAGATCTTCTAATAAATGACCACACCCCACATTATACCCCCCCTCAACCCCACTACCCCCCCCCCCCCCCAAAAAAAAATAGTTTTTTTTCCTTTTTTATTTTGAAAGATCGTCTAATAAATGACCCCACCACACATTATTCCCCCCTCTCAACCCCCCTACCCCCCAAAAAATTAATAGTTTTTTTTTTCCTTTTTTTATTTTTGAAGGACCATCCAAACTTTCCACCCAAGCTATTGCTATCAAACTTGAAATAAAATCTTATTAGTTGTTTTATGTCTTTACAAATGTTCAATAGATTGTGGAAAGTAAATCTGAACTATTATTTGACCTTATTGGATAATTTGAACAAATACCCCATGATGGCTTACGTTGTACTGTTAAGCACTCGAATAGTCGAGCGCGCTGTCCTCTGAAAGATCTTGTTTCTAGATACATGCATGTTTAGGCAGTTCTTCTTTGTGTGCAGTTCTGAATATATTTTACTTGAATTCGAGGTTAAACATTTGCATTCAAATTATAAATTGCATGCATGAAACACTAAAAAAAATCTATACACTGCAGTAATAAGCTTCCAACACTTTAGCATGTTGCATTGACTCAAAGTTTTAATGAAATAAGTGTCAAATTCCAAATCATGGATGATATTGTTATTATTGTTGTTGATTTTTAGCTCGGCTGTTTTCGTAAAAAACCCCGAGGTATTATCATATCGAGCTCGTCGTCCGCCGTCATGCGTCGTGCTAAAACCTTTACATTGACTCTAAAATCAAAGTGCTTCCACCTACAACTTTGAAACTTCATATGTAGATGCACCTTGACAAGTTCTACATGCCACACCCATTTTGGGGTCACTAGGTCAAAGGTCAAGGTCACTGTGACCTCTAAAAAATAATTCTGACAAGCTTTCATTTATTCAAAACTGCACCCGCTGCCGAGCGTGGCACCCGTTATGTGGTGATCTTGTTGTTTAAAAATATGTTATCGTTTGTTATGTAATTTGCTATAAAAGTGGAACAGCAAAAGACATATTTTCAAGAACATAGAAATGCATACATGTGAAAACAATTATATTGAATACACAAATACCTTATCATTTAACAGACATATGGACACTTAATTTTTTTATTACTTTTAATTAAATTTTTAATTAAATAAATAGTAAGATAAATGCATGATCAGGACTCAAAACTAACCGTCTGCAACAGAAACAACTAACAGCAACAAGAATTTTTGATGTATCAAGAAAATAAAATGACGTGCATAATGTCCATATTGCCATCTATCCATGTTTCAAGTTTCATGAAAAAATATGAAGAACTTAAAGTTCTCGCAGGATCTAGAAAAGTATGTAGGATCGACCATTTTCAGCAGTATTTCTAGTATATTTGTTGCCATAGCAACCAGAATTCTTGACATAGGAACAAAATGAAATGACGTGCATAATCTTCATATTGCCATCTGTCCATGTTTTAAGTTTCATGAAAAATATGAAGAACTTATAAAGTTATCGCAGGATCCAGAAAAGTGTGACAGGCTGACGGACACACAGAGCGCAAACCATAAGTCCCCTCCGGTGAAACAGGTAGGGGACAATAACTACTGAGCAGTATTAGTGAAAACCAAACATTTTTCCTAAATAATGGTCAATATAATAATGACAATTTTTATTAGTATGTTTCATTATTTTTAATTAAAAAAGTTAACCAAACTATATAGTCTAAACAGGTAGAACAGACACCGAAAGCTTGTTAATTGATTTTATCGTTAACTGCATGGTTATAATTGTTCTTTTCATAACGCCTTCGACATTAGTTTGAGGTACAAATAATGAAAAGTTATTATCGTCATGTTAAAAAAGAATGTCAATTTCATCTTCATTTAAAATGTATAAATTATGCAAAATGCAACTTGCAATGACTGTTTTGACAATGAACTCTATATCCACCATATCAATAAACATAAGTCTGCAAAATCTACTCTTTAACATACAAAAGCTGTTTTCTATGAGAATCACTGGTGCCAGAAAGGCCTTGTTGAAGTTCACCTGTTGCCCTTGAAAGGTGACCATTATGGCGAAATGGTGTCATCAAGTATCTAAAAATCGGATAAGCTTCATCTCCTATTATGTGATGCATTCCAGTAAACCCGGGAAGTGTAGCATATAAAGGCGAGTTACGGAAACGCGTGCATCATGCACCTTTCCAGGCCACCATCAACACATCTGTGAAACGCCTGTCTTCTCGACAAACAGCTTGCAAGATTATTGAATAGTGTCCTTTTCTATTGAAGAGGTCTGGAGATCTTTTCCTTGGTGCCGACATTTTTATGTACGTCCCATCTATTGCCCCCCGAGACTCCAGGGAAGCCTTTCTAATTTTGAAATTCATCAATCACAGTCTGCTTGTCATTGTTCGATGGCCAATATATTACTGTCTTAAGAAGACTGTCACATTAAACTGTCAGCATTCTTCGGTTATAGGTCAAAGAAAGATGACTTTGATACGTTAAAATGGACTGCAATAGACCTTACTGTAACTAAATTACCCAAATACCAAAGCGTCATTAGTAAGTCCTTATCAAATGGAACTTGTTCAAGACCCACAGTTGCAATCCTTCTACGAAGCTGATCATAAGTTGACATTCTCTCCAGAACTCTTTCAAAAGTACCCCTTGTCATGCGAAAAAGGTCTTTACGTCATCTTGGAGGTACTGAGGTATGGTGACTTCAACGTAGTTAGGCCACTTTCGGGAATTTGCAGCTGAAAAGAAACCAAATTACTAGTTATTAACAGGATTAAGATAAAAGCCTGTTATATTGCTTTGATTACGTCAAGCTTATTAATACCTTAAAACTCAATATGACTTTTGTGCTTATATAGTAATCTTTATTACTTGTTCAGAGCATTTTCAACCCAGGACCCTACCACAACCATGTGCCATTAAAAGTGCAAAAATTATTCAAATAAAACTCAAATTTGAGTTTAGATGTTTGTTTTCATGGCTATGTTAACATCACAGGGCTTAAGCATGGTCCTTAGATGTTAGGGAGTATGGGTACACTCCAGTGGGTGATACAAATTCTTTAGCATCTTTATTTTTTTCATAATTAATGAATTCCGACTATTAATTCAATAAATAAAAGATATACGTTAGTTGGTAATAATTTTATTGTCAATAGTTAATACTCTGTGTATACATTTAAACTATTCACGTCCCGAGGCCGAAATTACTGTTCTTTATATTGTCCGAAATTTAGTTTATCCGAAATAGCATTGAATATAACACGTGAATTCGTTAATAATGGTAGAATAGATATTTCACAATACGTACATTGCTGCACATAGAGCGGCGAAATCGTGGCATTGTTCCAATAGCCTTATCAAAGAGAAAGTCCATTTAATTTTCTTCAAGTCATTTATCATAATGGTTGAATTAATTGTGATTACGTCAAATCGGTATGATTAAATAGCGAGTAGTGCCCCTTTCCAAGGACATGGTTTTCTATAAACGGAAAGGGCCTCATATGTTTTATTTTGAATGTTTTCCAACTGATACAAAAGAAATGTACTAATAATCTTAATAAAGAACTCATACATCATTATTGAAAGTTTCAGCATTAATGTTGATGAGGCCTTTTCGTTCCACTTTAAGCACATTAAGCGGGATTAAGCCATCTCCGCTTTTCAGCCACGCCTGTTCATTCCCCAGCATGCAAATTATTTATATATATGAAAATTAACCAACATATATATGAAAAATATCCAACATATATATGAAAATTATCCAACATGTATATGAAAATTACCCAACATATATATGAAAATTATCCAACATATATATGAAAATTATCCAACAAATGTATCACTTGAATTTTGCAACGATTGACACGCCATAGATTTAGTAAATTCTTCGTCTTAAATAAATCGGAGATGAAATACATATGTTTAAACACATTTAGTTAGAACAAATAAACATATGTCCACGCAATAAGAATAATTAACATTTAAAAAGTATACATGTGTATGGAATATTAAAAAAAACAAACATTTATCTTTTAATTAGAGATATAATATAGTAATATTACCTTTGTTTGCTTCTCGAGGCAACCATTTTGAGAATTGCCAATATCGAATTATGCGTGTGCGCGTGTAGTAAGTAGTTTCCTTTAGTAAAATGGTGAGATATGATTTACATTAGACCTGCAACTGAAATCAATGTACAGTGTTAACAGACCGTATCTCTGACTTCTATAGACACTCGCGCTGATCTACGTTGCAATGAGAGGTGCGTCTGTATGAAAACGTGATACAGCGTCACAACTACAACGGTTACAGCGTCTTTACAATTATAGACATAAACACGCGTTTAAACAGGTAAATTCTTTGTTTAAACTTACACATAAATATGGAATATGTCATTTAATTTTATTTATTATTGTTTCTTTACTCGTTACCTAAGCTATCGAGACATTTTCTAGCGTGAAATCATGATAAAAGAAAGAATGTCAAGCTCAAAACATAGAAAATCCAATTAATTCGTTGTTTCTGGCATTGCAGTTTCTGTCACGATAATCATTTTCAATGATTTGTTTCAAGTTTACTCTTGACACACGTTTGACGCCCATGTTTATAGTATTATTGGTGATATCTATCCGATTTTGCAAAATAGTTGTAGCATGTCAACTCCGTGTACATGTTACGGTATCTTCTCTTACGACTAAGACATGCAACGGTGTCTTCTTTACAGCGTTACAGCGCCTGCAGGAAGGAACATTTACAAACATGGAGATTTCGTTCCACGATTATAGCCTTTTGGACGTTATTATGGAGGTCGTCATTGATTGGAACAATAACGATGTGCCTGAGGGAACATCTGGACCGTGTACATCGACGCCTGTTGCCACAAAACAGAAGGTAGATCTGTTTCTCATGTCCCAGCTGTCCGTATAATACAAACTCTAGGGGCAATCTTTACCACCATTGCGTTCCGTACACCAGAAAAAGAAGGAAGAGTGTCCCACGTGTGGTAAAACTTACGCCTCCTCATATGATCTACGGACTCATGATAGAGTTGTTCACGAAAAAAAAACATGTTTGTGTAAATCTTGTCGCCAGAGATTCAATAATCGCGCTGCTTTAAAGAGACATCGTGATGTGAAACATGCCGATGTGTGTAAGTTCATTTGTGCAACAATTGGAAAGAAATACTACGAAAGAGAAGCGTACATTGGGCATATGAACAAACACATAGGTTCAAAACCGTTTTCATGTAAATGTGGAACATCATTTTGCTACAAGTCGTGCTTAAGCCGACACATGCAGACTTGCCAACAGCAGAGTACCAAAAAGGAACACAAATGTGACTATTGTGGGGTAGTTTTTAATTCAAGGACTGTACTGCTGGATCATGTACAAGGGAAACAAGGAGACAAACTGTATACATGCTCGTGTGGGAAATCGTACTGGTGGAGGTCTTCCCTGGCACGCTATAAAAAGGCTTGTAAATTCCGCCTAAGTAACTTTAGGCCAGTGCACTTTCAAGTTTGTCCTGTTTTCCTTGAATACTTAAGAGCACTTTTATTGACACTGTTTGATATGTTCACTTCAGTATAACCATTAGGAATCAAGCATAATCTTTAAGTTTCATTTATGGGGATATTATATCAATATCGTGTTTGTTTTTAGATAGTTACCATACTGTTTATTTAATATTTAACACATTCAGCCCTGAATATTCAAGCAAATATTCATACGGCATGAATTGTCATTAGCTAAATGTAATAATAATTCATCCAATATAATACATTTTTGGTTTTGCATTAGTCAAATGCTTTTTCTTTAGTAACGCATAGGAAAATAGCGTACATCCATGATAAAGCAGCTCCTAAAGGAGCTGCCTGATTTGGAAATACTTTATTTGCAAAAGACGTATCAAGGCGTCAATAGTGCTGATTGGGTTAATTGTTTTCTTTTATGAATTGCTTTTTTTTAAACTAGCGATGTTGAATCAGGTGATTTATGCGTTTCAAATCGTTTTATTTTAATCAAGTATCATGGTGTACCCTTTAATGTGTCCTTCTGACTAATCGATACTATTTGTGTTTTTTTGCCGTGAGATAAACGAATATTTAAGCTATACGGCAAACAAACACATGTTCTACTTCTTATATGCTATCTTTATTTAACCCTATTCACTTTTTGCCATTTGATGCGTTTCAACGAAATTCATTTTGCGCGTGTGCAATATGACGTAGATACACGCGCGGAATCGATGACTTCATTAACAGCCGTGAGATATAAGGATATATTTAACGGATATTTTTGGGACTTCAATGCCTAGCACTTTATAAATAAAATTATTCGTTATATTCTAGGTAATCAAAATCCTAAAATACCCGTGAACTATATCTATTTATGTCATTGCTACAAAAGACGTCATCAGTTTGGCGCTCAAAACACGTTTTGTTGAAATAACTCTTCAATTGTCAAACATTGATGTACACAAAATACGATAGCATATAACAAATAGCATACTTATTTGTTCACCGTAACATATTCGATTATATCATCACAAGTAATCGAGATAATTTCAACACTTTCACTCGCGCTACGCGCTCATGAAAATACGATTCCTTACCGATGATGATATAATCTTTTAGCTCACTGCAAACAAGCAAATATTCTGTATGTATTCATTCCACCACATGTTATCATTTAGCTGTCTGGAATGGCAGATTTTTTTTCATTGGACGCTTAGTACATTATTTACTGTAATCACTAGAGACATTTTACGGAGATGAATGTTAATGCGCTTTTTCAATAAAACATACGCTTATCGTGAATATTGTCATTTATTTTTATTTTGTAACATCCGCATGCTGCTTTAATTCGCCAAGTTACATCCTCATATTACGTCCGGGTCCGAGGCGCTAAAGGTCTTATCCAATTAAAGTTTCAGTGGTAGCTCATTCATGCCCCTCAATTCTTTACTGTATGCATTGCATTAATTAATCAATAAAAATTAATCACCGGCTTGCAAATATATGATGAAAGCCAATAATCAGTGTCATTAACACCTTATGTACAAACTTAAAGCAGCAGGTATTCGGGGAGATTTATAAGCATTTCTTTCAAATTATCTTGCTAGTCGTAAACAAAAAGTAATTCTACCTGGCGCAGAATCATCTTTTGTAGAAATCATCGCTGGTGTTCCCAAGGGTCTATATTAGGCCCTCTTCTCTTTCTTGTTTACATAAATGATATAGTAGCTGACATACAAGCCAACATAAACCTTTTTGCCGATAATACAAGCGTATTTATGGTTGTGAACTCACCTAATGAAACGGCAACTGTTTTGCAATCAGATATAGATAAAATTTCACGATGTGCTGATCAATGGCTCGTACACTTCAATCCTCCAAATCAGAATCAATGCTTACATCTCGTAAAACAAATAAACCGCACCACCCTCCACTCTCAATGGGTGGCGTTGATATACTTCTGGTAAATATTCACAAACACTTAGGAGTATATTTGGCAAATGACTGTACTTGCCATGAACACATTACTTTTATTAAAGAGAAAGCTTGGAAGCGGATTAATATAATGCGACGTCTAAAATCAATGCTTGATAGAAAATCTCTCGAAACTATCTATATTGCATTCATACGACCATTACTCGAGTATTCAAATTCATTTTTGACAACTGTACCCAATATGAAAAAGAAGAATAAGAGAAAATTCAAACAGAGGCAGCTCGTATTACATCAGGTTGTACTCAATTAGTCTCTCTAGAAGATCTTTATAATGAGATAAGTTGGGAGAGTCTAAGTAAAAGACGACGTAAAACACAAGTTAATATTAATGTACAAAATGAATTTTAGAGAAGCACCTTACTACTTACAGTCACTCCTACCTAACACAGTCGTAGCATCTAGCCAATACTCGCTTAGAAATGCATCACATATACAATCCATTTATGCCCGAACTGCATCTTCATTAATTTCATTTCTACCATCTACATTAACCGATTGGAATCGTTTCCAGAAGAATTAAGAAATGCGGACTCGATTCATTCTTTAAAAAAACAAATCAATAGTGATCGACCGATTCAAAACCCATGGTTTTCTTATGGAGAGAGGCGTCCTCAAATTTTACACACACGCGTTAGAACCAATTGTAGTGCGCTCAATGAACATCTCTTCATGCGTAATGTAGTCGCATCACCTCTATGCCGATGCGGACTAAGGGAGTCACCTTCTCACTATTTCCTTGAGTGTTATCTCTATATTAATATCCGTGCAAGACTCCTGAACACCATATCAATGTATTCCGTCCCCTCTGTCCAACGATCTTATATGGAGATAGCATTCTGGACTTTCAAACTAATATCAAAATTGCTGATGCAGTACACACATATATTATCAATAGCAAACTGTTTGAAACATAGTTTTGCCTCAGAACTTCTCTATAACTCACTTTCTCTTACTAAGTCTTCTCTTTATCTACTCTACTATTTTTTCCTCTTATCGCACATATCCCATTTTTATTCGACTTATTAGTTAACTAATTATGTTCGCTTAAAACATGAAACTAAAATAACCTTTATGGAGAAGAACTCTATAAGACGTAGTCTTCCGTTCTTATCCAAATCTTATCCACGTCCTTTCTAAGCTCAATAAGGAGAGGCAACATATGCAGCCATGGCATCAATATTCCAGACTACCTTGGAGATGAAGACGTGTGCCAAGCAGCGGAAAACGGATCTGGTCATTCCACTACATCATAAGAGAACCTTAAATTGTGCGAGATTTATCGCACACTCAGCCATCCCAGCAAAGTCATGCTACGCATAATTATAAGCCAACTAAAAGCTTAAGACGAGGAACTGCTTACGGAAGAATATGCTGGATTCAGGGTTTGGCAGAGAACAGCTGGACATATCGTTAATAAAAGAGTCATTATTGTCAAATACCAGCAACATCACTAACGAGAGATCATCCACTACTGTATCATGTTTAAGAAAGGTTTTGACCACGTGTTGCATGCTGATTTATAGCAGGTTATAAGATGATTCAACATTTAGAAAGAAGCAAGTCATCCGGAAAAAAAACTACGAAACCCTACCCGCGTAGCATTTCTGACTGGAGATCAACGGGCGTCCGTCAGTAATATATCCTCTCCCCTGCCCTGTTTGCCTTTTCCTTTATAATATAATACAGGAGCCCCTTCAAGACCACAACAACCCCAGCTCCATCGATGAGAGACCTATATACATTTTGAGATTCGCTGTTGATGGCAACCTCAAGGGCGGCACCAGCAGTGACCTCCAAAACCCTAACCGACATACTTTATGAAAGAGCAGGAGCTCGCTGGATGTAGGTCAGCAATGTGGAATCAAAGTTCCGGTGAACAGCTCAAACAACACAAGTGCATACATCGCAATGAGCTCTACGAAATCAAATGCCTCAAAACCGTAGAAGTACAAAAATGATACCAGTACCGCTTAGGCAGCAATTGACAGCTTCCACACCAAGAACAGGCTCTGCATTTCTATCCTACTGGACTTCTGAGAGACCTGGACGCTTTGCGAGGACATGCAGGAACACTTGATACAGGCATTTGAACTCAGGTGTGTCCGAAGACTACCCCACATAACTTACCTTGAAAACAAACGATTGCGTCCGGAACATGACAGCAGTACTCAAAAGAACCCTTCCGTCAAACGAAGAAAGCTGGCTTGGTTGGCCGAAAGAAGAAAAGCTTGATTTACAATGTAAACGGCTGGACGTCTCTCCTTATGGTTGAGCTACTCACAGCAGCTCATAACAGACCTAAATGGCAGATAGTCGTTGTGTCGTCGACCGTCATTTTTTCCCAACGGCCAGACTGGTCAATTAATGATGGTGTTGATGGTGGTGATGGTTATGGTGATGCTGCTGCTCCTGCTGCAGCTTAGAATGATGATGATTATTATGATGGTGATGGTGATGATGATGATGATGACGATGATGCTGATGCTGATAATGATGACGATGATGATGATGATGATGATGATGATGATGATGATGATAATTATTATCCTTTTTTTATCAAATTCAAGGTAGAAATTTACGCAAGAAGACACACATCATGGTTTTGCACTTATTTGTTCAAGTGGTGGATCACATATTCAAACTATGTTTTCAACTTTTCAAGCTTCACAGCAACAACATATCGGCATGAGCAAGTGTGTCCCTTCTTAGGCGAACAACAAATACATATTTATTAAATGTAGGTTCACACATGGTGTACCTGTTTCTAGTGGACTGTGTCATGTTTGATTATTCCTATGATAATTCCTATGTTAATTGTACAACCTTGAGATATCGATACGACGTAGTAATTCGATTTTAACATTACAATGAGCTTTTCATTCAGAAAACTAAAAATGAATATGTTATATCATATATGTACAACTAAGATATCTTTACCTTCTTAAGACGACCATACGCATAACCTATTATTTTCGATACAGTTGCATATAGACAGAACTATAAACACGTTAACTAATTGTATTTATTGTATTTCTGGAAGTTGCGTTTGATACATGTTTTCAAATGACTATTGCACTGGGATTGGTTAATAATGAAATATATGTAGTTGATATATGTATGGTCGGTTTGATTATAGATGAGGCAAAACATTGACCCTCGTTCTGGGAACACTGGGCTTAGTGCATGTGCTTAAGTGTCATCCCAGATAAACATGTGCAGTCCGCACAGGCAAATCAGGTATATAAAAACTATTTTTGTTAAAGGCCCCTGTGGAATCGAATATATGCTATGAAATATATTATTCCTAGTTTCATTATAGCTTTTTATTAAATACTGTTTATACATTCGTTATGATGAATTACATGTGCGGATGTCAAAGAAAGTTTGTCCTCGCCACTGAGAAGCACGTTTCTTATATTAATATCGCTTGTTCACTCTTATAAAACAGTGAAAAATTCAAACAACACGTTGCAATCGATCGAAACAGCATGAGTGTGAATGCATGACAATGAAGAATGAGAGAAGAATAAACGGAAACAAACAGACATTGCAATTAAAACGTTTAGCCTAGAATAAATCATAAAGCGTACAAACATTGACATTGCATTGGCGTAAATACCAAATGCATGGATTAAACATTGCCTATTGTTTTATAAATATATCTTCGTAAAATGGAAAAACATGCACACTCAAGAGGCTCCACAACGTGTGTAACTCAAGTGTGTCACTAACATCAATATTTGCAAACGCTTTTTACATGTTCTTCCTTCTACAGAGACAGAACATTGGACTAATAGCCTTTATTCAGATAAATAAAGTATCGTCGTTCTAGTGCATTTCCGATTCATATTATTACCAAATTATTATTTGCGTGCTGATAACAAAATATTAGTTTTAAATCAATTGCGAAATCCTTTACGTTCGCCAGAAAATAGCTAGTTTCTATTTACCAAATCATATTATTTGACAGTTATAAAAAATATAAGTCAATTTTTTAGAGGGTCGGAAGTCAACATATATACACTTGAACTCATGACAGGTTATATGCATACTTCTAAACTAATAGCATAATGTCAGCAAAGAACGTTTTGGGAGTACAATTCTATTTATATTGCGCAAATAATAATATTTATCACATTTTAATTATTTTTTTTCACGTCTGTGCTTCTCTCCAGAGTACAGTGAACGGGTTCAATGTTCGCGTAATAATGGGTCTCTTTCAGGTTATCTTTCCTAACGAAAACATCCCCGAGACGTACAATAGTTTATAGTTTTATTCACATACTGTTATGCGTTCTGTTTGGAATTATAACATAGTATGTGTTAGGTAGTTATTGACTGTTATACATAGCGTACACATCAAGTTATTGTACGTACATTACAGACACGTTTTGAAATCCGTTTTACTGTAAAATATCAAACGTGATCAGACGCTAACACATTCATGCAATATTTTTACATATCCTTCATATGTGTAAGGCGAAGTATTATAGATAAACATATTCATTTATGTTTTAAATATCAGTGTTCATTTAAACCGTACAAACGGTGTCTTAAAATAAAATAACAAAATAACTTTAATTATTCGTACAATGCAAACAGTAAATATACAGTTATACGTTATTTAGTTTCATAAATTCTTACATGAATATATGAAGAAGACTGCCATTTGAATATGTGTTCAGTGCATATCATGTTTAAAATTCATAGGTTTTGTTGGATAAGTAAATATAATTTGTAGTAAATTGAATTGAACGGACAATATGCAGCGCAAAAGTCGGAAATTACAATTATTCGCCGTCAATGTATACGATTGTACGACATCCTTCGTGATTCTGAGCTGACAAAAATACTGAACTGATATAATATTGCGCTCTTATAAGTGATTTCAATGTGAATACCTCAAACAGACAATAATAAAGAACATATACTTGTTTCTGGATACAGCGCAGTAATGTTAGGGAAACATATTTTACAAACCAACAATTTTCATGGAAATGGTGTTATTTTCACTGTTTATCAATTTTGGCAAATTTTTTCTCAATATGGATACCATGCGTTTTAACACATATATTATAATACTATTTATAAATTAAAAGAAATTTAATGAAAAACGAAAACATCCGATTCCGCAGTAGCTAATTACCTTCCACTGAGTATAAAGTGTTCATTTAATGTATCGCCTCATTTATAATCCAATGGACCATTAACATGCCAATCACACCTGTTTCATCTTTACCAATGTCAGTAACACATGCATGCTATAGTATATAAAAAAATTGCATTTTGCAAGCAAACTAAAAAAACTTCTACTTAGAAGTACCATAAAAACAGTCGAATATGCAAACGCAACGTATAAAAATACAACAAATAAAGTCAATGTTTTCATAATTCTGTCTATGCAACTGTATAGAAAATAATAGGTTGGATATATGTTTGAATGACGACAGTATAGTCAGTCGTTTTGTAAATGTAGCATATTCATTTTAATGTACTGATTCAAACGCTCAATGTTATGTTTTGAAAACATTTAAATCGAAATACTACGTCGTATTGATTTCTAAAATGATGTACAATTAGACCAGGAATAACCAAACAGGACCTATCCCTATAGAAACGGTAACTACACGTATGTTCATAATGCATGAAAAAGAATGTGTAGATTTACGAAAAACTATGACTTTTATATAGCTCACAAATTATACAAAGTATAATACAAATTATACAAAGTATAATGTTGCACTAAACAATTTGTTTTGCACAATATGTGATGGTAATAATATTCTGCTACACATGCACATTTATGAACATTCATAAACCCGTGAGATTTTAATTTTGATCTAAAACTGGCTTGATACTTGATTGGTTTGTTTAGACAATCAGGAAGATAATTCCACAGTTTGAGACCAATAAAGAACTACTCTACTTACATACACTATGCCAAAGTTTAAATGATTCATAACAAGCGCATTTTTCTTTATTCCTGTAATGTCTGTCAGGCCCCTAATAATTGTTCATACAATGGTCAGCTTCTTGTTATTTTCACCAAATACTTTATTGCAAAAATTCGTCATTATTATCTTCTGCAGCATAACAAACCATCATCAACAGTGACGTCATCGTCATCGCCATCATAAGATTTTTTTTAACTATTTCAACATTATTATTATTATTATTATTATTATTATTATTATTATTATTATTATTATTATTATTATTATTATTGTTAACACATAAGCATCATCCGACGCATTACGACAAACATTACAGATGCAAGTAAGTTTTTTTACTAACATGACATGTCTGTAAACTCTGTTTATAGTATTACATATGTAAACTTGTTCGAATAATACAATATCAGATTGCATTGCCAGTATTACTGCTATTTGTATTTTATTAAGACGTAATACTCGCATTAACTTTGATTTTCGACCTTTAAACACCGAATCGGTGTTTCAATTGGAAATATGATTTTCAAATAACATGTAAATCTTAAAAAAAATTGCACTTTGACGAAAGATGGATATCTTTGCGAAGTTCTCAACATCCAGCTTTCTGTTGTTTTGTGTATTGCTTATAAACTTAATAACGGTCATAAATATCGCTCTTTGTTTATACTAGCAAATTTAATTTTTGAATTTTTGTTTATGTTTCGAAACTGAGGGATCCATTATCCATAGGTGTTGTGTTTAATCTACCCTAGGTTTATATCTAGTACTCTCACAGAAACATGTGATGCAGAGAGGAAATGTGAATGCTCCGATTAACAAAAGCCGTCAAACATGTAATTTGATGTTTTACAAACAAATGTTGCATTTATATGAACAAATGCGCTGTACAACCTTTTGAAAATATTTGACAGTATTATATTATGCACAATGCGCCTGTTGTACTGGGTTTTAAAAACATCAAGGTAGTTCTGACATCACTTTTTTTGCTTTTTAGAATTAAGTATAGTTAAACATTTGGAAACACTTTGACTGTACAAGGTGTCGTTTGGATTTTCGTGCTGATATATGCTTACAAAAAACTATTTTGCAATTGACAGTTTATATGGTTTGTCTTTTGATAACTGTATTTTTACATGAAACACATTTTCTGGTTTCTTATTTTATACTAAATATACTCCGTCCATTCTTTTGTTGTAAATAATAGTAAGCATCTTGATAACAACATACACACGTTAAGAAATATTGATGTGTCGGTATTATTTCAGTAAGTTAAAAAATAATAACAAATGCCAACATAACAAAAGAATTGCGTTAACATTTCACAAAAGCCATGTGAAATCCTGATGAAACCATTTTTGTTTGGTTACACCATATAGCTGTTGGAACCCTACACACTAAAATACTAAACATGACATATGTGTTGGTATATGTTCTTTTCCAATCTTGATGCACGACATTCGAGGTAAAGCACTATACGCATACTGTAACTTTAAATAAATAAAATAAAATCGTTTAGAGTATTAGGTTAAATAGTTTATAAAATATACGCACTAGTAGAACTTAAGCTTCATAGCAAATGCTCTATTTTTCAATGTCAAGTGAACAGTTGCAAAAGTAAAGCCCCAATCACAAACAGATGCCTGATCAATACGGTTCATATCCGGCCCGATCCGGCATGTAAATCGTGTAGCCGCCATGCAGCTCCTTGTCAATCCTTTTAGGTCCTGGAACGTCCGACATTGTCCTTGGGTATCCGGGGGCACGATAGTGTTGGGAAGTTCAAAACTGCCGTGTTGGTTCGTAACAAACCGAGAAGATGACAGCATCCGGGATGGTCCGTGTAGATGCCATGTATGGTACAGGGACAGCTGTATCGTTACCTTTGTTGTCCGTATGCGCCATTGAATGACCGGGAATACATTTCTGGCCCCTGAACCATCAATGACCTGTACGGCAGTTGTACGGTTCTCGCTGGATCCACCTGGGCGATGAGATAACGACCGGGGGCAAGCTGATGGTGATGAGATGCCACCTTCTACTGCAAAACAGTAATGTTGAATACAGTATCATTATTGCTTTAGGTTAGCTACTATAGAGAAATAAAAAAGGCAAGAAACAAACGTTTTTTTCACGGGTGAAAAGCATGAAAAAGAGAACCATATGGCTGGGTCAGACAATGGCTTGCCAGAGGACCAGAACTGGGTCGATACGCACGACTGACGGTTGAAATGAAGAAAAGAGACGCAAATGGATTCTTTATTTTCTGTGCATGGACTATCAGATTAACCAAGAGATCCGGACACGTATTGAACACATAATCCAGCCAAAGAAGTGAAACTTAAAACGCCTCTTACAAATGGCATTAAGTCGGTAATAGCCCTGCGGTACATAACATCAGAGAACAGCTACCACTCTCTCATGTAGGGATTGCGGGTATCTGACAACACCATCCACAAGCTCGTCCGTCAGGTGTGTGATGCGATACTCGTCAAATTGCTCAGAAACTAATTCCCTGTCCTGAAACTCAAGAATAGTGGAAAGAACATACCAAGCAGTGTAGAAACATATGGTAGCTGCACAACTGTGTTGGTTCCTTGGACGGTAAGCACATCGAAGCTCGATTGCAGAATAATGAAAACACCTAAACATTGTTTTATGTTTGTTATTTCTGGTCCGGGGTAGATCGTGTAAGGTACGCGTCGCCGTGGTGTTGGTCCGTGTCGTTGTCGTGTAGGTACGGGATTGTCCGTGTAGATGCCGTGTTTATCCGAGACTATCCGTGTCTCTGCCGCGTTGGTCCGTAATAATCCGTAGCTCTGCCGGGATAGTCCGTATGGGTACTGTATTGATTCCGTGTTGCTGTCGGTTTTGTCCGTTTTGATCCGTGTTGATGCCGTGATGTGACTGGGGCGATTGTCTTTGGAAGACCGTCGACGCTCGAAAGTGTAAAAAAAACCACGGTTCGTCCTGGATCTTCATCCCGAACGATCCGGGACGGCCGTTACCCGACTGCCAATCTGGGTCTACGCTTTACGAACATGTATTCAGCCCTGTTGTCCCATAGTGAGGCTCATATTTATTACTTTAGTATCATTTTTAAAATCGTTTTAATTATTTACACCGTTTACTTCGAATACTTTATAATTGCCGTTTTGTCATAGCAATGTTCAGTGTACATTATCTAAGCTACACCAAAGACAAACACTTGAGAGATGACAACGTTTAACTTGTAACTAATGAAAAATAATTAAGAAGATAATGTAGAAGATAAATGTATGATTTCCAAGTCGAATATCAGATGATGTTAAGAAGTTTCAAGTGTTTGGAAATTAAAATCACGCTCACGTATTCCGCAGATACGTTTAACAAAATGTATACAAGTATGAAGGAATAATATAAAACGCAAGCTATTCAAATATTTGAGTATAATAAAATCTAAAGAACATACTTGGGCAAAATATTCTTGTCCGCAAATCTTATATTCAAGACACGTGACCTATTGCATGTACGATACATAACATACAATACAATATTAAAAGTAAGATAATAATTGAAGCTGGACTCGTCTCTTTCGCACAACAACATTAAACAATAAATCTAATGGAATATGTTGTTTTTCTTTAGTTGTTAATCCATATTTTTGTTGATAATGTAAATAATACATGTGTGGTTTTTAATTATGAACGCATGTGCGCATGGCGTGTATTTGTAATTATACAAACGAGCTGTAATTACACATACATTATCGTGTGTGTGATTTATCGCACCATTGCCATGAACATGTGCATCATGTTTAGCTCTTCGTGAGTTATTGCTTTCGTATGTAGTATATTTGAATATGTACATAGGCGAAAAATAGCATTCTCTGTTAGAAGTATTCAAAGCAAATTGTGTCTTTTATACAGAAGAAAAAATGATTTTGTCTCATTTTGGCAAGTTTTAAGAAACGTTTTTGTGAGTCTTAGTTGAGTGATGAAATGCGTCATCACAGCATGTACAAAATATGAACATATCAGACTTGGCTAGACGTAAAATAAACGGACATTGCAAGACAACATGATGCTTTGAACTCGCCATAGGCATGGCAATAACACTGCCAATATTGTCGTTCATTTAAGTGAGGTTGAGGTATGTTACACATGTTTATGGTTTTGTGCTGGGTATTATGACGTTAATTGTATTTATATCCTCTTCCTTGATCACACCGACTATCAAATTGTCAATACGCAATGATCAAACATAAGCCAATCCATTACATCATGTTTTGGTAGGGTAACACATACCTTTATATAGTATCATGTTTTGGTAGGGTAACACATACCTGTACATAGTATCATGTTTTGTTAAGGTAACCCATACCTGTACATAGTATCATGTTTTGGCAGGGTAACACATTCCTGTACACAGTATCATGTTTTGGCAGGGTAACACATACCTGTACTTAGTATCATGTTTTGGTAGGGTAACACATCCCTGTACATAGTATCATGTTTTGGTAGGGTAACACATACCTGTACATAGTATCATGTTTTGGTAGGGTAACACATACCTGTACACAGTATCATGTTTTGGTAGGGTAACACATACCTGTAAATAGTATCATGTTTTGGTAGGGTAACACATACCTGTAAATAGTATCATGTTTTGGTAGGGTAACACATACCTGTACTTAGTATCATGTTTTGGCAGGGTAACACATACCTGTACACAGTATCATGTTTTGGTAGGGTAACACATACCTGTACATAGTATCATGTTTTGGCAGGGTAACACATACCTGTAAATAGTATCATGTTTTGGCAAGGTAACACATACCTGTAAATAGTATCATGTTTTGGTAGGGTTACACATACCTGTACATAGTATCATGTTTTGGTAAAGTAACATATACTTGTAGAGAATCAGAACAGTTTCACGGAAATAGGACGTTTTTCGTAAAGCCAGTGAGCCCGGCCAGGTTTTCATCGTACACAATTGCTCGTTACCATGCATACACTATCACTGTGCAATAATCGCATAAAATGTGAACATAGACACCAAGCGCACATACGCTGATTACAATCGCCCTGTAATTACAACGTCAGACACCGGTAAAAGGCAAAATAGAAATATACCAAGACCAGACACTTGTGATGCACTTAAAAAATCGGACTCGTTGCAGAATCATAAATCCTTTAGGGCCGTTACAATATTAAGTAAATAGCTACATTGAAACATTCCACAACAGGAAAAGCACTCAACTACAAATACATTTTAAAACATTTCAAAAAGTAAATTACGAAACAAACGATGTATAATGTATTATGTTAAAAAATAAACATGGTTATTTTACAAGATTCTAGCTTTAAGTGTTTAAAATATTTAGAGATTGGCCAAATCATGTTGAAGAACATACTGTACATGTACGGAGTGAAAACAATAGGTGTGTATTCTGTCTGGAAATATCCATTTGTTATTGCCCACTTATAACGCTCCGAACTATGTTTGAATTAGCCGATCTTAAATTTAAAACATGTAATGCATTATTATTTATCTAAACCAAAGTGTTTACTATCTGCGAGGAGAAGATATGTTCTAACGAATCATTATATTGATCAGAACTATCTTTGATCTTCACAAATATTTAAGACAATTAAATCGAAAGTATAATCATAAATAGTTAAGATTATTAAATCGATAGTTTCAAATCTATATTGACCATACACATGGGATAATATATTTAGTGCATGGCAATTAATCGAATTAACTTGTAACTACCTGACGAAGAAATAATTGCTTGCCACATTGTATATTTATATTTATGTATAAACGTGTATTTTAATTGATATTTATATTTCAAAATTCTGTGTGCATAAAATATTTGGATAATGGATGGACGTTTTTCAAGTCAGTGATATTAAATTGAATTGAGTTTTTTTAGCGATTCAAACAATTTTTAAATAGACCGGGATTTTTAACGACAACTATTAATGATTCTTTCATACAATATTTTTCCATATTCTGAATGTACCTACGTTTTGTTTTTCTTATGAACTGTCAATATTTTTTTATAACGGTTTTTGTTAATTTTGTAAATATACATAACATCTTCTCTTAAAAACACTTTGTATATTTAATTGAGATTTCAATGTCTGCAGCGGAAATAAGCAAACGCAGACATACTATTAAGTTATATGACATCCTAGCAATACATATATCATTGTTTTATGGACGGGTTGATAGAGAAAAGGCGGTCTACAGGATGCTATGAATCGGGCAGCGCCAAAAAATGGCATTTTACTAGATAATGTATAGAGAAAAGGTTAATCAAATGAATTTGATTGTCTAGTAGTGCAGAAAAAACATGAAATGTAGAATTGCTACAGTTTATCTCTAACTATAATTACATGCCTGAATATGCAGTTTGATTTCTGTTGGTTTTGATTGCATTAAAAAAGGGAATTGGAATCGCTGAATTGCAATGCTTAAATGCTTAATAATAGTGCGTTCGACGTTCTGTATTTGCGTCATGACAGTACAAATCGTAAGTTGAAATTGCTTAAGAATTGTCAGCGTTATCAATAAACACAAATACAACTGTATTGGCATTTTAATTGGACTGGCTTCCGAAAGTTTTGTGCAGATAAAACACGAACACTTCAAACATTCGTGTTCGATAAAGTAATTGATGAAATTGTTGTGATTTAACAAAAAAACTTCATCAGAATAAAACTGAGCTTAGGGTTTTCCGTTTATTTTTTTCAAGGAATGCATCGTCTAAAGCGTAAACACTTTAAACCAGAAGATATACGTGTCTCATTAATTGCACCAGTGTGCAGATCTATCGAGAAATCATGTGATATGGGATTGCCTGACATTTAAACATGGGAGACTTAAAACCCCAATTACATAGTTAACATTCAATATAGAGACTTCATGAGCCCTCTAGACGATATTCCGATATATGAAACAAAATTGTTCCAGATATGAATTATTCGATAAATTCACAAATCATATAATAAAGCCAGAATATACGATTTGTCAAATATTTATTAATTTATATAAAATGTGTAAACAAAACTTATTAAACATATATTTCAATATAAATTAAAATAAAAGGTAAGAAGACAATGTGTCGAATAATGCGAAATAAGCCAGTTATTTAATTCTAAAATCGAACATGTCTGTACAGTCGAATTCACAGCATCTAAATCATGCATGTACGATGTGAATCTTAATGAAGTTTAACGGTTCATTTTAAATTCCTGCAGCGATATCTATTCATACGACACACGAGCACTAACTAAAAAGACGAATGCTTCGGTTATTGTAGGAAAATATGTACGAAATATCTTCGTCACAATAGGCTCGGGGCGCTTATTTGTCTTTGCTGCATTTTATGAAATTGGTCCTCAATGTATAATTTGTCTTGCCTATTTTGTGTTATTGTAACATATTTTTCAATATATTACAATTTAACACATATACAAAATCGTATAATCTCGCTTTAAGGAGATGAATAGGTTCATGAAGTTGTTGCTGCATTCTTATGGTAGATAAATGTTGGCTATAAAACGAGTCCGCTTGTCAATAACAATCAATTCGCATGTGGTGATATCGTTTAAGTTGTTAATAAATAAAACGAAATGAAAAGCGTCGTAACTTCACTAACAACAATACGTAATAAATATCTTACAAACTCAATTAACTAAATGATTTCGAGCAACTCGCCCTTGGCAAAAAATGAAGCTGTAACCAATCAAACTATTACCCAATCCCAAAATCATGGCGAGATGTCATTTAGTACATGAAAACAATCAGTATTTAAGAAAATGTTCATCACAAATCTCATATGTGTCGGTAAATATAATATAAATTAAGAATATATTATATGCAATACTAACATAAATTAATAGAAACTCGTATGAAATTTTTTGCCATGCATATATTATATTAAACAAGAGGAGAATGACACGGACATTGACGTTAACGAACAATTGTCGGACGAAAATATGATATGAACCATACGCCGAAACTAACAAAGTAACATAATATTAACGGAATAGATTGTCTAAGTATGACTTAGATTTAAATCAATTAATAAGAAAAAACTTTTAAGTGATGTCCCATATAATCACCCTGATTGCCTATTACTTATTGACCATTTTTAATAATGTTTGTATTTTTATTTATAATTATGAAATGATTCATAATGATTTAACTTCGTCATAGAAAAAATAAATGATTGTTTTAAAAATAAAACTCTTGTAACTAGGTGTGTTCCAACTAGTGTCGACAGTAAGTACGTTACACGTGGGAATGGTTTTAATTTTGAAAAACCTTAAACTCTTATATTAACTGTAGCTGCAAATGAGATTATACATACATAAATGTATTTGAACCATCTTATGCTTTTGTTGATTACGAACACGTAACTATTTCGAAATATAGCTCAACAACATTGACATAGAACTTGTGATCAAAATTAGTAAACATATAATATTACCTCATGTCATTAGTGCTTCTTTAAGTGCAAGTTTTGCACAATCTGTACGAGCTATGACAGTATACCTAGTGAGGACCGCTTCAACCGATACACATTGCTTTCCTGTTGGTGAATAGATACATTCATCATAACGGTACTTTAATACATGCATACAAGTCGGTGCTTAGTTTATATTTGCGAGCTATACCAACAATCACATTTACACTAACTTCTCACCATATTTTTGGTTTCTGTATTGTAACATTAAATAGCGTTTCTTCAGTTACGCGATCTTATAAAAGGTGTGTATTCAAACGGAAAAGGCATATTTGTTCTGATGCTACATATTCCAGAATAAGTCTTGGATATAATTTACACTTCACCACATATTGATCAATATAAAGGAAAGTGGTAAAACAAAAACAATAATGACAGCATGCACACTTCCACTCATTATTAAAACAATCATCAATGCTAAAGTGGGTCATGTTATGATTCATATTCACTGAATGGTACACAGTTGTTTTATTAAAAACATAAGTTGTTGAGAGAGGTTTCCTCCATGTTTTGTTGTATGGCAAAACAATGGAAATAAAGATTTGGTTTTAAACATGAAACATACATAAACACTTCGCAGTTACTTTCCTGGCAAACCATCGGATCTCTAATTGAATGATAAGAAAGCACGTGGGTTATATAACACATCATTAATTTACTAAACCTTTCTAATTTTTATTTAACCACAAACGTGGAAAGTGCATGTCTTATAACAGTACATTTTCTGTGGGAGTTCAAGTGAAGCTGAATGAATTGCATGTTTTTTATTTGCTCACTTTTTATATAATAAAACGGCTTGGTTTGAAAATATTTGACACGCATACAAACAAAGTATAAAGAAGTATGTCATGCATATATTAAACACATGAAATCAATTTGTGCTGTTTAATGTTTGATAATTCAGTCAATAATGCAGCGCTGATATAAACTTTACATTAATAAAGCATACTACATTTTTTATAGAATACAAACATTTATTTGTTCTTCCGCATCTTGCTTATGCTGCATATCTCGGTATCGTTATTTAATGTAAGAGTTTCCATAAATATTACTCATTAGCTATAGCGAGATTAAAACTTATTAAGACGTTTAATAGGTATGGCAGAGTTCAAGGAAGATTAAAATTATTCGTAACTTTTTGCTCTAGATCTAAAATCTTGGCTTGTTGACAACACTTAAATCCTATTAGCATACAACAGTTTAAATTGATACGCTGTTGACTAAATATCCTGTCAAAGTATGGATCAAATGACATTGTATTTCTATATTAAATTCAGTATTTCGTCTTTCATGTTTTAAAACGTTAATTATTAAACAAATGTGTAATATTAACACTTAAAAACCATGTTTTAAAAAATAATGGTTATGGTTAACAACCTTATTTATGGTAAATACCACATGGATAATGGAATAAATATGACTGTATAGTAAAATATTAAAATAATTATTAGATTTTTAGCGCTAAATTGTATTCATATTTCATGATTCCTCTTATTGTACTGAGTATAATTGGTCGAAAATCTCGGTGTAAAATAAACATGTATTGATCATATGTAAACATAAATTTGGACAAAGAATGCTGCTACAGCAAACGTGACAAGAGCCAGTTGCAAACAGTGTGATATTTTACAACGATTGTTAACAGTCATAATCCGTACTGACATGAATGGCAAAGCTGGTGGTATCAAGATAATTACAGAACGTACGGAAAGTGACGTTCGAGAAGACGTATCCGAGTTTACTTAAAGGAAAAGTGCTATATGTACTTGTCATCATTGGTTATTGTGCCTTGATCAGGAGACGATGCTTAATGCATTGGCATATAGTGTCGTTCATGATTAGCATGTGCAGTCCGCATTTGCTATTCAGGTACGATACTTTACGCCTAAACTGTATTTTCTTTTAGTAGAGACATATTATAAACGAAAACAATCAATTAAAGTGAAAACTGTATGCACAATCATGAAGCTTCCCTTTCATACAGGCTCATATGTAAAAATAACAGCTACTCTATTTAGTCAAAATTAAATAAATTGCACAAACATAACGCACATGCTCACGTGTTTCTACAGTGAAGTAGTAATGTATCTACGTTTGATCTAAGTATACACTCTTGTATTTTAGTGTATTGTTGCCTTGCATATGTTTAATTTAATCATTATTCAGTGCGATGGATCAGTTTCACTAAATTAAGGATTCTTTAAAATTAATTTGTGTTAACTTTAAAAAAAAATCAATATCGAAATTCTGGAGACACCACCGACAAATATGTACCATCAGCCATTATTTGAAGGCGAAAATAAAATAAAAACATTCAATCATTGTACATTTCACATATGTTATTGTTCTTGCTGAATGATAAATTTAGTTTGTTGACATGTATCTAACGTAAGAAACGCTGTCATGTATTAGAACGTATTAAACACCAATAAACAAGCGCGCAATTGAATTGTTAAATATAAAATGGGTATTTCATGTGACATTAACAACGTTCTTTACTAACCTGGTACACTTTTACGGATAATACGGTTATTGCTTTTGATACAAAAATGATTGTCAACGTTCAATACAGCTTAAATGTTTTATTAACGGGTTATAATTACATAACAATAATCAGTAAAACGTAAGGAAAAACGAAACAATTTATCATTTACAATTTGCATACCTTATATAATAGGCTTTTTGATATCCAAAATGTTCACAGCAAACGCCATGTATTGACATTCACATTACGAACATCAAAACATCGGTATATAATATTCTTATGTCGCTGTACTTCACTTACATTTTGTTTGCTAACTTCGTTATGCAAGCAAACCCTTCAATGCAACATCTAGTACTTATAGCAATTGTATTTGACAGCACTTTCTCGATCCAATACCTTGACGGCAAAGAATGAATCTGCAAGACTCCTTGTCTAAAATGCAGCAAATGCACACGGTTTTTACGTTTGGATATATAACACTATTCTGACAGACACATTCGACTGATTTAGAATACGAATACTTTCTTACGTCATCGAGTGTTACCATTTAACCGCTATACAATTGCAATATGTTATTGTTGTGGGTTAATGAATACATCAAGGAAAACGAGATTTTTTACAACTAAATAAAATTCTCATTGTCTGGTAAAAATTTAAGCATACTTACTTCACGCAATTAATATACATAGGTGCGCGTCTGTAACAGTTATGATCTGTTTTGCATTATACCTGCAAGGCCCGACTTATACATAACTCAATACATACCACTTGTTAGTACTCTCTTTAGCTATTATGTGTTGTATTGAACATATACAGACAGTTGGCGATATTTTAAAACAAACAACGAAACGTTTGAATTAAAACGCATTGAACAAACATGTAACATTATACAAGTTCACGAGTGTGAATCTTGTTAGAACTGTTATATGTCAAACGTTCTTATAAAATTTCAATTCATAATTGTTCAAATTAAAATAATGTTTAAAATTATCATAATAATCGTATTGATTGCGAATGATAACATCAGTTTAGCATTCAGAAAATAATGTGCTTCGCATTTGCAAATACGATCACGATAACGACGCTGTTTTTTTTAAGATGAACCAAACCAATTTAGTTAAAATAAGGCTTTTATCCTTTTGGCCATGCTATCCAGTTTCTATCGATTAATATATGTTTTTATGCCATTTAGATTAATGCTGTTTGTTCGAAGAAATAAAGGGAAAGAAATACAAGAAATTTTAACTTTGACTTTAAAGCCTTTAAAGACCTTTCACTTGTACTTTTCTTTAGCGAGCATTGATCATTCACTCAACTCTTTAATTTTATGTCATGTGGTACCAAAATAAAGATACAATGCAATTATATGTATAAATCGTGTCACTGTTATTTTAATGTAAATAATATTGATGTAATAAATAAAAAAAAGTATCGAAACACATTTTAACAACAAAGCTGTTCAAAGATAACAGTATATAAGCATGAACATATAACCGTCATGAGCAATTACATAATCACTTTAATGTATGTTGTTTCTTTATCAAAACTATATTACATAAAGCCTTATGTTTAAATTTCGCAACGACACAAATATGTATACAAATGACATCGAGCCAACAATATCGAAACGATGCGATATTTTACACTGTTTGAACTGTCATGACGTATTTTATTATATAACGTGCATTGTTTCCTGTATTGTGTAGCGTTAAATATATTATATGTGATATCCGTTCACACACTCTCCGAAAAAGTGTTACACGTTCCTGTAATTATTGATTTGTATCAACAATGGATGGTTATTCTTACAATAACAACCTAGTACGCCTCAAACAAAGGTAGAAACAGCATATATATATATATATATATATATATATATATATATATATATATATTAATAAATAAATAAATAAATAAATAAATAAATAAATAATATATATATATATATATATATATATATATATATATATATATATATGTGTGTGTGTGTGTGTACCAATTCTACTGTATTGTTAATACAATAAATGCATTGAAAATCAATTCGTATTGATATACCTGCTAACAATAAATATTTTAAACAAATAAACTCCGTTAACTCCACAAGACACGATTATAACACTACCTGAACATACTTATCCTTAATATACATTTACACATTTTTTAAATTGTATTAGACAATCACCAAATGCCTATATTTTCTGATAAACGTCAATTTCGTTCTCATTTATCGATACAAAAATATTTATGATTATCAACGTTAAATATTGTTATTATTAAATAACAAATCAGACTGAAGACATAGAGAAACACTTTTAAACACAGTTTGATCGGATACATGAAACAGTGCAATATTCAAGATTGGCACAACGCATACACTATTGTGTTCGTTATCCACTTCAAATAATCACATTCTGCGACAAAAATAAAAATTACTATTAAGCCTGCATGTATATGTAATACTCAACGAGCACTGTAATTGGCATAAAAAGAACTTACTACAGTTGTATGCGGCAGATCACTCAATAAATATTACAAGTATATGTACATACAACAAGACGTAATATGTTTTTAAAAGTTGGTAACTTAATATTTGTTTTATATTATAATGTTTATTTTAAATATTTTTAATATTACATATAGCACATCAAAACATGTCAATTACTGTATTTGCGTAGTAGATTTAGCTCAGCATACATATGTAATTAAGTTCAGCATATATATGTTATTTACTTTTCCACAAAACTGACATAATCTCTTCGTGCTTTGCCCAGTAACGTATTGAACGCGTGGACAAGTTCTAAAAATATACATTCAATAAAGTTATTGAATAAAATCATTCTCATTCATATCAACGTCGTAAAGCACTTACACAGATACATTTACAATACTATACTATAAATATTATAATAATGCGTGTTAAAACACATTAAAAAAACGTTGACCGTGTTGTGAACTATTAAAATTACGTTCTTTGATGCTACTAAATCTACAATTCCTCTTGTACATGCAAGCAGTCCTTACAACACTTATCTGTTCACTGAATTGCTCAGATTGCCCTAATGCAGAGTCATATATTCTTATTTTCCGCTTTCGGTTGTTATTAACTACAAGCAATTTCCAATCAACATTTTTCGTCGTTGCACTAAATAAGGGAAACGCAATAAAGTACGTTGACAGTTTCATGTCATTCGCTGTGATGTATGACTAATTTATTATGCCGGCTGCAGCATTCCATTTACTTTTACTTTCATGGATGTTGATATACTTGCGTTATAAGTATCGTTTACAGAATTTAGGGAACCGCCATAATGGGTACTCCGTCGATATAAATACGTTTGTCTACATTTTCTCAATTCCGACGTACATCAACGGTACGTTTTGAATCAGATTTACGAGCGTTTATTTAAAAAAGTAAGGAATATGAAATTTTAGGGACATAATCATGAGAAACATTTGTATGTCTACCCGGCCGCTTTACTTTAATCTAAGGAAAGTGACCGGCTTCATATACAATCCAGACCATAAAATACAAAAAACTATGTATCATTCGCTTTGATGGAATTTACGTATTCTTGCAATGGATTGTTTTCATTTATATTTGTATTCTTAAATGACCTTTTATGTTATGTTTCAAAAATGGCATTACCACTTTTATGGAATTTACGTATCCTTGCAATTGATTGTATTTATTTATAAACACCGCTATGATGGAATTTACGTATTCTTCCAAATGATTGTGTCTATTTATATTTGCATTCTTAAATGCCCATTTATGTTTTTTTTAAATGAATGTCATTACCGCTTTGATGGAATTTACGTTTTCGTGCAATTGATTGTATTTATTTATATTTGTATTCTTAAATGACATTGATGTTATGTTATGAAATATTATATTATTATACCTATTTACGTGACAGAGAATAATGTGTATATTTGTGTATGAAGACGATGTACTTATGTATAAGTCTGAATACACTGTCTGTCTGTCTGTCATTAATAGTGCACACGTATTATTTTATTGCAAGTTCTTTCACTCAATGGTAAAATATGAACCAAGAGCATAAGAACAAAAGTATAGCTACTTAATACAAATAAATACTAAATTCATTCTTGTTTACATGAGCACGTTGCATCATAAAGTACAAACCCCATATAACGTTAATGCTTTGGAAGTAAAATGTAAGGCAGGATGTAAACACTCCGATTACATAGTTTAAATGTATGTACCTGTGCTAACATGTCCACCACGTTGTATTATATATTTTAATTGTTCATACGTACTGTTGGAGCAAACCATCAACAGTTTGTTGCTAATAAGTTGATCTCAGTTTTCTATGTGTTCAGGTATAATTCTTATTTTCGTGTGCTGTATGAATCGACAAACGCAGATAAAACAACGTGTACAATTTATTATTAATTAAATTTATAATATTAAACGAGAATGCTTATAATATGTTCGCCCCATACAAGTTAAGACTTGCCATAAAGCTCGAAACTCGCCTTATACGACAAAAAGGCGGCCAATATGGAAAAACTTGACCAATTCGGAAAAAGGTCGGCCAATACGAGATTCAGCCAATCAGAAACCAGGTAAAACTCGGCGTTATATGTGAATCTAAAATTTCGACAATTGTGTTTTCATAAAGATTAAACAGTTAAAAAATCACCAGCATTTATACACTCTTAAACAATTGTGCAACAACACTTACCTTAATTACTCGATAACCCGTGAAAACCTCTTTATCCACCCTTTGATTTTTTATTTGAAAATGACCGTTATAATTTTATAATGACATACTTACCTAATTTCTTTATTTATACCACAAATAAACATCATTTGATGACACAGCCAGTTAATTTATAGTAAACATGATTAAAGAAGGAAAATGTTTGATTTTTTTATTTTGTCAAAGTTTGAAAATTAAGGTCATCCTCAAAGCATGCGTAACAAGAAAAATTTTGATTTTTTTTTACAGTTTAAAAATTAAGGTCATTCTCTCTTTACTTCAAAGTATAATATTTCAATTATACAATAGGAAATACTAACATTGTAAAGTTTATAACACAATAAAACAGAATAAAACATTTTTTTCTCAACTAATTATATTTTTCAATTATCAATATTTGAATTTACTGGCCAAGAGAAACACAAATATATATCCTAATTACCCACCGTAGCACTACAAATTACACAATGTCTTCTTAGTGGTCATTTGGACCTCCTTTGTGGTCCTTAGTGGTTCCTTCGTGGTCCTTAGCGGTACTTAGCGGTCCTAAGTGGTCCTTAGTGGTATTTAGTATGACCGGTGTAACCACTTCAGTAAGGTTCAAAATTTGAGCATACATACATAACAGCTTTGAATATGTTCAAGCTGCAATGAGCGCCGAAAGCAAAAGATAATTCGAAATCATGGAGGATTTAGAAATTGAAAATGCAATTCCAAATGGCAATAAGTAAGTTTTCAATCCTTATTGTCTTTCTGAGTTGTATTTAAAACAACGGTAGGGGATCCAGTGTGGCTGGAATGTTATTCAGGTCAATTTTGCATAATTTCGCGACTTGTCAAATTGTGTTCCTGCATCATGTAATGTCTTGAATGCCTCTTTCATCATATACCAAATTTAAAGGCTATTGTTCCTATGCTTTATCAGTAATATCGCCTTCATATTACAATATTAATGAAATAATAATTATTCTTCTAAAATTAAATGCATGGAACATTTGTTTCCTCTTGCAACAATATTCAATTTTCGTTTTAAATTAAGAAGGTATCTCTTAAAGGTTTTTTGGTGTAGATAACATTTTCAAATCATTTTGCATGGAAATATAAACAGGGAAAAAGTTGTATAGAACCGAAATTTTGCTATTTTTAAAACTTCATACTTTATTTAAGAGCAAAAACCTGTAATTCGAAAGTGAAATTCAAGCTTTCCTTGCTGAATAATATTATAAAGTTAATTAATAAAATTGTCATAAATTAGCTGAATTCATATTGGCTTTGATAGTGCGCTTCAGACAACTGTATTGTCCTCCGGCCTGTGGCCGCAGGTCAATACAGCTGTCTTCAGCTCAATAACAAAGCAAATATAAATTCAACTAATTAATAACATAGTATAGAGATATAGGAAAATCAACAAAATGTTAGACGATCTGTTAATTTGAAGCTAGACACCTTATTTTATCTTCAAACACGAATAACTAATTACACGTGGATATCATACGATACCGTGTTCACTTGTATTGTTCATAAACCTTAAAATTTTGAATTAATAAAACTAAAATTTTGAGAATTTCGTGAAATAAAATTTTAACATTTAGTACTAAATAAATTTCGTTATTCATCTACTTTACAATGACATGATCCGACAAACAAATGAACAAACTGCCGGAAAATCTTAAATCTTCAGTGCTGATAATCTCATAGGTGTAAGCGGATATGTAACTTATCAAACTGTGCATTCTTCATTATTATACAGACAATCTATAACTTAATAAAGGTAACCGTTTATATTTCTTTCAATGAACCTATGAATGACACGGCAATATGACAACGATGACAATAAACATAGTAGAGAAATTTGAGCGTCTAAACATTTCTTCAAAAGTAAGGGATTTTTAATGACAACTAATGATGATTCTTTCACACAATATTTAGGCATAATCTCAATTTACCTAAGACAAACAGGAATTCAATGTACCAACTTTGTTATAAATTGAATGAACGTTTCATATTTGTTTTGGAACGGTAATTGTTAATTCTGTAAAAATACTCAACGAATACTCTTAATAAGACGTGTGTATATTTATTTGAGATGTCTGCAGCGGAAATAAGCAAACCCAGACATACTATTAAGTTATAGGACATCCTAGTAATACATATATCATTGTATTAAGGAAGGATTGATAGAAAATTGGTAGACGACAGGATGCTATGAATCGGGATGCGCCGAAAAATGGCATTTTACTAGATAACGTTTGTCAAAATGTACATCACATGAATTTGACTATCTAGTATAATGCAGAAACTGCTCCAGTTAATCTATAACTATAATTAATGGCATTTTACTAGATAACGTATATCAAAATGTACATCACATTATTTGACTGTCTTGTATAATGCATAAACTTCTCCAGTTAATTTATACCTATAATTACATGCCTGAATATGCAGTTTTATTTTTTTCGGTTTTGTTTTAAATAAGAGAGGAATTTGAATCGCTGCACTGTAATGCTTATATGCTTTATGATATGCCTTCGTAAAGTGCATTGTATCTGTGTCATAGCAGTACAAGTCGGCAGTTGAAATTGCTTTATAATTGTCAGTATTATCAATAATCACAAATAGAACTGTAATAGCATTTTATTTGGACTTGCTGCAAAATATAATGTGCAGATAAAACATAAACGCTTAAAAATGCGTGTTCGATACAGTAAGTGATGAAATCGCACTGTGATATAACAAAAACAACAAAACAACGGCATCAGAATTAAACTGATCTTGAGTTTTCCGTTTTATTTATTCAGTGAATTCATCATCTAAAGTGCAAAGACATTAAACCAGAAGGCATACGTTTCTCGTTAATTATATATCCGTGTGCAGATCTATGGAGAAATCAGGTGGGATTGTCTGACATTGAAACATGGGCGACGTGCAACCCCAATTACATAATACACCTTCAATATTGAGACTTCACTAGCTATCGGGACGATACTCCGATACAAGTGTTCCATATTATATTTATTCAATAAATTCACAAATCACATATTTAAGCTAATCATAGGTTCATGAAGTTGTGGCTGTATTCTTTTGGTACAAATATGTAGGTTATAAATAGAGTCCGATAGGCGATAACGAGCAATTCGCATGTGTAGATGAAAGTGAATAACAGTAAGCAATCCGATCATAAAATCAGTGGCAATACGTCATACAATATCAACCAAGTTTGGCATATTCGTCAAACATGTTTATTCTTATAAGACAATAAGATATAGAATCTCATCTTATTGGGTTATATAATATTGATTGCGAAGATGACCCTAAACTTAGTAGCGAGCGTTCTTTAATTTATCTTAATTGGCATAATGCTTAATATAGGATCTGCCTTGAAAACCCATACTTGCGCAATAGATATCAACACATTTAATTGGGTTTTATTGATAAACGAATTCATGGTATACAATCTTTACTTTGAATACCTTATAATTTTCGTGGGTTCATAAAAATGTTTAATGTTCAAAATATAAGTTACATTAAAGACATACAATTGAAAGGGGAAAATGATTGGATAATAACTAACAAAATACAATTCCGATCGCTTTAGAAGATTCAAAAGTTCGACGTCGAATGGTAGATGATGTTAGGGAGTTTCAAGTTCGTAGAAATTAAAACCACGCGAATGTAAAGCGTAAAAAAGTTTAACAAAATTAAAAATTATACAATAAATCTTAAGAAACATTAAAATTTAAGACAATATAACCTGCAAGGCTTTAATGCAACGAACATAATTTAAATGTTGATACAAAATTCAATACATACAATACGATATTAAACAAAGGTGCTGCGTTTTCTTAACATGTCAATCCATATGAATTTCCGTGTAATTGCAAGTACATTTTCGTGCATGTGATTTATCGCGAAATCGCCTTGAAAATGTGCACTAGGTTAAGCTCTTTTTGATGTATTACTCTGACTCTGGTATTAAGCTTTTTCATTAGTTTACCAAGTGCTTTTTAACGAAATGTATATAAATCGATAATTTCGCCGCAATGTTATAAATCGATATTTGTTTTCAAAAATATCGTTTTCGTTGTATACATAATACGAAATGAAAAGAGTCGTCACTTCACTAACAACAATTCGTACAAAATATCTGACAAACTCAATTAACTAGTCATGGGTCAACTTAATTACTTCGAGAAACCCGCCCTTGACAAGAATGAAGATATAACCAATCAAACTTCTATCCTTTCCCAAAACCATGGCGAGATTTCATGTGATACGGTAAACTAATCAGTTTTGCAGAAAGCGTTCATCACATATCACATATGTGCCGGTAAATACACGGTTTTAAAAGAATATATGATATGCAATACTAATATAAATCAATACAAACTCTTATATTTTGTGCTTAATTGCGCAGATATGTTTTATATTTCAAGAATGAGCATCTCTCATGCATATATTATATTGGACGAGAGGGGAATGACATGGAAATGGACGTAAACGAAAATTGGCGGACGTAAACTACAATTGGCGGACGAAAATATCATATAAAGCATACGACGAAACAAACAAAATAACATGATGTTTATGGAATAGATTGTCTTATAATAATATGACTAAGAATGTTATCGATTAATTAGACAACTTTTAAGTGAGATTCTATGTATTCGCCCAGTTTGCATATTACTTATTGTTCATTTTTAATAATGTTAATACTTATTAATTATGATTAAATGATTTATAATGATTTATCTTCGCCATAGAAACAATAAATGATTGCTCAAAAAGAAAACACTTTAAACCAGGTGTGTTACAACTTGTGTTTATTGTTCGTACGTAACACATGGCAATGGTTTAAATTTTCACATACATACAACTCGTGTATTGCAACTGTTACTTAGAATTTGAAATAATAAATACATACATGCCTTTGGAGCCGTATAATGCTGTTGTTAATTACGCGCACATAATTATTCTCAAATATAGCTCCATAACATTTACCTCGAACTTGATATCTTATTAGTAAACATGAAATGTGTCCTAAATTTCATTGGTTTTCTTTGGGTGCAAGTTTTGCACTATTAGTACGAGCCATTACAGTATACTTTGTAAGGACCTCTACACCCGATAAAAGACGCTTTCTAGTCGGTAAATAAATTTATTCATCATAACGGTATTTTAATATATGAACGCATACAGGTCGGTGCTTAGTTAACATTTGTGAGCTATACCAACAATGTTATTTATTTAGTTAACTTCTCACCATCCATTTGGTATTTAATTGTAACATTAAATATTGTTTGTTCAGTAACGTGACGTAATATATAGTTGTTTTACATTGTAAATTCCAATGAACAAAAAAACAACAACAACGCCAATCGTATCGATTTATTTAAGGATTTATTTAAAATATGAGTTTTCTTCACACGTGTTTCTCCAAACAATAATGGGATACATATGCACATTAACCTCTCAATAGGGATACTGACGCCTGAAATAATATAACATGTTGTTTCGGAAAAAAGTATCCTACTTTGTTGTTATCTGAAACAATTAAAATGCTGCTACAGATTCCAGAATTAGTCTTGGATATAAAACCTAACAATGAAGCCATGTACACTCTCATTCATTAATAAAACAATCAACGATGTTAAAGTGGTTCATGTAATGATTCATATCATTCATATCCTTAATGGTGCCGTTTTTTAATGAAAAACATAAGTTGTCAAGACAGGTTTCTTCCAGTTTTAATACATATACATATTTAAATAATGCTAGCATTAAATGACAATGGCTGAACAGTGAAGAAAATAAGCAAATCCATGTAAGTCGCTCAGACTTCGCAAATGTAGTGATTAAAAAATACACATCAGTGTATTGTAAGATTCCATTATTTCATGAGAAAATTAAGTGAACCATAAACGATGCGTGTGTGGGTATTGTGACAAATGGTCTTGTTCGACTCATCTGTTGAATGAAACGCGTGTGTTTCTTTGACATGCGTAATATTTCTATTTTTGACGCATTTAGTCTATTGAATAAACACATCACGAACATATGTTTATCATATTAAGCGTGAACAATAAGTGCAACGGGGAAATTTGGGTACCGTATTATGCCAGAAGTCATTCCTTAGATCTGCACTATATAAGTGTTCTTATTTAATTAAAAATTCCACATTAACTGTTTGTCAGCTACATCAATGTATGCCGAAACAATGCAAATGACGATTTTTTCTAAACATTGAAGATACATACACAGTTCTCAGTTACTTTCCTGGAAAACCATCGGATCGCTAATTTAATGATAACAAAGCACGTGCGCTATATAACACTTCATTTACTAACTAGAACATTCTAATTTTTAGATAAACAGTTTGATAGCTTTTCATGTGAATCTTATTGAGTTGCGTGTTTTGATATTTGCTCAAACTATTTCCTGTGTGAAATTTCGATGATTGCATTAGATTGTGTCATTTTGCTAGCTCCATTGAACATTGTTGTAAAGAAGTTTTTACTAGTTTTTATAATATAAACGGCTTTATTTGAAAAACAATTGACATGAAAACAAGCAAAACATAAAGAAGTGTGCCATGTATGTATTAAGCACATCAAATCAATGTGTGTTGTTTAATGATTGATAATTTAGTCAGTAATGCAGGTTTGATATATACTATATATTTATAAAACATACACACAGTTATTTGTTCAAACGTATCATGCTTATACAACTTGTCTCGGTATCGTTATTTAATGTATAAACTCAGTTGGTCAATACTAATTACTTAATAATAGCAAAAGCGAGATAGGAACTTTTTATGGCATTTAATAGGTTTAAGCAGTGTTCAAAGCAGATTTAAAGTCTTCGTAACTATTTTATGTAGATCTAAAATCTTGGGTTGTTTACAACACTAACATCATTTTAGCATACAACAGTTTAATACGCTGAAGAATCCAACCGTGTTTTTTAAACACCATTGCCTTTCCATGACTTTCTAAAGAGTCGCGCTTTGAGACTAACTCTATTCTTTCAACTTGGCTATGTCTCTCTTAGCTTCCGTTTATTTTGCGTTTCGATGGTTATCCAGAGAACATATGACATCACCAAAAGTACGGTCGTCACAATACTAAAAAGGCTGATTATCACAGAACACTTTGCTTTCCGCTCGCCTTGTTTCGGGTCGCCGTCCCTATAGAATCTTGCTGCCGATAAGGAGAGATACATGGCAACCAATCCGAGGGGTATATTGAAACAGAGGCAAACGAGGCACGCAAGTGTCAGGTTGGTATCTGGAACGTACGTGGTTTCATAGTATTGTGTCCCCGTCTGGTAAACAATGTTGGTTTTCTTATTATCCTTAGACCTCGATTCTAGTGTCTTCGGCTCTGTTGTCTGAATCTTGTTTTCTGGATTGACCCTTGTACAATGTTTTATGCTTGGTCTGTCTGTCATGCGGGATGACTTAGGAGAAGCCATATTAGCAGCCGACTGTAAATATATAGTTTTGTTTTAATTTATGAGTATTTAAGGTAAATGCAGTCTCGGGAATACCTTGTGTCTGAAACAGTTTAACAAATAAATGGTTAGATCCAAAGCCCTCGCTATAAAGGAAAATGAATAAAATTCGTATCATTGAATAGCAATACTGTAACATCATGTTAAATGATTTTATGTTGACTAAATATCATGCCAAAGTATGGATCAAATGATATTTTATTTCTCTATCAAATTCAGTATTTCTTATTTCACGCTTTGAAAGTGTTGATTATTAAACACATGTGTAATAAATAAATATCACAGTAACAAGCCACGTTTTAAAAAATAATGGTTATTGTTAGCAGCCATTTTTATGGTTAACAACACGTGGATAATGGAATAAACATGCCTGTAGAGTAAAAGTTAATTTTTTTTTTATTTTAAACGCTATTTTTTTCCGTATTTCATGAAACCTTTTATTATAATGAGTATAACTGGTCGAAAATCTCATTGTAACATAAACATGTTTTTATCTTGATCATGTATAAACATGAATTTCGACAAAGAATGCTGCTACAGCAAACGTAACACGAGGCAGTTGCAAACAGTGTGATATATCGAATTTACTAAAAGGAAAAGTGCTATATGTACTTGTCATGATTGGTTATTGTGCCTCGATCAGGGAAGACGTAGCTTAATTCATAGGCATTAGGTGTCGTCCCGGATAAGCATTTGCAATCCGCATTGGCAAATCAGGTACGATACTTTACGCCTTCATTGTATCTTTGTTGAGAGGAGACATATTATAAACGAAAATTTCAATCAAAGCGAAAACTGTATGCTTACTCATGGAGCTTCCATTTCACACAGGCTCATATGCAAAAACAACAGCTATTATATTCAGTAACAACCAAATAAATAGCACAAACATATATACAACGTATACACATAGCACACATACCCACGTGTTTCTACAGTGAAGTAGTAATGTATCACCTTTTATCTAAGTATACACGCTCGTATTTTAGGGTTTTGTTGCCTTGCATTATGAATAAAAACTATATAAATCATTATTCAGTGCGATGGATCAGTTTCACTTAATTAAGAATAAATTAGTTTCTTTATAATCAATTTGTGTTAAAGCGAGATTATACGATTTTGTTAAGTATTTATATATGAATTTATATAAAATGTAAAAAAACTTACTATATATATATATATATATATATATATATATATATATATATATATATATATATATATATATATATATATATATATATATATATATTTATATTTCAATATAAATTAGATTAACAGTTAAGAAGGACATGTGTCTAATAATGAGAAAAATCCAAATATTTAAATCTGAAATCGGAAATGTCTATACAGTCGAATTCGCCAGCATGTATATCATACATGTACGATGTGAATCAATAAATATGTATATGACACACGAACACTAACTCTGATCCTAATTAAAAGTCGAATGCTTCGGTCATTGTAGGAAATTACGTCCGAAATATCTTCGTAACAATCGGCTCGGGACGCTTATTTGTCTTTGCTGCATTTTATGAAATTCGTCTTCAATGTATAATTTTTCTTGCCTATTTAGTGTTATTGTAATTTATCAATATATTACAATTTAACACATGTACAAAATCGTATGGTCTCGCTTTAACTTGTAAAAAAATCATATATCAAAATTATGGAGACATCACCGACAAATATATTCCATCAACTGAGGCATTATTTGAAGGCAAAATAACATAAAAACATTGAATCATTGTACATTCCACGTATGTTATTTTTCTAGCTGAATGATAAATTTAGTTTAGTAAGAAACGCTGCCATGTATTTGAACGTATTTAATACCAATATATAATCGCGCAATTGAATTGTTAAATACAGAATGAGTATTTAATGTGACATTTAAAACGTCCCTTACTTACCTGGTACACTTTTACGGATATTACAATTATTGTTATTGATGCAAAAATAGTTGTCAAAGTTCAATAAAGCTTAAATGATAAATTAACAGTTTATAATTACATTACACTAATCAGCACAACGATTAGGGAAAACAAAACAATTCATTATTTACAATTTGCATACCTTATGTAATAGTCTTTTTGATATCCAACATGTTCACACCAATCGCAATGTATTAACATTGTAATTAAGAACATTAAAATATCAGTATATTATATTATTATGTCGCTGAACTTTAATTACATGTTGTTTGCTAACTGCATTATGCGAGCAACCCCTTCTAAGCAACATCCAGTACTTATAGCAGTTGTATTTGACAGCACTCTCACGATCCAATACCTTGACGGCAAAGACTGAATCTGCATGACTCTTTGTCTAAAATGCAACAAATGCACACCGTTTTTACGTTTGGATATATAACAATATTCTGACAGACACATTCGACTGATTTAGAACACGAATACTTGCTTACGTCATCGAGTGTTAATATTGAACCGCTATACAAACGCAATATAGTATTGTTGTGGGTTAATGAATACATTTAGGAAAACGACATTTTTTACAACCCATGTAAAATTACTCATTGTCTGGTAATAATTGAAGCATACTTACTTACACAATTATTATTCATGCCAGGCCCGACTAAACTGAAGAGAAACCACGTATTATTATTCTCTTAAGTTTTACTGTGTTGTATTGAAACAATACATCTTTTGCGATATTTTCGAACAAACAACAAAACGTTTGATTTCAAAAGCATTGAACAAACATATAACCTTAAACACGTACTTAGTGTGAATCTTGTCAGAGCGTTTATATGGCAATCGTTATTAACACTATCAATATATTATTTTTTCAAATTAAAAATCATGTTTAAAGTTTATAATAATAGCCGTCCCTATGCAAATGATAATATCAGTTTAGCATTCAGAAATTAATGTTCCTCGCATGTGCAAATACGATCACGATAACGACGCTGTTTTTTTGTAAAGATGAACCAAACTGATTTAGTTAAATTAAATAGTGTTCTTATCTTTTTGGCCATGTTATCCAGTTTCTATTGATAAATATATTTGTAATGTCATTCAGATTAATGCTGTTTGTTTTGTCGAAGTAATAAAGGGAAAGAAATTTTAACTACGCCTTTAAAAATTGAACTTAAACTTGTACATCACTTTGGCGAGCATTGATCATTCACTCAACTCTTTTATTCCATGTGGTACCAACATGACGATCTAATACAATTATATTTATAAATTGTGTAACTGTTATTTAAATGCAAACAATAATGAATGTAATAAATAAAATAAAGAATGCATCGAAACACTTATTACCAACAAAGCCGTTCAAAGATAGCAGCATAAAACATAAACATATAACCGTTATTAGTAATTACATAAACACTAAAAAAACTATATTACATAAATTATAAAGTTTTGATTTCGCAATGACCATTATATGTATACATATGCCATGGAGCCAGCAATATCGAAACGATGCGATTTTTTACACTGATTTTACTGGCATGACGCATTTTATTATATACCGTAGCTCCTGGTTTCGAGATGCTTGAAGTGCATTGTTTCCTGTATTGTGTAACGTTAGATATATTATATGTGATATCCGTTCACACACCCTCAGGAACGGTGTTACATTTACCTGTCATAATTGGTTTTAATCAACAATGGATGGTTATTCTAACAATAACAGCCTAGTGTGCCTCACATACAGGTAGAATAGTATTAATAGGAATATGTATGTATGTATGTAAGTTTGTTCCCACTCAACTGCATTGTAAATAGAATTAATGCATTGAAGATCAATTTGTTTTGATGTATGCACTAAACAAACTCCAAAACAATGATACTATATGAACTCCACATGGCGCATTCTTGTTTTTCTACACTACTTTCATAAGATAACACAAACTATAAACACTACATGAACTAACTTACTTACCTATAATGTACTTTTAGATGTTTCTTAAAATTTCATTAAACGATCATAGTAGGTATTTGTTCTTTAAATGTTTTGTATTTAAGCAAAGAAAAGTCTTAAATCATTATAGAAAAATATGCCATTCAATCACAGCTTAACATCTAAAGAACTGTATTGTATGTATATATTTTACATTGTACAATTACTTCATCCTATACTATTCTGATAAACGTCAATTTCATTTACAGTTATCGAAAATGTTTATGATTTTCAACGTAAAATATAGTAATGATTTTACAAAATCGGGCTGAAAACATAGAGCTACACTTGTAACCACAGAATTGTCGATTACATTTTGCAGTGCAATGATCAAGATAAGAACAACTCAAACACTATTTTGTTCGTTATCTAGTTCAAAAGATTTCATTCTGCGTCAAAAACAAATATAAATGTAAAACCAATATTTATATGTAATACTCAAATTGTACTGTAATTGACACAATGTGAAAATACATAACAGCTTCGTTCTGCTGCCCATACCGTTCTGATATCAAAAGAACTTACTCCAGTTGTATTCAGAACACTCACTTTTCGATAGTCCAACGTTATACATGCAGTCTTCAAGACGCCTTCTTCGACGAATCAAATGCACACGATATTTCCATTTTGAAAAGTTTATATAGTGTATGTTTTCTTCAAATGATAATATATTTCATAAATATAACACATAGCACATGAACATGTGCTTTTGTCATTTACTGTATTTGCGTAGATCTAGTTCAGCATACTTATGTACTTAACTCTTTTCACAAAACTGACATAATCGCCATTTGGTTGTCTTAGTAACGTATCGAACACGTGGAAACATTATAAATATATAAATGAAATGAATTTATTGTATAAAATAATGTTTCATTCAAATCCACGTAGTGAAGCAATTAAAATCTTAAAGGGTTTTATCATATTTGAACAATTCACACGCTTTCAACCGAATACTAATTGCGTGTTTAAACGAATTAAAAAATGAGTTGCCTGAGTTGTGTACTTTTAAAATGACGTACTTTGATGCTACGTAATCAAAATGGAAAACAACTACAAATTAACTTGTACATGCAAGCAATCCTTACAGCACTTATAATTTAATTGCTCAGTTTTTCGATTTATACGCCAAATGAGGAGTCACAGATTATGATTTTCCGCAATATGTTGTTAGAAACTATGTGCAATTTGCAATCTACAAAGTCAAGGTCATCACTGGAGCGTTGTGCTGATAAATTTGCTCCCTAATTTTACATCAAAACTACATGTTTATAGTAGTACTAAAATTTAGTACAACATGAGCAAAAGTTAACTGTTCATCTAGATGTAAATTTGAAAATATAATGAAATAAAAGGAATTATTTGAAAGTTTCAATTTCGAAAGACTGTACATTAGCTGAGTGATGGTTGAGTTGTTTTTCACCTGATATCCTGATATCATCTTGAAAAAAAACCTGTGTACCTGTGTTTCACCTGGATTATTTCTGGAGTAAAAGCTGTGCATGACTAATTGCTGGGCGATCAAAACAAATTAGACGAAACATAACTGTACTGCAGAATAATTGCTAGCTTATCAATACAAAAAGGTGCGAAAATAACTGTACTTATCAATTAACACAAGGAGTGAAGTTGCATCGAAAGGTCAGCCTAAACCAAGCTTCTCAGGGCTAAAACCCCAAACAAAATAGGATGTGACACAATCTCGACCGGATAGTGAATCTAGCAACTCCAGCATTGAAGAATTTCAAGTCATTCAAACACAACTACAAGCAATGACCGATACAATTACAAGTTTGAGGGATGGTCTCAAGGGTATGTTGAAGAAGAAAAAAAGTTGTGCAACTGATTACAAACACTGTTAAAACACTAATGAACACAATTACGGCAAACATTATTGAAAAGGTTGAACAATTAGTCAGTGAAAAACTTGTTGACATGCAAGCTAAATTATATTCATCGGGTTATGACAACAAACATCTCAAATACAAGATACGATTTTTTCTAGAAGACAAAACAAACTATGATCTAAGCAAACTGGCTCACATGAATTCAAATTATAATGAACAATATTCAAGGGAAAATAACATAAAAATATTAATATACAAGGAAATTGAGAGAAAGCCGAAGACTCAATCACCAAAGAAGTAACCTCAATCCTAAAGAATCAAGCAGGGGTTGACCAACTGCTTAATGATATAGTGGCGATCTACCGTATCCCTACAAAAAGGGGAAAAACCAGGCAAGTTCTTATTAAGTTAAGGAACAATGCGGCAAAGTCCAATATTTTGCGTAAAGGCCCCCATGAAGAATGCTGGTTACAAACTGGTAGATGGTTCCATCTTCATCCAGACATAAGTAGCGGCTGGTATTTCAATGGATCCGTGTATGCCCAAACTGTTGCGAATGAAAGAATCAAATTGTACATTTATGATAATGTGAACAATGTGATAGAAGAGTTCTGGCGATACAGAAAATCAGGTGTGAGTGGAAAATAGAAGAAACGTACATTTCTATGATAAATAAATACAGTGATAAAGAAACATAGTATGTCCCTATTTACATATGAATCATTTACGTATTTTATACAAATGTGTTTAATAACAATTATATCTATGTCTCATCAGGTTAGTAACCAGTGCAATTTGTAGTTTTTTGTGTGTTTTTTTAACAATAGTTTTGTATACTTAACAGAAATTCACCTCCTGAATTAATAATTTGTTGAAGTAAACATTTTGGAAGAACTATTCAGTACAGTTTTAAACAAAGTAGAGGAAAAAAGAACTTTTTTCACATTAAGGAATTAAATTTAATTATAAATAATTGAATAAATGAATCCTAAAAGTAAACAACTTTCTAAACTAAAGGTATACAATGACAAGCATTAATCTTGAAAACAGTCTATAGAGTTAAAAGTTGGCTTTAGAAAACCGTTATCTATATTTAGCCTCAGGATATAATCTTTGGTCAAATAGATTGGTATAGTCCTTATCCGGTTTAACTTAAGAGGTTTTTATGTGTATATAATAGTTACTTGTGAAGAATATAACAACTCAATAACAACTACAAGCAATAAACTTTATTGTAACTTTTATGTTACTTGTATGCGGTTGTTCACATACCGGTCATTGTATGTCATTCTTATTACTTAGATAGTCTGTACTTCATCCGTACGTAGTGTTTATAGTCTGTACCTATTTGAGAATGCTCAAACCATACATGTCTATTATAGTCACTATCTACTTTAATTTAATCCATCATTTATTTAGCATTCGTAAATGCGAAGAATGAAAATATACCAAAGTCAAACAAAACAATACTTTAAGAATAATACAATCTTGTCAAAAATGTAGCAAGTAATATGCAAAAATATATATCATTTTATGTCATTGAAAAGATGGTAATTTTTACTAAAGTATCACTATAAAACATTCTTATTTTTCTTTACATAATAGCAAACTTGGAATAATCAATTACAACATGTGATAAAGATAAGAAAGTAATTGTTTAAAAAAATCTGGATATTTTTAGTAAAAATGAAAATATTTTTTTTAAATCTTGGCATGAATATTTCTTACCTTAGTATATTCAGGCTAAACAACTTTTCTCAAATACATGTACATACATGAAGAGGTCAATTATCAAGACTGAAGTGAGCTTACTCACTTGATTTTGTTGCACATTATAACTGATATGTACATAACTTTACTGTTGTTCTTAAATTATTCATGATCCTTAGTATATATGATTGAGGAATTTACATGCCCGTTCTTCTTGTATATTTGATCTTTATATGCTTGACAATTAGACTGTATCTATACTTATTGTTAAGATATGAATATAATTGATGGCCACATGAAGGTTGATGAAAATTCATATTATATATGTGGATGTATTTTTCTTTTTATTTGATATGTTTAACACATATGTGTTTTTAACAAGCCTGAGTACATGTTTAACATTTTAGATGTCCAGATAAATCAAGACTATCCATATCCAACATAAGCGCTATGTTTTCAGTTTTTATTTATTTAAGATCTAAAACTAATACCATATGCTTATAAGCATTTATATTTAACAATAGAATGTATGGTCACGTGAACGTAAATTGTATTTTTACTAATATTATTTTTGTTAGCTAGGCTAGGTTTTTTGTGAATTATGTAGACTTGAAAAAAACACACACTTTTTTGTAACTCTGCTATTATCTCAGTTTAACTTAATTAAGATCTAAGACGATACCATAGGCTTCAAAGCATTTATATGTAACAATAAAATGTCTTGTCTCGTTAATTTTAACTGTATGAACACTTTCGGATTTGAGAAATTGATACACCCCAAATACAATAATATGTAAAATATATGTTGTCAAATCAAGTATTTAGATGTAAATTCGCTTATATGTTTGTTGCCACAATCAATCCTTTTATGACAAAACTCCTTTTGTACATTTTGTTTCTGTTCCGTTGTATTTTTATGTTTAATTTGCTGAATTGCTCGCATCGTTATATGCAGAAGTTAAACAATAGTAATATTGTATATTGTCTACCTAGGTACCTGTTTAGTAATATATATCTTAAAGCACATTTTTCACCATGCCTTTATATAAATTGATAATCTTACATTCATCTCTTACAACTGTAGGGGTCTCAATAAAAGTAAAACACGTAGAGATGTGTTTGATTTTTTTAAAGAAAAACAAGCACATATTTATTAACTCCAAGACTGTCATTTTACTCCAGATATGAAAACTTAAATATACTCAGAATGGGACGGTGAATGTTACTTTAGTTTTGGGCAATCAAATTCAAGAGGTACTTGTATTTTGTTTAGAAATTTTTTACCAATCACAGTAAACAAAATTGAAAATAACTCACTTGGTAACTATCTTTTATTGAATTTGACATAGATGACACACCAGTTAACATTATGCCTACTATACGGGCCTAATAAAGATACGCCCATATTTGTGCAGACCTATTAAAACAGATTACAGATTTTCAAACTGATAATTTCATTATATGCGGATACTTAAATAGTGTACTAGACGTTAACTTGGACTATCAAAATTACGCAACCATTAATAATAATAAAAATGCAAGAAAAACACTGCAGTCTATTGTTAGAGCCAATAATATAATTTATTCTGTTAAAAACCTTAATGGCACTACTCAACAATATACATGGAGACGAAGATTACATATTTTCAAACTGATGATTTCATTATATGCGGATACTTTAATTGTGTACTAGACGTTGACTTGGACTATCAAAATTACGCAACCGTTAATAATAATTAAAATGCAAGAAAAACACTGCAGTCTATTATTAGAGCCAATAATATAATTGATACTTTTAAAAACCTTAATGGCACTACTCAACACTATACATGAAGACGATTAACACCATTGCAACAAGCTAGACTTGTTTTCTTTCCTCTAATAGTTTGTCATACAAAATTAGAACATCTACAATTAATTCAAGTTATAAATCAGATCATTCCTTCATTGACCTAGACATAAGTTTTGAAGAAATAGCACACGAAAAAGGGCTATGGAAATTCAATAATTCACTGATAATTGATATAACATATTTAAACTGCACCAATACTTTGATAGAAAATGTTAACAAACAATATTGTATTCCAATACACAACATTGAAAATATTGACAACAGTACAGTTTGTTATCAATGACCAGCTATTTTTAGAAACATTACTTATTGAAATAAGAGGAAAAACTATTTCTTTGTCATCATATAAAACTTAACTTAACAAAAACTACGAATCTAATTTAATTAAAGAGATTGATATACTTCAAAAATCATTAAATGAAACTAATGCAGACCAACGTCTTGCCTTACAAAATGAATAAGAAAATGTTCGGGCAAAAATTAGCTTAAAGGGGCATTTATTCGTTCTAGAGCTAAATGGATCGAAGGTGGTGAAATACCCTCTAAATACTTTTGCTCGCTTGAATCAAACTATTATACAAACAAATCGGCACTTTTTATTGCATTAGAAAATGGTGCTTAGTTAAATAAGCAAAATGATATTTTAAATGAAGCTGTTGCATTATATGAAACACTATACAAAAAAAGGAAAACGAAATTGCATATGATATAAAAGCTGATTAATCAAATGAAAATATACCCAAAGTGAGTAAAGTTCAATTTGATTCATTAGAAGGACTGCTATATATTAAAGAAGTATCCACAATACTTACACATATAAAACATGACAGAAGTCCAGGCTCAAATGGATTCACTGCTGAATTATTTAAGGTGTTATGGAACAAATTAGGTCACTTCATTGTTAGAAGTATAAATTATGCTTTTATGATTAATTCCTTGTCAATAACACAACAGCATGGCATTATAACTTGTATTCCAAAAGAAATCAAGCCGAGATGTTATTTAAAAAACCTGAGACTATTTACCTTATTAAATGTAGTATACAAACTAGCATCAGCCTCAATTGCAAATAGGTTTAAACAGTACTTGATATTTAAATCTTTAGAGATCAAACTGGTTTCATAAAAGGTCGATTTGTTGGTGAAACACTAGATTACTTTATGATATATTGTAATATGCTGAAGATAATAATTTACCTGGATTACTAATGACATTTTGAAAAAGCATTCGATATCTTGTCTTTTAAGTTTATAGAAACAGCCATTAGCTGTTTTTAATTTTGGACCAATGTTTAAAAAATGGATATATATGTTTTGCATAATACTATGGCATCAATACATATGAATGGATTTTTGTCTAACACTTTCTGTATAGAGAGAGGCTGTCGTAAAGGAGACCCTTTCATTGCTAACATTTTCATTTTATGTGCAGAAACGCTTGCTGTTAAAATAAGGAAAACAATGAAATTAAAGGCATTACACTAAAAGACATAGCATATAATATATCTCAATTTGCGGATGATACATCTCTACTTCTTGACGAGTCAAAATCATCCCTTAATTGTACGTTAGATGTGCTTTATGATTTTTCAAGATATTCTGGACTGTTGGCTTGATGTTCTTAAAAACTATGTTTTGTATATTGAAAAGCTGCCTATAATAAGTTGTAATGATATTCTGGATATGCCTCTATTTTACAATCATAATTTGAAATTTAACAACAGTCATATTTATATTTAAAGTCTATATGAAAGAGGTATTCGTTTTGTAAAAGATATTATGACAGATAGAAATTGCTTTATTTCCAAAGAATCTTTGGACGAACATGTCGGAAAAAACGTAAATTTCTTATTATTCCTAGGATTAATTAACAATATAAGAAAATATATAGAACAATTTGAAGATATGTCGATGTTTGACAATAAAACTCAAGGGCCTATATTACCAACATATATAAAGAAAATAGTAAGCAGCCCAGAAGAAGATAAACATATTTATGAAATACTTATAAAAACAATGACGTTCCAGCATGTCAAACAAAATGGAATTCATGTTTAACTAAATATAAATATATTAGTTGGTTGCAGTGCAGAATAGTCCATAGAATCTTGGGAACAAAATCTACTTAGTTTAAAATGAGAATTGCTGCCAATAATCTGTGTACTTTTTCTAATAATGAAGTAGAAAATATTGTACATTTGTTCTGGTACTGTCCATATTCACAAGAAATTGTTAAATATGTTGTTTAAACTATTAATCGAAGAAAACCAAGTGAAAATATTGATATTATATGTCAAGATCTAATACTCGGAATCACGACCCCAAAAATGAACGATTTTAACATTTTGTGTCTAGAAATTAAACTATATATTTTTCATTGTCAGAAGAAAAACACTGTCCCCTCAACATGTGGGCATGTAAATAGCATGAAGCACAATTTTGAAATATATAAAACCACATTCAAATCAGATGATCAATTAAGAGACTGGTCACTTATAAAAATATGTGTAGACATCTCCCATAATGAAAACACTAATCATACATAGCCCATTATTTAGATACTATTAATATTGTTAAACCGCCAAATAGTTTGTGAAGTCTGCATTTTTTATGTATTTTACATTATGAAATTCAGCACTTAATTTATCTTTCAAATGTGTAATATATATCAGATAATATATATATACATACCTACATCAAAAGTCTTATAATATGTATAAGAAAATTTGTTGGTATAGTGCTAGAGATATTAAGCCGTATAAATTGTAAAATAAATATATGTTTCATAACTTCATGTATGCTGTACTCAAATAGCTGCACTTAAATATTCTGTAAAAAACATGCTTTCATGTATGCATTTTGTATCTTACGGATAAAATATAGATTATGTACTTCTCTAATATTTGTTCGTATAATACTTTTATAATATATGCTTGTATGTATGTTATGTATGTATGCCTGTAATGTCTTACAAAGAAAATAACATACTTGTTTAAAAAAAAATGCAATCTACAGTTTTCGTCGTTGCATTGAATAATGGAAACGCAATAATGCACGTTATATACACTGTTTCGCAGTTTAATATCATTTTCTGTGATGTGTGACGTATTCATTCTGTCGGCTGCAGCATTCCATTTACTTTTCATTTCATGGGTGTTGATATATTTGCGTTATAAGATTCGTTTCCAGAATTTAGGGAACCACAATAATGTCTACTCCTTTGATGTAAAGATGTCTCAATTCCGACGTAGACACGCACAACAACGGTGCGTTTTAATCAGATGTTCAAGTATTTATTAAACAATATACGAATATGAAATTCCAGGGACGTAATCATAAGAATTATTTACATGAACACCCGGCCGCTTTACTTTAATTTAAGGAAAGTAGCTGGCTTCATCTACAATCCCGAACATAGCATACAACAAAACATAAAACATACACATGATATAAACATGGAACTAATTCTATGGGCACAAATACACCAAACTGAGTACATGTGTGGTAACCAACAGAAAAAGGTAAATATAAATATACTTTGCTTTATCCGGTTAAATTTCATGCCGAAATACATTTAGCCCAGTATGTATCATTAATACACCCGTATAATTTCATTGCAATTTGTTTTAGTAAATGGTAAAGTATTGCACAACAACATAAGAATAACATTATAATAACTTAATACAAATAAATACTACATTCCTTCTTGTTTATAAGAGAACATTGCATCACATAGTAAACAGGCCATATAACGTTAATGCTTGCAGATGTAAAAACTGCGATTACATGTTTTAATGTATGTACATGTGCTTACATGCCCACAACTGAATTCGTCATATTTACTGTTAAAGCAAATCATCAACAGTTTATCGCTAACAATATGATCTCTGCTTTTCATGTGTTCAGGTAAAAATTACATTTTCGTCGGCTGTATTAATCAAAGGAGACATAGAGACATAGGACAATTCACAAAATGATAGACGATCCGTAACTTTGACGCAAGACACAATTTTTGTTAAATCTTCAAAGACGAATAACTAATTACACGTGGATATCGAACAATACCGTGTAGAACTGTATTGTTCATAAACCGTAATATAATATTATGCCTTATGAAAAAACTAGTAAACTTTTGAGAATTTCGTAAAATACAATTTTATTGCTTTTAGTACTAAAGAATCTTCGTTATTCATCTAATAAACAATAACATGATTCGAGAAACAAATAAACAAACTGACGGAAATTCTTTAATCTACAGTGTTGATAAGCTCATATGTGTAAGCGGGTATTTAACATATCCATCTGTGCATTTTATATATACAGACAGGCTCTAACTTAATAAAGGAAAACGTTCATATAGTTTCACTGAACCTCTATCTGTCACGGCAAAAGGTATCTTAGATTTACAACGGTTTCGTTGAACGTTGTTTCTTTTTCAGCATATTAACTTACTTGGTAGCATAGCATACCGATGTTGAAACATCATGTAACATTGCATGTTTAATTTTGCAATGTTTGCAATGTCGGTTTGTATTGGCATGTTGGCGATTTTGCGAAATTATCTCGTCTGATAATGTTTCATGAATGTGATTATTTCTTTGTTTCTAAGAGTATTGTTTATAAATTAAAAAACAAATTACAAAACAACCTGGCGACAAAGAAAAATTACTAAAATAAAACGTATGGCAAGACAAGTTTTTTGCAGCACTTATTATAGTTTCTCGAATATAATTTACATCATACTTGTTTCTTTTCGTGAGTTGCTAGATAGTGTCGATGTACAACATGATTTGCTTTCCACAAGTTAACTGTTCCAATATTGTATTGATTTAATATTTTTTTACTGTGAATAATGCAGTAGAAGTATTGCGAAACATTTGTTTAGGTCAGTAAACATTTTGCATATGAAATACTATTGTAGTTATTGAAAAGGAAGGAAAACATGTTCGGTTAATGGAAAATTGTTAAAAAGAAAAGCATTTCTTATACCTTAATGTATCTTTTAAACTGTTCAAACATAACTCTCAACACGTTGTATGATCAACGTATTTGCAATCGAAAGCCGGATATCCATTATTGTTAGCCATACATGAAGACATACACGCTATGCGATGAATTAAATACACATCGAAGTTATATTTCAGACTTATCAATATTGTTTTTCTTTCACATATGACGCTAGGAACAAGAACCTATAGCGTTGATTGTTTAAATGCACACGGTTTGTAGCCAAATCTAATAAAAGTATCCAACACATGAAATATTTCTATATTATGAGAGTTGATTCGGTTTGATTTAATGTGCATTGTTTATTAAAATGTTGATGAAACCTATTGATGTAAATACCTACATCGTTACGATATATGACGAATGGGGATAGCTGAGCTAATCAGGCTACGTTCTTAAATGTTTGTTTCACAAAGCACATTCATACCGCCCTCTATACTTCGTTGATGGCATTGTATAATGTAAATTCTCTATATTTCAATATATGGAACAATACCATGTTACAAAACTTGACGCACTATAGTGAATGTTACAAAATGTGTTTGTCGCAGGGCAAGATTAATGTTTTAAACATTAATCGTCACGTCTTAGCAAAAGTATATTCATTTGAATGTCCACTGGCTAATGACATTTAACTTTATAGTGTTGTTTTGTGTGTAAATATATGCTACAAAACAAATAATAAGTTCATCATATACACATACAAGATTTAGATGTCTTCAGCGGAAACGATTTAATTTAGGCATAATGTTTCGTAATATGTCTTTCGTGTAATTCACATATGATTGTATCATTTATTGTTTTGTGTAGATTTAAATGTGTTCATATACACACGGAGTACGATTACTTTTAGCCAATGTTAGCTGAGAAGGTCCATTTTAAAAAGATTTAAACGATTATTTTGTAGTATTCATTGTTTGTTTTGTTTGAATAATTGATCTCCTTTTTCAAATGTGTTTTCGAGTATGAATCATATGAGCCTCGTTCTTGGAAGACGTTGCTTAATTCATGTGTGTAAAGTGACGTCCTAGATCAGCCTGTGCCTGTCTAGTGGACGAATATTAATGCCTGTAACAATCCCGTATAGATCAATAAAGTAATTAGTTATGTATCCATATATAACATAAACATTATGTTATATAAGAGAACAAATGATAGAAATTTAATTACAGATATATATTCATAATATGATAGATATTTGTAGGTGGATTTGGTCATCATAAATGTTCAAAATATTTGGGTTATTTCTTGCATGTAGGAGCTGGTTCAAAATATTGGAAAGTTTATCAATAGCAAGTAAACATGAAAGTCAACAAATTGAAAGATCAAAGATATTATATTTAAATAGAAAAATCAGAGTCAGTATGTTTAACAAAACACTTATTTGATTGAGTGATCGACGCTGTTGACATAGGGATTCGGGCGGTGGTGCTTTGTTTGCATCGGTCATACAAAGTATTTGTATATTAAAACTTTATATCACCATGTTCGAAAATAAATGTCAATGTTCGTGTAAATACTTGCATAGTTTCTCCATTCCAAGAGTGTCATAGATTCAGTATATTTAGTAATTCAAACAATCAGCAATAAGCACGTGCAGAAACAAACACTATTGACCAATCAAAGTTATAATCGAGTTGTAGGCAAATTAACATGTAAACAAAATGTAGATGTTTTGTCAGAATAAGACACACTGCGCTTAGATTTTTTGGTGAACGGATCGGGAAAGATCCAATCATGTAGTTATCGGACTGTATTTGTATGACTGAATATATGAATTATAGTAGATAATAAGTTGGACTGAAATTCATATATGGCGTTGTTGTTGAGTATTTTATTCTACGTTATACGGAGGAATAGACATTAATGGAAAGGGACGGACTTGCCCTATTCGCATTGTAGCAAAATGTAGCTTTTGCGAATCTCGTCATTATGGCAATGTACAATATGCGCATGACGTGAAATCGAACAATAGGTTACATACTGTTAAATTAAGAGAAATGAACTGTGTTGTTACTGCGTGTCTTCCATGAACAATGAACGATTACGTGACAGGCTAATCTGGAACGAAGGACGACACTTCAGGCATAAACATTTAGCCCTGTTGTCCAAAAGTGCGGCGTATATTAAAGTATTTCTCTTTATTAAATTCAGCTTTATATAATTTACCAGCCTAAGATAAAGTTTCAATAATTCTTTTAACATGCACGGAATATTATCATGATTCCTAATAACACGCAAATACATGCTTTATAGGAAAAGGCGCGTGTTCATAAAACAATACATTCAGTTCTTGTGAGGCAAAACTCATACGATATATTGGGAGATGATAGCAGTTGTTAGCCCATATAATAATAATTAGCCAATACGCATAACGCTTTCTTAATCCTGTTGCTTTATTTGTTCAATGCAAGCGCGTGGTTACGTAAACAAAAACTAATACACCCGTAACTTATGAGTGTACTTGAAACTTAGTGGTATTGTACAGAAGAGAATCCCGACGTTAATAGTTCCTGTGTTTGTTTTGTATGAAGAAACTGTTTTGCAGATCCAAGCTTTACCATTTAGCTATTGGTTTGCGTGCTTTGGAATGCATTGCGCAGTGTTGTTATCTGTTTTTTAGGGGTGAAATATATATACATATGTGGATTTTAATTAGTAGCAAACGTTTTGTATAAGGAAACGGTTTGTGTTCGGAGAACATTGTACTTGATGTTCACTGTATGGTAAGTTCATGGTTGAGTTAATAAGATTTAACTCTGCATTTAGACACGGAATATTGTAGTACGAATACTCGTATGTGTAGACCAAACATAGAATTTTTGATTACGGTTGTATTATATACTTTACTTTGATATTTGTTTATTTTGTGAATTGCAGTGCGTTACTTAAATTGTTTTAAAGTATCTTTAAGGAAAAAAAATTATTATTACTTATAATAAACTCATCGCACATAGTGCTCGTTTAAAAATGAATGTATACAGATACATTCATGTATAAATGTGCACGTGTCCGGTACTGATGAATTAACAGTACAATGGTATATTGATATCGATCACTTATTAAAATTTACTGATCAATTTGCAATTATACATCAATTTCACATTATAACGGATAAATACACACGGAACATAATGTAGTTACGAATAAAAGAGTTAAAGTTTTGAACAATAAACACGTACAAACATATAAATTTGATTCTATGGGGTTTGACATTTGGCTTGGAAAAAAACACTATCAAAGTGGAGCATACACAATCTAATTGTTATCTATTGATATGTACAGTTAACTTTGATAGCTATACGGTTATTTATTGCTTTCTGCATTTCATACAAGAAAATAACTTAGACATTCAAACATTTTTGTTAGCAGTTGAGTAACCATATATAAGATGCAATACTGTATTAACATATGCAACTTCATGCACATTTTTAGTAGAGAAATTATAGTTATCATGGACAACACTTAACGCTATTCCTAAATATTTTCACAGCAATTGGATTGGATCGTTAAGTGCAAATTGTTGCTGGTTAAAATCAGTAGAAAATTCCAGCTAGAAAAAGCCAGACACGCTTAATGTGTAATTCAACGTAAACAACTGCTTGTCGATCTTACATCAAAGTGAATTATTTCAATTTACTTTTATTACTTATAGGATCATTACGTACCACTTGTCAACATTTCGAAGAACAACGTAATGAAATAAATGCAAGTGTAAGCTACATCCTTGCATATTCGAAAAGATTGTATGATGTATATCAGTAAGTCTATATGAGCCATTTAAACCATAACACTTTCTGGTCATTCCCTCAGGTTTTTGTCAGGAAACCTGTGCTGAAAAGACAATAACTAACTGTTCCTTTAATCGCACTAAATGATATATGCAATAATTGCCTACGATGAACTACTCAATTTACTCAAAGAATTGTTCGTAAATGCAGCTGAAACACTCTCTCTAATAACTGTAACATCTGCTAGCTTTTGTCTGCATATCATATTTAAGGCTAGTATATATCACACCTTTCAGTAAAAATCTATTTCAATTTCCAATACGTTATAGCACCTAACGAACTTCCAAAGTATTACTTCACTGTCAAAGGAGCTACAGTTAAATACTTGGAAAAAGAGTTATACAAATGGTACGATTGAATAGGAAGATTTTGAACCGATTTGTTTGCGTGCAATTGTTTCGATTAAATACAAAATGGAAATGTCATCAATCACTTTTAGGCACACTTAGTTACAAAGATTTCGAAAATGCAGTATAATTTGAACAATTGTGTTGATATGCTTTTATAATTATGAACAAAATTGTATAAGTATGCCATATACATTCGCATTTCAATCTTTAAAAGAGTACCTGTGTGGTATTCATAAAGCTCCTTAGATTTGAAGAGGATATTTCCTTAGATATACCGGTATAGGGAATCGCCGTAAGCAAGGACTTCGTAACTTTCGTAATCATACAACTCCTTAGGGATTTCCTTAGGTGAGATTTCACCTTAATAATCTATGGCAAAACAAAGTGTTTCCTTCCATAATTGTATACGTTCGCGATTCATAATACAAAGTAGTGCGTTAAGCGAAAACTGGAGGAATGTACACATGAGATTTAAGTGTACACATACCTTTAAATGAACGCTTTATGATTGCTAAGTGGTTTATTTTTCTGTTTAAATCGTTTAGTCAGTGTAATCATAATGTTATTCTTTTTTATTTTGTTTTCGTTTTACGGTGTTTAAAGACGTTGTTTTAAATAATAATATAAATAACATACTGATTCAAAATGGAACTCATCTTCAATAACATATGAAGCCTTATGTAATTACAAAAGCTACACATGTATACTTTACTTTTAGGAAAAACACATAAAAGGGGACGAGGTTTAAAAGGATTGCAGTAAATGCGTGACATATTAACATTAAGCTAACGTTTTCTGCAAAAATGGACCCGTCTGACGTGCCGTGCCAATCGCAAAAAGCAGACACACCCATATTAATACAACCTGCAAATGTCGCGAAGGAAAAGGAATGCATTCAGCAATCAGAACCTCAACAGTCGACAAGGGATTTCAACGACAAGAAGATAACCAACATCGATAACATAAAAGTGAAACAATTATATGGAACCAGATACGTTCCGGATACTAACCTTACTCTGGCGTGCCTTGTTTGTGTGTGCTTTAATCTACCCCTCGGTCTACTTGCTATGTATCATTCTATAACTGCTGCTAGATTCTACAAGGACGGGGACCCGAAACAAGGCGAGCGAAAGGCAAAGTGTTCTGTGGTGATAAGCCTTTTCAGTATCGTGACGACGGTACTTCTGGTAATGTCGTATGTACTCTGGATATCCGTTGAGACGCAAAATAAATGGAAACTATGACTGTCATGATTATAAATGTATGCTGGACTATATTAATAAATTGTTTGGGTTCGAAAAATTGTTTCAGTGTAACATCGTCTTACTTGATGTATAGTGCAAAGTAAGTTGTATATGACTTTAATTGTTTTATCTTCCATCAACTTGAAGTGCTATAGTTGAGCAATTGTGAACACCCTATATCCGTAATCCATCTTTATAAAACCGTGGGGTTCACTTTAAAAAACTCATTTATGACTCAAGCTAAATGAAACATGGTTAGCCTATTTATGATGACTCTATCAAGCGGAGTTTAAATTTTGGGGTCATGCTCGTCAAACAAATTGTCACCAGGTCAAATGCTAGAAAAGCTTGGTTTGCACAATAGAGGCAACATTAATGACTTAATCATGTTAAAACCTAGCTTGAATGTTTGTTTTGACAAAAATGGCCAGGTATAAATCATTAGTTAAGTAGCGTGGTAAAACTAGATCGACAAGCACAGTCGTCGGAAATCGGCGTCCGTTAATAGATGAGCGCTTAATGGCTAGCATGACTCGCTTATTTATTAATATGTGTATGTCGTAGTGGATATAATCTCAAATATTCAATTTAGTCTAATCACCATTGCAATCACCACTACTTTGTAATTCTAATATGTATATCACTTGTCAAAATGGAGTTCTAAAAGTTGACATTATGCCAAATTATTTAGCTCTCCTTAAATATGTACTTCCTTAAATGTAGCGTTTGAACTTAGAACATATTTTTGAATATGTTCGACATAAAGATGAAGTTGCCATTAATTTATTCTAAACTGAAGCACACTTTTGGACCGCATGTATGGTTTTTCTTTCAAATAATATTGAATATATTGTTTATTTATTAAGTTTGATATTCCTTATTAAAATGTGTAGCTATGTTTTGTTTATTTTATTTCACTTGAATGCACATTTTGCGCACACATACATTAATAAGCGATAATTTTATGTCGTTCTTAAATTATATTCTGACAGATTGTAAAAGAAACTGTAGAATTATTCTTTAAGAAACAAAACTTTTGTTATAATCAGTTGAATCAGTGTTAACAATAACATCAATTAAGGATAACCTATATTCATTTTGGATTGTTGGCACAGTAGAATGACATTCCTGCAAAACTTCAGATACAAGTTCGTTATTCAATCACACAATCGGTCTTGTAAAAATCCCGTTTACAATATAATTGTGCCAATTACTTCCCAATGTGATCAAGCGATTTAACATACAAGTATTTCACATTACATATTATTTAAGTACATCTTAGTTCGTGAGTTCTGTCGATGAATGTTTTGATTGCCTTACACAATTACGCCAGAGAGTATTAAGCTTAAACTAACGTAGATATCATTAAAGACAATTCAGATGCCATGTTTGAATTAAAATATATATGCTTGAATAAAAGTTGAGTTACATCAATTTGTAGAATTTTGTTTGTTTTACATACTTTACAGATAGCTAGACAACATACCACCAGATGCATTAACCAAATCGAATTTAATTACCTTAGTCATTTAGATCCACACAATCGATACATCAATGTTTCAGGCTTATTCACGACACGTACATTTTAACTGAAAACAGAGCGCGCTCGAATGATATTAGAATATCCTTTATCAAACAAGTGTATATGGTATCGTGAGTATGAGTCACGTGGTTTGTATTATTCTAATTTGGACCTCGCTTTTAATATGAATGAAAACTCCATAAATTTCTTTTTTTTATTGTTGTCTTGCTTGTCAGGCCTATCCTATGAACGTGCATTACATTGTACGTAAATACTCAATTATGAAACCAATAAAACTGAAAAAACCCAACCAACGGCAGACTGTTTTTTGTGTAAATGCTCCGGATGTTAGACATTTTGTCGATACACTTGTATAACTTGCACTTGTTTTCCTGAAGGTAATAATTCATCTAAAGAGACATTATTAGGAAAGAAGAACGTGTTAAGATCCCGAAGTACTTTTTTAAAGGCAAGTAGCCAAAAGTCTGCAACGTACGTAAAATCAAACATAATGATTAAAGCTATGGTCACATAATTGCATCTGTCAATCTAGCAAATAAGAAGATGAAACTGGAATAAAGCTACCCTTACCTAACACTAATGACATTTCAAATAATATAACAAACAATGAAACTTAATATTTACTAATTTACCTAGCTTTGCAATTTTATCTAAAACATTCCTAAATTACTTTACTGAAATGTATTTACATAATGGTTAATAAACAAAGAATTGCAAATTCTGAGCAACGGTGAAATTAAATAAATACTTGTATTAGCAAATTTAATTATAGTGGACAAATGTTAGAACCTTTAATCAAGGCTGTTGGAAGTGATCATTACACTCCTCCCCCTCCTAATGTTTCAAGTTGTAATGAACATGAGTGAATGGCTGTAATTAAAATGTACTAAATTCATGAAAAATCACGCAGTAAATCTGTGTTAGCCATTGCTAATTAATAATAATTGTCTTGTTGGTGAGGATGCGTATCAATTCAAGTTGTCTGCATCTGTTTTACCATCCAACTGTTTTCGATACTGTTAAATTAGTTTCATCGACTGGTATACGATAAAGTGTTCCGATATGAACATGAATAATAAAATAAATTATTTTTAAGTTCCTGTAAATATTCATGACATTATTTAACTGTTGAAAAAGAGGTTACAGTTCTGTTGCATTTGTTAACTTACGACCAATCGGTAATTTAATTGAAATTAAATTTATTGCAGTGTTGTTTGCAATGTGATTGAATCATTTCAAATTGCATTTATTTTTAAACGTTTTGCGAATATATCAAAACCAAGTTTAAATGCGCCATTCAAAAAGTTTCAAACCATTATAGTATCATTTACTTTTTCTATTCAAGATGTTGCTCACAGTTTTATAAATGGCTTGTATCCGGTGGAAAGAATATTGATTGCAAAAGAAGCAGTTTTGATATTTGGAGCATTGCGCAAATGAGGTTGATTTCAATGACTTTTTAATAATTATAAGCGCGTTCATAAACACTACACATAAATAGCATTTTTTACAATTCATTTGTTTTATTTTGGAACAATACAACGTGTTTGTTCTTACGAAACAGCACAACGAAAAAGCACCAACAAGATAAATGATAATCACCTTCGAAAATAATACAAAGTGACGGTGAACACGAACTATAAAATGAATGTGTGTTGTATAAATGCATCTCTCGCGGAATCATTGTTATGCTTTCTTGATAGTGTACGCCTATTTTATTTTTTTCAAAAGTCATTTTCCATAATCTCTTTATCATCACATTTCCCGCTATCTAATTATCGTTTAAGTGTTTGCGTAATAATAGAATTTGACACATTCTTACTCGCAATAGAGGGTCTTAATATTCATCGTATTGTGTTGTATTGTCAATAAGTGGGGGAGATGTCTCTGAGAAGTAAAATAGTCTTACCCACAATATCCGTCTTTACTATGTTGCTTTTTTAAACATGCATTCCATTTATTTTCTGAAAGGCAAATATCTTAATCGTATAGCTTTAGTATACATTATAATACCGTCAACGTATTACATGAACGTGAAGGTAATCATCGAATATTTGAATGATAAAAAAACCTCTTTTATTTGATAGTCCAATGGTAATTGAAATTATTGCTTCTATTTTTCATGAAAATGATTTAAATTATGCAGATATAACGTTAATTTGTGTTTTTCAATTATGTTTTTTATAAATATGTCTGAGATTAGAGTGGATTAACGAGCTCTGTGGCCCATTTCATTCATTCAAATAATATTTGGGTTTGTTATGTGTTAGTGGTTTGCAGCAATGAAAGACATTTTTTCAAGTGTTTCCTTTTATTATTAAAAGAGTCGTGTGCTGTAAGTGTGTGTGTAGTAAAACTGTACACACCTAGAAAGCCGCGAAATTTTCTCAAAGCCAAAGCAATGTGCTAATTTAAAGACATTTTTCTTATCGGGGGTCAAACCATCTATAACTATCAAATTTCAAGAATTAATGTTCAATTATGGTTATTAATGGTGTTGATATTTAGACAATCTAGTAGTTGCATTCTCGTAAAAACGTATACTCATTCTAATTTGGTCTTAGTCGGTCATATTTATAGCATCACTCCCTATGCTTCGTTCAGTGATGACTATTTTAATGAATACCTAGAAAGGGCTATTGCAACAGTGTAAACAATAATTTGACAATAAGCGGAAGAAAACTTCACCGATGCAAATTATACATTATTGCTCTGTGTTTAAATTGTTGCGATATAAATAATTTGAAATCGACAATGGCGTACTCGTAGTCACTATCGGTGAATGATTAGAAATAAGTGCAATCGGGCTCTTTTTGTATTTGTTTGGTCAAACATTTTACATCAATCTATTCGTGTGATAAGTGTTTCTACACGTTTAATATTTCACTTCAATTCAATTCAATAATTTTAGTATGTTTTATATTAAGAGGTCACCGTGGCGTAGTAAATATGTTTACCACTAAGCAATCTAAGGTAAAGGGTTCATTCCCCTCTTTTGGAGCATTATGTTAATACACCAGACGGACACAACGTGCAGATTCTACCAAAGAAACGGATATATAGCTGTTTAATAAGCATAACGATTTCAATGAAATCGAGTAAAAATTGAACAGGTTTTTGCTAAAATGATCTTCCTTCAATTATCCAATTACTAACAATCACTTGTTGCGTATTGCAACTTCTTGTGATTTTCGTACTGCTAACCATATCGTCATAGGCTGAATTTATAAATACGCTTCTCTAAACCATGCGTGAATCAATCAGGTAGCTTTTTCACTTAATTTATTAAGTAAGAATCCGAACGGAAATATTTATATTTTTCTCTTTATTGACTAGATTATTGTCTTTTGAATTGTATTATGTATTTGACAGATATATTTTTGTTAATGAAAAGATTGTTTTAAATGTCTAAATTGTGTAGCCCACTCAACATTCTCTTATCAAGAAGTATATATTACGAACAATTAAATGTATTGAAATATTCTTTATCTTTGAATATATGAGTACACGCTCTGTATGCAAAACAAAACAGCTGTGTTTAAGGTTTTATTAAAGTGTTAGTAAATTTAATTGAACGGACAATATGCAGTAAAACAAAGTCGAAAATTACACTTCTTAGGCGTCAATACAGTTACGACAGCCATCGTGTTGCTAATGTTAAAACAGACGTAACTATAGAGAATACTAGGTTAGCGTTGAATACAGAGAAGTTTATGTTGCGAGGCTTAGAACGCCGGGAGCGCGAGCTTTGGCGAGCGCTTTCGGTGTTCGAGCCGAGCAACATAAACTTCTCTGTATTCAACGCTAATCCTAGTATTCCATTTATCCCATTTGATTTTTTTTTCAACGCGACATTTAACTAACCTTAGCCTCACAATTAGTTTAATTCATTCTTAAAAATCGCTTAAAATCTAACGAATGTAACCATTCGTAGTGATATAAATGTATTTGTTCTGGTACGCAAAATAGTCTTTAAAAAAATCACACATAAACTGTAAAACTAGTAAAAATATCACCATATGCCTCGATTCAATTTTACGCAGCATGCGAATTGTAACACATTACGACAGCGAAAAGAATATTTTACTTTACTATAATTCATTTTATTTTCGAAAGAAAATGATCAAAATCCAATATGGCGGCCATTGCTCCTGACAAAATGATGTCGATGTCAACATAGATTCTACATGTACACTATCGACGAGTAAACAAACAAATGCAGTGACTGACACTTAATTTGACTTAATATGCAGGGCAATACGTTTTCCGACTTCGGACGACGAATTTAAGGACGCGCAGAACGTGCTTTTTTATATAATGTTATGGGTATGGTGTGTGTGATCAAATGCATCAATGGCCCCATGTTAAAATCATTTCCCCGAGAGCAGGACGACAAGAGTACAAACAAAAACCAAAACACGTTCGAACTAGAATCTTACCTTAAATTATCCTTCAAAATCCATCTAATAATCAATTTAACTCAATAATTGGCGATTTTGCATCTAGGGTCTTTAATAACTATTTTAGCATAGTTAACAGTTTATCAAATAATAGCCGTTGGTAAACTCTGCATTAGCAGATTTCTGCATACAAACATAATTATGTTTAAACTTGCACAATGTTATCTGTCTATGATAAATGCCCTTATTGTGTATAAGAAAATAATTCAATATATAAATACACAAAGAATGGAAAACATTCCATTACACAACAGATAAATCAGTAGATAATACCCGTGTACAAAATGGGACGTTCCGAATTCCAGTGTGGTACTATTTTTGCCATCTTATCTTATACTTTACACAGCTCTATGCTTAACGTGAATTAAATCGGAAAGCAAATATTGCAGATTATTTATGAATTGTGCGATATTTGTATGGCTTGTTGTACATTCTTAAATCTCAAAAGTGTATGCATGGATTATAAACAATGCACATTACACGAAATAAGGAAAATGTGCTTATTATCAATTGACAATTCAAATACCGTATGTCGATATACAGTACATGCACATGTGAAATTAGTCGCGTTTATAATAAATCGTCAATTTTTGGGGGGAAAATGACGCAATAAGTGTCATTTTATGACGCCATCAATGAGCTGATTCATTATACGGATGGCAAAACTTTTTGTCACATGACTAGATTTAAAGGTTGAAGGTCGTATAATTTTGAAGCTAAAGTTTTCCATACTTTATTTATTATGAAAAATCATTCAGTGGTAAAGTAAAAAGTAGTCCGTGCACGTGCCCTGTGCACGTGACAGGGCACGTGACAGGTATATTACACAGTGTTGAATACAGGCTAGTATATTCCATAAGGTGTTATACCGTCAATGTCGCATTTAAAACGGGATAAAATATTGTATAACGCTCTTATGAGGATTATTACATTTAACAGTCAGTATGTGTCAAATGAAGTTGGAAGGGTAATGTCCTTTGTCAGTTGATAATTGTGAATATATTGTGAAGTGTTGCCCTGAAGCATCAATTTATGAAGAACATGTAAAAACAGATATTATTGATTTTTTAAATGATTGGGCATAAAACGTAAATTTGTTTTATAATATCATTAGTATAGAAATGCAATCAAAGTGAGCGACTTTAAATATTTGATCCTATAAAATCGTGATGGACGTGTGGACTATATTATATGGTTTCTACTTTGAATCGCTGAATAACTTATTAAAATGTTAGGTGTGTCCTTCTTTGTATTTCAAAATGTGTATCATTTTTTTTGTCTTTGAAACATGATTTAATTTATGTGAAAAGAAACATATTCCGTGTAGTTTTTTTTAATCTGACGCAAAGGGATTCCTTAATTTCCTGCGCATGGACTATCTGATACACCAAGAGATTCTGACACGCATGGATCACTTAATCCAGCCGAAAAGGTCAAACTTAAAACGCCTCTTACAAATACAAGATAACCCTATACATCAACATTAAATTAGGCTAATAGGACGACACTTGAAGATATTGTGGATTTATTCGTTTGCAGGAGGACTTTTATAGACGAAAATCCCATGTAGGCGGAAAGTTTTGTCACTGATAAGCTTGATAATCCTGTGCAGACTGCGCCAATCTGGGTCTACGCTTTACACACATGCATTAAGCCCCGTTGTCCCATCGTTAGGTTTATATTTATTTATCTAGTATCTTCAATGAAATTCGTTTTAAGTTCGCAATATTTTACAACGTATACTTCGGATACTTTATAATTGCCGTTTGTCTTAGCAATTTCAGTTTACATTATCTAAGCTACACTAGAAACCAACACTTGAGAGATTGAATCCTTCAGTTTGTAACTAATTAAGGGGTGTTGCGGCAGTTTATTTAACCGAGGATATATTTATAGCAACACTGATGATGCTATTATTACAACTCAATATTTTTGTTATCAGTATCATCAGAAATGACCGAGTTGGTTCATAAAACGATTGTCAGTGGTTCGATCCCAGGCGGGGTTAACTTTTTTTTTTACTTTTTTTTCTTTCTTTAATTTCATACTTGTTTTATACTGGAGCTGTTTCGTCATGTTGTTTACATTTATCAATTTAAAGCATTTAAACACAAACTTCAAAAATCTGTGAACATGTAAGTTATTAATGATTAAAGTCGAGTTTGATACTGTATGGTATCATGTTTGTGATTAAATATTGTTTTTTATTAATGCCTTTTGGTAAGCTGTTGTGATCCCAGTTAAGATTGTCAACAATTTCTAATGTATATTTTTTCATATTTCTGAAAATCTATGTACCGGTACTTGGGTTTTGTCATATTGCTGTTTTTTTATGACATTTGACGTCTAGACGGTAGGGATAATTAAAAAAAAACTCTGTTAAAAGTGCGGTGACCCCCTTTTTAGTTGTGTTTTATGATGGAAATACGTAGATGAACATATTTGAGCAGTTTCGCAGAATTCTATTTGGCAGAATTTTTTAACATTCATTTATGTGGTTACAGTAGTAAAAAAATGATGGTTTTTTTTGGTGACATAAAAATTTAAAAAAAAATCTTAAAATTTAACTTGTGTACTCCATTTTATTGGTAGTGTGGCGTTTAATTAAGTGGTATATGATGTATCTTAGCTTACATAATATCTACATATTGCCAATTTCATAGGTTATTAATTGTTTTTACGCAATAAGAAATGTTCCTGTTTTATTGAAAAAGTACATGTTATATAATGGTGAATAAAATCAAAACAAGGCCGGTGACCCTATGTTTTTATTTCATTTTGCGTATAGTATTTGTATGTATATCTTAAATATAAATTTGTGACATAATCTATTTGATGGAAACAAATCAGATAAACTGCAGCAACACCCCTCAAATATATTTCAGGTATGTAGAAGATACAATTATGACTTCCGAGTCGAATGTCAGATGGTGTGAAGAAGTTTCAAGTGTTTGGAAATTAAAACCACGCTCACGTATTCCGGAGATACGTTTCACAAAAAGTATACAGATATAAAGGAATAATATAAAACGCAACCTGTACACATATTTAAGTTAAATACAACTTAAATAACATAATTAGGAAAGAAATTCTTGTCCGCAAAACATTATATACAAGACAAGTGACCAATTGCATGTACGATACATAACATACAATATGATATTAAACGTAAGATAATAACTGAAGCTGGACTCGTCTCTTTCGTACAACAACACGTACAGAAAACAATAAATCTAATGGCATGTGTTGTTTTTCTTTACGTGTGTATCCATATTTCTGTTGAAAATGTAAATAATGCACGTGTGTGTTTTTTATAATTATGAACGCATGTGCGCATGGCGTGTACTTGTAACTATACAAATGAGCTGTTACTACACAAACATTATCGCGTGTGTATGATTTATCGCGCAATTTTCATTAACATGTTCCATCACGTTTAATTCGTCGTGAGATAATGCTTTTGTATGTAGTATATTTGAATACATATGCATAAGTTAACCATGCACATGAAGGAAAAATATCATGCTCTTTTAAAAGTCTTCAAAGCCAACTATGTATCTTATACAGATGAAAAAAAAACGATTTTGTCTCATTTGGCAAGTTTCACTGAACAATTTTGTGAGAGTCTGAGTAGAGTGATAAAATGCGTTATCACAGCATGTACAAAATATGAACATAGCAGACTTGGCTAGACGTAAAATAAATGAACAATGCAAGAAAATTTGATGCTTTGAACCCGCCATTAACATGGCAATAACACTTCGAATATTGTCGTTCATTTAAGTGAGATTGAGGTATGTTACACATGTTTATGGTCTTGTGCTGGGCATTATTACGTTAATTGTATTTATGTCCTCTTCTTTGATCACACCGACTATCGAAATCTCAATACACAATGATCAAACATACATGTAAGCCATTCCATTTAATCATGTTATCGGGACTAATTGCATGGGAAATAAAAAACGATTTTATGAAGCCAAACAACATTCAAACATGCAAAAAAAACAGTTTTCAGAATACATTTTAAGCTATTTTTTCAGTCGTATCAATATTTTTTTGACTAAATATTATGCATACGAATATATTGAGTTTTTATTTACATGTTCGTTAATAACAATTTTCATTTACTGCAATCACTTGTTTTAGTTTTGATCGTATTTGTTTTGTGTTACTGTTTAAGTGAGGTTCGGTGCGCTTTTCAGCCGGATGTCTTTTACCGTTATATCATTGTTGTGTTCCTGGGGGTCATAAAGTGGAAGAATCCTAAAAGCTATTTGTTTATTTTTTATTCCTTGAGTGTCATCTGCGCGGATTATGATTATTATTCCACAACGTAAGGAAACTTCCCAGAGTCTTGATTTCGTACCATATCGCATGCAAGTATAAATTTAAGCCTTATTTATGAGGATTTTGAACTATTAATTCAATAGTTTGACATACTGTATTTTGTAATTAAAATTAATATTTGTGAAGTTTACTTAATTATTCAAATAATTATTAACATTCATTGTAGTTTAGTTGCGACTATAACCTTATTTGCAATACTTCATAATTGGTGATAAAGTGTTTACAATGTGTTAAATCGAAAGGCGTTTTCAGTCTTTACCGTGGCGTTAAACTAAAGGAACGTGCGAGTTTCAAAGAAGAATAAAGATGTATCAGTCTCTTTTAATCACGATTTACTTGTCGGCGGTAAATGTATTGTAGGTAGCACTGAATAAAGTCCATTGTACATAGTATCATGTTTCGGTAGGGTAGCATATACTTGTAGATAATCCGCACATTTGCTCAGAAATTGGACGTTTTTTTTAAAGCAATTGGGCGCGACCAAGTTTACATCATACACAATTGCTCGTTACTGTGCATACAATATTACTGCGCAATTATCGCGTACAATTTAAACACACGTACGATGATTTAAATCGCACTATAATTACAACGTCAGGCACCAGTAAAATGCAAAATAGAAATACACCAAGGCCAGGCACTTGTGATGCACTTAAAAAATCGGAGCCGCGGCAGAATTATTAATCCTTTAGGGCCGGTTCAATGATAAATAAATAGCTATATTGAAATGTGCCACAGCCGGAAAAGCACACAACTTCAAATACAAATTCAAACATTTAAAAAAGTATATATTGGAAACAAAATATGTATTATGTTAATGAAAAAACATGGCTAATTTTACAAGATTCAAACTTTAAACAGTTTAAACTATTTAGAGATTATCCAAATCATTTCGAAGAACATACTGAACATGTACGGAGTGAAAACAATAGGTTTATATTCTGTCAGGAAATATCAATCTTGTATTGCTCACTTATAACACATCAAACTATGTTTGAATTAGCCGGTCTTTACTTTTAAACATGTAACGCATTATAATTTCTCTCAACCAAAGTGTTTACTATCTGCAAGGAGAAAATATGTTCTAACGAATCATTACATTGATCAGAACTATGTGAGCTCCTGTGATGTGTTCGATCTTCAGAAATCTTTAAGACAATTAAATCGAAAGTATAATCATAAATAGTTTAGATTAATAAATTGATAGTTCCAAATCTAGATTTACCATACAAATGGGAAAATATTTAGTGCATGGCAATTAACCGATTTAAACGTGTGACTATATGACGAACAGAAAGAAATAATTGCTTGCCATATTGAAAACTTGTATTGATATTTATGTATAAACGTGTATGTTAATTGATATTTATATTTAAAAAAAATGTGTGTATTGATAAATTGGAAAATAGATAGACATTTTTAAAGTCAGTAATATTAAATTGAGTTGAGTTATTTGAGCGATTCAAACATTTCTGTAAAATAACGGGATTTTTAATGACAACTTTTGATGATTCGTTCACGCAATATTAAGGCATAATCTCAATGTACCTAACTTAGACATACCCTTGATGTACCTACGTTTTTTATAAACTTTCAATATTTTGTTTTAGAACGGTTTTTGTTAATTTCGTCAATATAATTAACACATACTCTCAATAAGACTTGTGTATATTTATTTGAAATTTCGATGTCTGCAGCGGAAATAAGCACACGCAGACATACTATTAAGTTATACGACATCCGAGTGATACATATTAAATTGTTTTATGGAAAGATTGATAGAGAATTGGCAGACAACAGGATGCTATGAATCGGGCAGCGCCGAAAAATGGCATTTAACTTGATAATTTATAGCGAAATCTGAATTTTACTGTCTAGTATAGTGCAGAAAAAACATAAAATGAAGTATTGCTCCAGTTCATCTCTAACTATAATTACATGCATGAATATGCAGTTTGATTTATGTTGGTTTTGAGTGCATTAAACATAGGAATTTGAATCGCTACATTGTAATGCTTAAATGTTTAATAATATGCCCACGTATAGTGTATTTGACTTTCTGTATGTGTGTCATAACAGTTCAATTCGTCAGTTGAAATAGCATAATAATTGTCAGCGTAATCATAAAACACAAATAGATCTGTAATGGCAGTTTATTTGGACTGGTTACCAAAAAGTGTGCGCAAATAAAACACGAAAACTTAAAACATGCGCGTTCAATAAAGTAATTGATTAAATCGTTGTGATTAAACAAAAACAACAAAACAACTTCATCAGAATATAACTGATCTAAGGTATTTCCGTTTTTTTTCTAAGGAATGCATCGTCTAAAGCGCAAACACTTTTTACCAAAAGATGTACGTGTCTTATTAATTACATTCCCTTGTGAAGTTCTATCGAGAAATCATTTGATGTGGGATTGCCTTACATTTAAACATGGGAGTCTTGCAACCCCAATGACATAATTTACCTTCAATATAAAGACTTCATGAGCTATCTGGACGATATTCCGATATATGAAACGAAAATGCTCCATATAAGAATTATTCGATAAATTCACAAATCACATATTCAGGAAATTAATAGGTTCATGCAGTTGTTGCTGCTTTCTTATGGTAGATAAATGTAGGCTATAAAACGAGTCCGCGAGGCGATAGCAATCAATTCGCATGTGGAGATCAAAGGGCATAACAGTAGTTTATTTTCCAAGCACAACTAAACGAAGTCGATCCTAAAAGACTGTTGCAAGACGCCATGCAATATCAACCAAGTTTGGCATATGCGTCAAGCATTTGTTTTGTTTTTTTAACAATAAGTGCTAGAATCTCATATGGTTGGGTAATATTATATCGATTGCGAAGATGACCCTACAATTAGTAGCGAGTGTACTTAAATTTATCTTAAGTGACATAATTTTTAATATAGGATGTACCTTGAAAATTCATACTTGCGAAATAGATGTTAACACATGATTGGGCTTTATTGATAAACGCATTCATGGTTTAAATCTATACTCAGGATACATTATAATATGCGTGGGTCATGTAAATGTGTATTATGCATAATATAAGTTACATTAAAGACAAACAATTGAAAGGTTAAACTATTTTGATAATAACTAACGGAATATAATTACGATTGCTTGAGAAGATTGATTGATCAGTTCGACGTCGAATGGTAGATGACGTTAAGGAGTTTCAAGTGCGTAGAAATTAAAACCACGCGAATATATAGCGTACAGACTTGTAACACAAATAAAACTTATGCATTGAATCTCAAGAAACATTATAATAAGAGACAATACAATACAATACATACAAAACGATATTAAACAAATGTAATGCGTTTTCTTAACATGTTAATCCATATACATGTCCGTGTAATTAAATGTAGATTATCGTGTATGTTATTTATCGCGAAATCGCCATAAAAATGTACACTAGGTTTAGCTCTTTGTGATTTACTACTCTGGTATTTTGCATGTTAGAATACGTCTTCATTAGTTAACCATGCGCTTTTCACCGAAATGTGTATTAATCGATGATTTCACCGACATTTGTTTAATCGATAATTTCAAAAATATCGTTTTAGTTGTATAAAAATATTACGAAATTAACAGCGTCGTAACTTCAATAACAACAATTAGTAATTAATATCTGACAAACATATAAACTAGTCAAGGGTCAACTAAATTACTTCGAGCAACCCGCCCTTGACAAAAATTAAGATATAACCAATCAAACTACTATCCACTCCCAAAACCATGGCGAGATTTCATTTGATACGTGAAACAAATCAGTTTTTGAGAAAACGTTCATCACATATCTCATATGTGTCGCTAAATATACTGTTTAAATTTTTTTTATATGCAATACTAACATAAATCAATAGAAACTCTAATGATATTTTGTGCTAAAATGCGCAGATATGTTTGATGTTTCAAGACAGAGAATCTGTCATGCATATAGTATATTTGACAAGAGGAGAATAACATGAACATTGACGTGAACGACAATTGGCAGACGAAAATATGATATGAACCATATGCCAAAACTAACAAAACAACATAATATTGACGCAATAGATTGTCTAAATATGACTTAGAATTATATCAATTAATAAGAAAACTTTTACGTGATATTCCATCTATTCCCATTATTTGCATATTACTTGTTGTCCATTTGTAATAATGTTTGTACTGTTATTTGTTATTATTAAATGATTAATACTAATTTAACTTTGCCATAGAAAAAATAAATGATTGCTTAAAAAGAAAACTCTTTTAACTAGGTGTGTTACAAAAAGAGTCGATTGTAAGTACGTTACACATAAGAATGGTTTTAGTTTTGACATTCCTAAAACTCTTTTATATCAACTGTTACTTCAAATTTGAGATTATACATACGTAAATACATTTTAGGCCGTCTTATGCTTTTGTTGATAACGAACACATAACTATTCCCAAATATAGCTCAACAACATTGAACTAAAACTTGTGAGCTAAATTAGTAAACATATAATGTTTCCTCAATGTTATTCGTTTTTATTTTGGTGAAAGTTTTGCACGATCTGTACGAGCTATGACAGTAAACCTAGTGAGGGTCGATTCAACCGATATACATTGTTTTCAGTTTGTGAATAGATAAATTCATCATAACGGTATTTAAATATATGCATGCATAAAAGTCGGTGCTTAGTGAATATTTGCAAGCTATACCAACAACTTCATATACGCTTACTTCTCACCATCTATTTGGTTGCTGAATTGTAACATTATATAGCGTTTCTTCAGTTACGCGACCTAATAAAAAGGTGTGTATTCAAACGGAAAATATATAGTTTCCAATGTTACACATAACCCACCGGTCATCGTATCGATTGCTTTAAGGATTTAATTAAAATATAAATTTACTTCACACGTGTTTCTTGAAACAAGTATGGGATAAAGATGCAACTTTTAACGCTTAATAAGGATGCGGATGCATGAAACATATGACATGTTTTTTCTAAAAGATATATCAAATTGTGTTGTTGTCTGAAACAATTAAATTGTGCTTCAGATTCTAGAATAAGTCTTGGATATAAAACCTTACTATATAATTGAAGCTTCACCACATTTTGATCAATATAAAAAGAAGTGATAAAGCAAAAGCAACAATGAAAGCACGAACACTTCCAATTATTATTGAAACAATCATCGATTTTAACCAATTTATGCCTAGTGGACTCTTCCATCCTTCTAAATTGGATCAATTTATTTCCAAAGTAGGGATGTCTACTATATTTATTTCTATATTTAGAAGATTTCTTACAGAAATTCCTTTAAGGAAACAGCGCAGACCCAGATGAGACGCCGCATAATGCGGCGTCTCATTTGGGTCTACGCTGTTTGCCAAGGCCTCTTTCTAGACGCTAGCATAAATATGTAAACGTGGGTCATGTTATGATTTATATTCACTGAATGGTACACAGCTTTTTTAAAATTAAAACATAAGTTGTATAGATAGGTTTCTTCCATACATTAATTTATGACAAAACAATGGAAATAAAGATTTGTTTCTAAACATTGAAGTTCGCAGTTACTTTCCTGGCAAACCATCGGATCTCTAATCTAATGATAACAAAGCACGTGCGTTATATAAAACATCCTTTCTAATTTTTATTTTTACCACAAACATGGAAAGTGCATGTCTTATAACAGTACAGTTTCTGTAGGAGTTCAAGTGAACCTGAATGAGTTGCATGTTTTTTATTTGCTCAAACTCTTTCCTGTTTGTAATGTCGATGCTTGCATGACATATTTTATTTTTCTAGCTCCATTGAATATTTTTGTTATGAAGTTTTCACTTTTTTTATAATAAAACGTCTGTGTTTGAAAACATATTTGACATGCATACAAGCAAAGTATAAAGAAGTATGTCATGCAGATATTAAACACATTAGATCATTGTGTGTTGTTTAATGTTCCACAATTTAGTCAATAATGCAGCGCTGATATATACTAAACATTTATAAAGCATTTAACATATATAAAGCATACACACAGTTATTTGTTCTACCGCATGATGATTATGCAGCATATCTAGGTATCGTTATTTGATGTATAAATTCAGTTTTTCAATAAATATTACTCATTAGCAATAGCGAGATTAAAACTTATAAAATACGTTTAATAGGGATGGCTGTGTTCAAATCAGATTAAAAGTATTCGTAACATTTTTTCTCCAGATCTAAAATCTTAGCTTGTTGACAACACTTTAATCCTATTAGAATTCAACAATTTAACTTGATACGCTGTATGAACCCAACCGTGTCTTTTCAAACACGATTGCCCATCCATTTTATTCGGAGTCGTGCTTTGAGCCAGGTCATTTATTAATTAACTGTATGTAGCTGTATCAACTTGGCTATGTATGTCTTAGCTTCCGTTTATTTTGCGTTTCGATGGTTATCCAGAGAACATATGACATCACCAAAAGTACGGTCGTCACAATACTAAAAAGGCTGATTATCACAGAACACTTTGCTTTTCGCTCGCCTTGTTTCGGGTCACCGTCTCTATAGAATTTTGCAGCCGATAGGGAGAGATACATGGCAACCAATCCGAGTGGTATATTGAAACAGAGGAAAACGAGGCACGCAAGTGTGAGGTTGGTATCTGGAACGTACGTGGTTCCATAGTATTGCGTCCCCGTTGGGTTAACGATGTTGGTTTTCTTATTGTCCTTAGAAATCGATTCTAGTTTCTTTGGCTCTGTTGTCTGAATGTTCTTTTCTGGATTGACCCTTGTAAAATGTTTTCTGCTTGGTCTGTCTGCCATGCGGTATGACTCAGGAGTAGCCATATTAACAGCAGATTGTGCATATGGTTTTGTTTTAATTTAATGAGTATATAATGTATATGCCAGTCTCCGAAATACCTTGTGTCTGAAACAGTTTATCAAATACATGGTTAGATCAAAAGCCCTCTCTTTAAAAGAAAATGTATAAAATGCGTATCATTGAATAGCAATACGGTAAAATCATGTTAAACGTTTTCATGTTGACTAAATATCCTGACAAAGTATGGTTCAAATGACATTGTATTTCTTTATCAAATTCAGTATTTCGTCTTTCATGTTTTCATAACGTTAATTATTAAACAAATGTGTAATATTAACATTAACAAACCATGTTTTAGAAAATAATGGTCATGGTTAACAACCGTATTTATGGTTAACAACACATGAATAATGTAATAAATATGACTGTAAAGTAAAATATCAAAACAATATATTATATATTTTAAGCGCTAAATTATATCCATATTTTATGATGCATCTTATTAAAATAAGTATATTTGGTTGAAAATCTCGGTGTAAAATAAACTTGTCCTTATCTTGATCGTATGAAAACATAAATTTTGACAAAGAATGCTGCTACAAACGTCGCACGACTCAGTTGCAAACAGTGTGATATTTCACAACGATTGTCAACATTCATAATCCGTACTGACATGAATGGCAAAGTTGGTGGTATCAAGATAATTACAGCACGTACGAAAAGTGGCGTTCGAGAAGACGTATCCGAGTTTACTAAAAGGAAAAGTGCTATATGTACTTGTCATCATTGGTTATTGTGCCTTGATCAGGAGACGATGCATAATGCATTGGCATTCAGTGTCGTTCATGATTAGCATGTGCAGTCCGCATTTGCTATTCAGGAACGATACTTTACGCCTAAACTGTATTTTCTTTTAGTAGAGACATATTATAAACGAAAAAAATCAATTAAAGTGGAAACTGTATGCACAATCATGAAGCTTCCCTTTCATACAGGCTCATATGTAAAAATAACAGCTATTCTATTTAGTCAAAACCAAATAAATTGCACAAACATATATATATATATAAAGTATACACATTGCACACATGCTAACGTGTTTCTACAGTGAAGTAGTAATGTATCTACGCTTGATCTAAGTATACACGCTTGTATTTATGTGTATTGTTGCCTTGCATATGTTTAATTTAATCATTATTCAGTTCGATGAATCAGTTTTACTTACTTAAGAATTCTTTAAAATCAATTTGTGTTAACTTTAAAAAAAATACAATATCGAAATTCTGGAGACACCATCGACAATTATGTACCATCAGCCATTATTTGAAGGCAAAAATAACATAAAAACATTGAATCATTGTACATTTCACATATGTTATTGTTCTTGCTGAAAGATACATTTAGTTTGATGACATGTTTCTAACGTAAGAAACGCTGTCATGTATTTGAACGTATTGAACAACAATACACAATCGCGCAATTGAATTGTTAAATACAGAATGGGTATTTCATGTGACATTAACAATGTCCTTTACTGACCTGGTACACTTTTACGGATATTACGATTATTGTTATCGATACAAAAGTAAATGTCAACGTTCAATACGGCTTAAGTGATACATTTACATATAATAACATAAAACTAATCAACACAACGTTTAGAAAAAACGAAAAAATCATCATTTACAATTTGCATACCTTATATAATAGTCTGTTTGATATCCAAGATGTTCAAACCGAACGCCATGTATTGACATTCACCTTAAGAATATTAAAACATCGGTATGTAATATTCGTATGTCGCTGTACTTCACTTACATTTTGTTTGCTAACTTCGTTATGCAGGCAAACCCTTCTATGCAACATCCAGTACTTATAGCAGTTGTATTTGACAGCACTCTCTCGATCCAATAACTTGACGGCAAAGACTGAATCTGCAAGACTCCTTGTCTAAAATGCAGCAAATGCACACGGTATTTACGTTTGGATATATTACAATATTATGACAGACACATTCGACTGATTAAGAACACGAGTATTTGCTTACGTCATCGGGTGTAAACATTTAACCGCCATACAATAGCAATATGTTATTGTTGTGGGTTAATGAATACATTTAAGAAAACGACCTTTTTTACAACCCAAATAAAATAACTCATTGTCTGGTAATAATTGAAGCATACTTACTTCACGCAATTTATATACATAGGCGCGCGTCTGTAATAGTGATGATCTCTTTTGCAAGGCCCGAATTATACTTAACTAAATAGATACCACGTGTTAGTATTCTCTTTAGCTTTTATGTATTGTATTGAAACAATACAGCCTTGGCGATATTTTCGAACAAACAACGAAACGTTTGAATTCAAAAGCATTGAACAAACTGTAACCTTGAACAAGTACTTAGTGTGCATCTTGTCAGAGCTTTAATATGGCTATCGTTATTAACAATCTCCATGTATATTTGTTTTTAAATTTAAAATCATGTTTAAACTTATCATTATAACCGTATTTACTTTGCGAATGATAATATCAGTTAAGCATTCAGAAATAAATGTGCCTCGCATGTGCAAATACGATTACGATTACGACGCTGTTTTTATTGAAAGATAAACCAAACCGATTTAGTTTCAATAGTTTTTTATCCTTTTGGCCATGCTAACAAGTTTCTCTTTATAAATATATGTTTTTATGTCATTTAGATTTAAATGTATTTCGAAGAAATGAAGGGAAAGAAATTCAAGAAATTTTAACGTTGACTTTAAAACATGACCGTTCACTTGTACTTTTCTTTGGCGAACATTGGGCATTCACTCAACTCATCAATCTAATTTAATGTGGTACCATAATTGCTGATCCAGTGTAATTATACGTCTGAATCTTGTACTTGCAACTTAAATTTAAATGATAATAAATATAATAAATAAAATAAATAATATATAAAAAAAAATATTAAAAAACAAAGCCGTTTAAAGAAAACAACATAAAGACATGAACATAAAAGCGTTATGAGTAATTACATAAAACTAGAGTGTATGCTTTTTCTTTCTACAAACTATATTACATAAAGCCTAATGTTTTAATTTCGCAATAATTGAAATATGTGTGCATATACCATTGAGCCATCAAGATCGAATGAATGCGATATTTTAAACAACCGGTTGAACTGCCATTACGTTTTTAATTCCATAACGTAGCTCCTGGCATCGAACTTTATTTTTGCCTCTATTGTCTAATGATATAGATGTGAAGTGTGATATCCGTTCACACACTATCCGAAAAGGTGTTACATCTGCCTGCCATTATTGATATGAATCAACAATGGATGGTTATTCTTACAATAACAATAATTTGGTTTGCCGCATACACAGGTAGAAATGGTATGCATAGAGAAATACAATTTACAACTAATGTATGTAAGTCTGTACCCACTCAACTGTATTGCAAATGGAATAAATGCTTTGACAATCAATTTGTATTGATGCATGTACTAAAAATAAATTCGTGTAATACAAATAAATTCTTAAACAATTAAACTCAGTGAACTCCACAGGGAAAATTATTGTTTTTCTACACAATTGTTATAAGACAACACTAACAATAAACACTACATGAACATACTTACCTATAATGTCCTTTTTCAAAGTTCTTATTATTTCATTCAATAATTATCATAGGCATTTGGTCGTTGAATGCCTTTGTATTTAAGTAAAGAAACGTCTTAAATCATTATGTACAATGTGCCATTCAGTCACAGCTTAACATGTAAAGAACTGTATACACTGTACATAGTTTATATTTGACAATTAATTCGTCCTAAACTTTTCTGATAAAAGTAAATTTCTTTGAATTTTATTGACAAGAACATATTTATGATAATCAACGTTAAATTTAGAAGTTATTGAATAAAATCAGGTTGAAGACATAGAGATACTCTTTTAAACACAGTATTGTCGAATAAATTAGACAGAGCAATATTCAAGATTGGCAAGAGGCATACACTATTAAGTTTATTATACAGTTCAAATAATTACATTCTGCGCAAAAAATGATATTAATATTAAGCCTACATGTACATGTAATACTCAACGAGAACTGTAATTGACATAAAAATAACTTACTTCAGTTGTATGCGACATATCACTCTATAAATATAACACGTATTTTTACATACAACAAGACTTTTTAAATATGTTTAATATTAGAGATAGCACATCAAAACATTCTGTGGTCATTTACTGTATTCAGCATATATATGGTATTTACATTTGTCACAAAACTGACATAATCTCTTCGTGGTTTGCCCAGTAACGTATTTAACACTTGGACACATTCTAAACATGTACATTGAATTAAGTTCGAGAATAAAATCATTTTCATTTATATCAACGTAGTACCGATGCTTGTTATCAAACAACTAGGGCTACGCCCTCGTTGTTTAATTCCTCCGCATCGGAACTCCATACCGTTGGTTATTACCGCAATAAAGAACGGTTACCCGTCGATTATTTCTTAAATATACAATACTATAATATTGCGTGTTAAAACACATTGAAAAAAAAGTTGACAGTGTTGTGAACTATTAAAATTACGTTCTTTGATGCTAGTTAATCTTAATGAAATACATCTACAATTCCTCTAGTACATGCCAGCAGTCTTTATAACACTTATCACTGAATAGCTCAGTTTTCCCATATATAAACCTAATGCAGAGTTACAATTTCCAATCAACATTTTTCGTCGTTGCACTGAATAAGGGAAACGCAATAAAGTATGTTCGCAGTTTAATGTCATTTTTTTGTGATGCATGACTAATTCATTCTGTCGGCTGCAGCATTCCATTTACTTTTCCTTTCATGGATGTCGCTATATTTGAGTTATAAGTATCGTTAACAGAATTAAGAGAACCACAATAATGGGTTCTCCGTCGATATAAATACGTTTGTCTACATTTTCTCAATTCCGACGTTCGAGTGTTCATTAATTCAAAGTAATGACAGTATTGGTGTGACGATGCTTTTTAAGAGGATGGATATAAAGCATCAATTTAGGTTTATTAATTTATCTACATCACCACAATTGTGTATGAAGGTACGAACATTTTGGGTACGAAAACAAATTGGGTTCGAACATTTTGGGTACGAAAACATTAGGCCAAAAACCGAATTTGCGTTCAAAAAATAAATTTGGGAACGAAAAAAAAATTGGGTACGAAAACTAATTTGGTTCCAAAAAATGGGAAAGAAATAAATTTGGGTACGAAAAAAAATGACGATACGAAAAATATTTTGTGTACGAAACATTTTAGGGTACGAAAACAATTTAGGGGTACGGGGAAGAAGTGCCCGTGGGGAACTTGGCCCATTCAGCAAAACTGGGAGGCGGGTTACATTCTCGATCAAATCTAAAAATAACTACATTTTTGGTTTTCCCAGCGTCCTTTCGTTTGAAGTGCCACTTGGCAGTTTCGTGTCTGGTTCCTGTCCCGAACATCTCGATAAATTTGAAAGAGGACGGGAACCAAGCTGCCTTAACCTGTATCAATTATAATCAGCGAGGTATGCCGATTGAGAAAATTTAGCTAACTATATTTTACTGTCTTTTACATTGGTCGCCATTGTGAAGAATCTTTTCATGGTATGATAACTTAGACGAGCTGCTTTGCTGAAGCAGCATCGTCAACAATAAATGAATATGAAATTTTAGGGACATAATCATGAGAAACATTTTATGTACACCCAGCCGCTTTACTTTAATCAAAGCAAATTGACTGGCTTTATATACAATCCCGAACATAAAATACAAAAAAAACATACACATAACTTAAGCATGGTGCTTATACTATAGAAACAAATACACCAAACTGAGGACATGTGTGGTAACCACCAGAGAAAGGTCATGCAAATACACATTGCGGGCTTTAACAAGTTGAATGGCATTCCAAAACACACTTAGCCAAGAATGAATGATTAATGCATACGTATAATTTCATTGCAATTTATTTTACTCACTGGTAAAATATGAACCAACAGCATAAGAACAACAGTATAATAACTTATTACAAATAAATACTACATTACTTCTTGTTTACAAGAGAACGTTGCATCACATAGTACAAACGCCACCTTACGTTAATGCTTTGTAAGTAAAACGTAATGCAGAATGTTAAAATTCATGTGCTTACATGTCCACCACGTTGTATTACATATTTTAATTCGTCATATCGAGTTGTTGCTATTAATGTAATTTCAGTTTTACATGTGTTCAGGTATAATTCTAATGTTCATAGGCTGTATGAATATACAAGCGCAGATAACTCTACTTGTACTATTTAGTATAGGGACATAGGAAAACCCACTAAATGCTTGACGATCTGTTAATTTGAGGCTAGACACATTTATTTAAATCTACAAACGTGAATTTGTTACACGTGGCTATCGTACGATATCGTTTATACTTGTTTTGTTCATAAACCGTGGTATTATGCCTTATAAAAAACTAAGTAAACTTTTGAAAATTTCGTAGCATACAATTTCATTGTTTAAACATTTAGTACTAAAGAAGTTTCGTTTTTCATCTAATTAACAATGACATGATCCGACAAACAAATGAACCAATGCCGAAATTGTTTGTATCTTCAGTGTTGATAAGCTAATAAGTGTAAGCGGATATGTAACTTATTAAACTGTGCATTGTGCATAAACAGACAATCACTAAATTAATACAGGTAACCGTTTATATTGCTTTCAATGAACATATGTTTGACATGGCAATATGTATCTTAGATTGACAACGGTTAAGATTTGGCAACAACATGATGCTATGAATCTTTCAGCGCCAAAAAACGACATTTTATTACATAGGCTGGTGAGAAAATGTGATACAATTCGTCAGTGTTGACCCTGATATTGCTGAATTACGTTGTGGAAAACGTCGTCCCATTAGTTAAGTGCTTTAATATCAAGACGTAAAATGTGACTGTATTTAGTGACGTTGGGTATAAAAATTCTTGTAAACACTTTATAGTAGTGCCTCTCTGCATGCACACGAATTCAACATTCTATAATTATATCAGTTCCACATAGGATCATTATTTACCGTCATTTGCTATCTAACATGCCTTATTACCTGCACCGTATATGTAATTTCCCCGTAGAACATAAGTATTTATATAGATCAGCATAAAAAACAATTGTCGCCAGTAAATAATAAGGTTTGAATTTGCTACAACATTTGTTAACATATTATTTTTTTTCAGTTTAATATTAACATGTATTCTAAATCGGTAAACGACTGTTTAATCTCACTTGACACAGTATGTATAATTATAAGTGCAAACACCGCGATTTTGCCTGTTTTTATTCTAACATTTGTGATTATAGTATATGCTTGTTGCATTAAAGTGTGTATTAACATAAGGTATCGTTCAATTTACAATACTTATACAAGCATATCATAAATTAATAATCATAACAGCCTTTCATATCACAGGCACAACTAAAAACACCCAAAGCTTTACGACATCATCACGATACAAACATTTCACCATTGCCTTATAAAAACGCATTAAAATATAGTAAGATACATACCGTAAACGATGATGGGTATGCAATTCATGAACCATGTACACAGATATATGCATATACACACGGAGTACGATTTTTTTAGCAACTGTTAGCTGAAAAGGTTATTTTGTATTATTCATTGTTTTGTTGTTTTAAATCATATATATCATGCTTCATATGTGTGTTCGAGTACGAGACATATGAACCTCGTTCTTGGAAGACGTTGCCTATTCAAGTGCGTAAAGTGACGTCCCAGATCAGCCTGTGTCTGTGAAGGGGACGAATGTTTTCTCTTTTATTGGATTTGTTTGCTTATAAGAAACTTCCTTTATAAAAATAGTAATACACATTAACGGAAACTGTTCTCCTTTATTAGCCAGTGTGAACTGCACAGGCTAATCTGGAACGAGAGACCACACTTCAGGCATATGCATTACGTCCTGTTTTCCCAAAATGCGTCTTATATTTTAGTAAATCCTTTTATAAAAACCAGCGTTAAATAATTTACCAGACTATGATGAAGCTTTAGACCATTCTTTGAACGTGCAAGGAATAATATCATGATTCCTTATAACATGCAAATGAATGATTTATAGAAAAAGGCGCGTGTTCATAAAACAATGCATTCAGTTCTTGTGAGGCAAAAAGCAAACGATTTATTTGGAGATGAAAGCAGTTGTAAGTCCTTATATTATAGTTAGCCAATACATATAACGCCTTCTTAATCCTGTTGTTTATTTGTTTCAAGCAAGCGCGTGGTTACGTAGACAAGAACTTACACACCCGTAACTTATGAGTGTACTTGAAAATAACCGGTATTATACTGCAGAGAATCCCGACGTTAATAGTTACTGTGTTTGTTTTGTTTGAAGAAACTGTTTTGCAGATCCAAGCTTTATCATTAAGCTATTGGCTTGCTTGCTTTGGAATGCATTGCGCAGAGTTGTTATCAGGTTTTTAGAGTGAATATGTATATATGGATTTAGCAGCAATCTTTTTTTTATAAGGAAACTGATTGTGTTCGGATAACATTGTACTTGATGTTCACGGTATGGTAAGTCCATAATTGAATAAATAAGATTTAACTCTGCATTTAGACACGGAACATTGTAGTGCGAATACTCTTATGTGTAGACCAACCATAGAATTCTTGATTACGTGTGTGTTATATACTTCACTTTGATATTTCTTTATTTTGTAACTTTTAATGCGTTACCTTAATTTAATTAAATTATCTTTAAGGAAAAACTATAACATAATTATAACTTAAAGTAAACACATCGCACATAATGCCCGTTTAAATATGTATGTATACAGATACATTCATGTATAAATATGCACGTGTCCGGTACTGATGAATTAGCAGTACAATGGTATATTGCAATCGATCACTTATTAACATTAACTGATCAATCTGCAATTAAACATCAATTTCACATTATAACGGATAAAAACACACGGAACATAAAGTAGTTACGAATAAATGAGTTATCTATTGATATGTACAGTAAACTTTGATAGCTACACGGAGATTTATTGCTTTCTGCATTTCATACAAGAAAATAACTCAGACATTCAAACATTTTTGTTAACAGTAGAGTAACCATATTAAAGATGCAATACTTTATTAATATATGCAACTTCAGGAACATTTTTAGATGAGAGATTCTAGTTATCCTGTACAACACTTAACCCTATACCTAAATGTTTTCACAGCGATTGCATTGGACCGTTAAGTGCAAATTCTTGCGAGTTAAAATCAGAAGAACAAGAAAATCCCAACTAGAAAAAGCCAGACACGCTTAATTTGTCATTCAACGTAAACAACTGCATGTCGATATTACAGCACTGCAAGAGACCATGAATTATTTTAATTAACTTAAATTAGTTATAGGATCATTACGTACCGCTTGTCAAATGTTCGAAGAACAACGTAATGAAATAGATAAAAGTGTTAGGTACATCCTTGCTTATTCGAAAAGATTGTATGATGTAGCATCAATTAGACAAAATGAGCTTTTTAAACCATAAAGCGTACCGGTAATTCCCAATGGTTTTTGTGAGGAAACATGTGCCTAAAAGACAATAAAGAACTGTTCATTTAATCGCACTAAATGATATATGCAATAATTGCCTACGATAAACTACTTAATATACTCAAAGTAGTGTTCGTAAATGACGCTGAAACACTCTCTCTAATAACTGTAACATCTACTAGCTTTTGTCTCCATATCTGATTTATGGCTAGTATATATCACACTTTTCAGTAAAGATCTATTACAATTTCTAATACGTACCAGCACCTAACGAATTTCCAAAGTATTACTTCACAGTCAAAGGTGATACAGTTGAATACTCTGGAAAAAGTGTTATACAAATGGTACGATTAAATATGAAGATTTTGAACCGATTTGTTTGAATGCCATTGTTTCGATTAAATACAAAATAGAAATGTAATTAATCACTGTTGAGGCACACTTAGTTACAAAGATTTTGTAAATGCAGTATATTTTTAACAATTGTGTTTATATGTTGTTATATATATGAACACAATGTATAAGGATACCATATACATTCGCATTTCAATCTTTCCAAGAGTAATTGTGTTTTATTCATAAAGCTCCTTAGGTTTGAGCAGGATATGTCCTTAGATATACCGGTAAAAAATATCGCCATAAGCGAGGACTTCCTTAATTCCTTAGGGATTTCCTTAGGTAAGAGTTCACCTAAATAATCGATGGCAAAAATGTGTTTCCTTCCATAAAATGTATACGCTAGCGACTCAAAATACATAGTAGAGCGTAAATCGAAAAATTAAGTAATGTACACATGACTTTTAAGTGTACACATTCCTTTAAATGAACGCTTAATAATATCTAAGTGGTTTCTGTTTCTGTTTAAATCGTTTAGTCAGTGTAGTTGTACGGTGTTTGAAAACGTTTTTTATATAAGTGTATAAATAACATACTGATTCAAAATGGAACTCATCTTTAATAACATATGAAGCCTTATGTAGATACAAAACCTACACATGTATTCTTTACTTTCAGGAAAAACACATAAAACGGGACGAGGTTTAAAAAGATTGCAGTGAATGCATGACATATTAACATTAAGATAACGTTTTCTGCAAAAATGGAATCGTCCAACGTGCCGTGTCAATCGCAAAAAGCAGACACACCCATATTAATACAACCTGCAAATGTCGCGAAGGAAAAGGAATGCATTCAGCAATCAGAGCCTAAGCAGTCAACAAGGGATTCCAAAGACAAGAAGATAACCAACATCGATAACAAAAAAGGGAAACAATTATATGGAACCAGATACGTTCCGGATACTAACCTTCCTCTGGTGTGCCTTGTGTGTGTGTGCTTTAATCTACCCCTCGGTCTACTTGCTATGTATCATTCTATAACTGCTGCTAGATTCTACAGGGACGGGGACCCGAAACAAGGCGAGCGAAAGGCAAAGTGTTCTGTGATGATAAGCCTTTTCAGTATCGTGACGACGGTACTTCTGGTAATGTCGTATGTACTCTGGATGGCCATTGAGACACAAAATAAATGGAAGCTTTGACTACAATAATAATAGATATATGTAGAATGAGGTATATTTATAAAGTTTATGAGTTCGAAAAATTGTTACATTGTAACAGTGTCATAATTGATGGAGTTGTATTTGACTTTTAAATTAACTGTTTTACCTTACATCAACAGGACGTGCTTTAGGTAAGCAATTGTAAACACCATTATCCGTAATCTGTCTTTAGAAAACCATGGGTTTCACTTTACAAGACTCATTCATGACTCAAAATAAATGAAACATGGCTATACAATTCATAATGACACTATCGATCGGAGTTTTAATTTTCGGGTCATGTTCGTCAAACACCTTAGTCACCAGATCAAATCTTAGAAAAGCTTGGTTTGCACAATGAAGGCAACATCAATTACTTCATCTTGATAAAACGTAGTAGGAATGTTTGTCTTCAAAAATAAAATGCCAGATATAAATTATTGGTAAAGAAGGGTGTGGAACAACTAAAGCAACGGGTTAACTCGTCAGCATTAATTTGGTGTGCATGAACATAGATGAGCGCTTTAAAGCAACCATGACTGGCTTGATTATAAATATGTGTATGTTGTAGTGGATATTACATCAAATACTCAATTTAGTCTAATCGCGATTGCAATTACCATTCTCTTTCACTGAGCCAAATGGAGTCGTTTAAGTTGATTTAATTCCATATTATTAAGGTCTCCTTGAAAATATACTTCGACAACTGTAGCTCTTGAAATTATAACACATTTTTTAATGTGTTCGACATCAAGTTGTAGTTGCCATTAATTTATTTCATACTGAAAAATACATTTGGACTGCATGTATGTTTTTTTTTCCAAATAATGTTGAATAAACTGTTTATTTATTTAGTTTAATCTTCAATTGAAAAACATTTATGCGCGTTAGCATATGCAGCGTTAACGATACACGTTAACGATATTAATATACGTACTTTTATATGATTGCATTTACCGAAATCATATTGTTTTGTGCAAATATTACGATAAACAAATAAACGATGTTTATACTTTCTGTAAATATAAAGTTTTGTCAAAGACGTTTAATTTATCTTGGAGAAATATTTATATTATTGTGCGGAAACAAAATTTCTCTAATTGTGTTTAAAAAAGTCATTTCATTTTAAACGTTTGAATAAGGCTATTTTGCACAAATGTTGATTAGTATTTGACAAAAGTAATGGTTATCGAAATGGATTAATATAACGTTTTGAGGATGGGTTTGTTAAAAGGACCTTTTCACAGATTTTGCTAGATTTTGAATTGTGTCATTAAATGTTTTATATTGATAAATGTCAACATTGGATCTAAAATGCTCCAGAAATAAAATGAATAAAATTAAGCAAAGAAACGAAAAAACAATAATCTTCAACTGAGCTGCAACCACTGACCACTGAGTAAAACAATAACACTTACACCACTCGGCCATCCGTGTTCATACAATCAGTGATGAATTTTATAATGTATATAATCAATCCTCGTAGTGACACAAAATATAAAGACAAGAACAGAACCCTCCAAATTATGCTATCGTTTCGCGTTGCAGCACTGTATAATTTTCAGGTTTTTAAATCGTCAAAAGTTAAATATAATTCATGGTAAATGTTCAGTATTACGTGTTTCTAAAAAAATACATAACTTCAACGAAAATGTGTGAATCTGAAACAATTTTTATATTATTTTGTCTATTGTGTATTACTAAAACGTGAAGAGGCCCCCATCACATTAATTAACTGTCCAGATCTGCTTAATAGAAAATCCTAGGTTTTGTTTATATTATTTCACTTGTATGCATATCTTCCACACACTTACATCAAACAGCGATAGAGTTATGTCGTTCTTAAATAGTATTTTGACAGATTGGAAAAGACATTTTATATTTTTTCTCGAAGGAAAATAACATTTGCTATAATCAGCTGAATTCATGTTAACAATAACATCAAGTAGGGAAACCTATATTTACTAAGGTTTGTTGGCACAGTAGAATGGAGTTCCTGCAAAATGTTTTGTGCAAAGTCTCATTTGTAATATCATTTTGCCAAGTGCTTCCCAATTCGATCGAGCTATATAATATACAAGTTTTTCACACTACATAAGGTTTGTGTACATCTCAGTTCATGAGTTCTGTCGATGAATGCGTTGATTGTCTCACACAATAGCGTCAGAGATTACTAAGTTTCCAATAACACAGACATCTTAAATGACAATTTCGTTGCTATGTTTTGCATTTACAATATATTGACTTTAATACAAGTTGATTTACATTCAATTTGTAGAATTGTGTTTGTTTTACATAAATTACCGATAACTAGACACAATACCACAAAATGCTTTTACCATATGACATTTAAATAACTAAGTTAATACCATACACACAATTGATACATCAATGTGTCGGGCTTATTTATGACACTTACATTATAAATGATCACAGAGCGCGCTAAAAATTTTTTTAGAATATCCTTTATCAGACAATATATGGTATCGTGAGTTTTAGTCATGTGGCTTGTATTATTCTTTATTGAGACCTCGCTTCTCATATGAACACCATAAATTCAACTTTATCGTTGTCTTGCTTAAAAATACCGCTATCAGACCACTTCCTATATACACGTGCATAACATAGATACTCAATTATGAAAGTAATAAAACTGACAAAACCCAACCAACAACGTACTGTTTCTTGTGTAAATGCTACGGATGTTAGACATTTTGTCGATACACTTGTACTTGTTTTCCTTAATGGAATAATTCATCTAAAGAGACATTATCGGGAGAGAATAATTGTTAAGATCCGGAAGTAGTTTAGTAAAGGCAAGTAGCCATTAGTCTGTACAATTCATTAAAAGGAAACGTCTTCAAAATCAGACACAATGATTAAAGCTGTGGTCACATACCTGCAACTGTCAATATAAAGAATTTAGTGGTTAAACTGGATAGCTACCCTAAACTCACACTAATGTCATTTTTAATGACATAACAAACAATGAAACTTTATATTTACCTAATAGCTTCGCAATTCATATAAACATTGATCAATTACTTTAAATAAAATTTATTTACATAATTGTCAATAAACACCGACACAAATGAATGGCAAATTCTGAGCCACTGTGAAATTAAATACTGACATAAGCAAAATTATTTATTGTGGATGAAATGTTAGAACCTGTTATCATAACGTGGTCAAGAACGTTGTAATGTACATTAGAGAGCAGCTGTTATTAAAGTGTATTAAATGCATGAACAGTCACGCAGTTAATCTGTGATTGCCATTGCTAATATATCATACTTGTCTAGTTTGTTAGGATACGTATCAAGTCAATATAAAGAAGTGAAGAAGTTTTCTGCATCTGTTGTACAGTCCCACTGGTATCGATACGGTTAGATTAGTTTCATCTACGGGATATATGTCAAGGTGTTTCGGTATGTACATCAATAATGATATACCTGTTTGAAATTCCTGTAAATATTAATTCGATGTTGTCGGCGTGACTGTCGAAAAAGAGGTTACAGTTCTATTGCTCTGGTTAACTTCCAACCATTGGATAATAAATTGAAATTAAATTTATTGTGGTGTTGTTTGCAATGTGATTAAATTATTGCAAATATAATTTATTTTTAAACGTTTGGGAAATATATCAGGACCATGTGTTAATACGCTATTCAAACGGTGTCTAAACAAAAATTGTATCATTTACATTTTCTATCCAATGCATATCTCATCGTTTTATGAATGGCTAGTATCTGGTCGAAAGAGTATTGATTGCAAAAGAAGCAGTTTCAATATTTGGCAAATTACGTTATGTAGGTTCATTGCAATGACTTTTTAATAATTACAAGCGCGTTCTATAACAGTACACATTAATTACATTTTAACAAGTAATATGTTATATTTTAGGACAATAAATAATACACACTTTCGAACATAATACAAAGTGAACGGTGTTCACAAATCATGAAACGAATGTGTTTCTTATAAATGCATCTATTTTGATCGCGGAATTATAATAATGCTTTCTTGACGGTGTATGCCTATTTTTCGGGTTTCAAAAGTCATTTTCTATAATGTCTTTCCCACCACATTGCCCGTTATCTCATTATCGTTTAGGTGTTTGTTGAATAATAGAATTCAACACATTCTTACTCATAAGAGAGGACCATAGCATTCATCATCTTGTGTTGTATTGTCAATAAGTGAGTGAGAAGTGTCTGAGATTTAATATAGTCTGATCCACAATATCAGTCTTTACTATGTTTTTGTATAACACACATTCCATTTATATTTAATCAGGCAAATATCTAAATCGTATAGTTTTAATATACTTTGCAATACCGTCAACGTATTGCATGAACGTGAAGGTAATCATCGAATCATTGAATGATAAGAACTCATTTATTTAGTAGTACAATGGTAATTGGAATTATTTTTTCTATTAACCTTGTTTTTTTGTTTTAATGATGAAGACATAACGTGAGTTTGTATTACCCATTTATATTTCATAAATTACTCTGAGCTAAGAGTGAGTTTTTTTAATAGACTTAATTTTAATACACACTGATGTTTTCTAGGCGTAAAATGGCGGTGACCCATTTTATTCATTCAACAAAATGATTCGTTTCTAATTTGTAAGTGGTTTGCAGCAATTAAAAACACTTTTGCAATTGTTTACTTTGTATTTGTAAAAGAGTCGTGTTCTATAAGTATGTGTGTAGTAAAACTGTACAAACCTAACATACCGCGAAACTAAGTATTATGTTTTTCTCAAAGCCCAAGCAATTTGCTAATGTCAAGACAGTTTTCTTATCGGATCCAACCATATATAACCATCAAAATTCAAGAAGAAATTTCAATATATGATAATGAATTGTGTTGATATTTAGACATTCTAGTATATGTATTCTTATGAAATCGTATACTTATTCTGATTTAGTCTTAGTTGGTCATATTTAAAAATTGCTCCTGTCCTTTGCTTCGTTCAGTGATGACTATTTTGATCAATATCTGTAAAGGGCTATAGCACCAGTGTAAACAATATTTGACAATAAGCGGAAGAAAACGTCACCGACGCAAAATATACGTTATTGATCTGTGTTTAAATTGTTTCGATATAAATAATTTGAAATCAGCAATGAACTTCTCGTAGTTAGTATCGGAGCACTTCTACTCTGAATTAATAGAAATAAGTGTAATCGGGCTATGTATTTGTATTTATTTCATCAAATCTATTCCTGGGAGAAGTGTTTCTACAATTTTAATATTTCACTTCAATTTTTTAAGAACGTTTTATATTTAGAGCTCTCCGTGGCGTAGTAAATATGTTTTCCACTTAGTGATCTTAGGTCAAAGATTCGGTCCCTTCATTTGGAGCATTATCTCAATACACCCGAAGGACACAACGTACAGATTCTACCAAAGAAACGGATACAATAGCTTTCTAATAAGCATAACTCTTTCAATGCAATCGAGCAAAACATGAAACAGTTTATACTAAAATGATCTGCCTTCAATTATCTAATTGCTAACAATCAATTGTTGCGTTTTGAAACTTCTGGTGTTTTTCGTACTTCTTACCATGTCGTCATAAGCTTAATTTATTTATACGTTTCTCTCAACCATACGTGAATCAATCGGGTAGCTTTAAACTAAATTTTTGATAAAGAATCCTTACGGAAACATTTCTATGTTTCACGCTATTGACTGGCTGAATGTCTTTTGGAGTAGAAAACAAATATGACAGATATATATGTAGTTTCGTTAATGAAACTATTGTTTGAATATTTCTAAATTTTGTAGCCCACTCGACATTCTCTAATAAAAAATTTTATATGACAAACAATAAAATGTATTGAAGTATCATTGAATATATGAGTAAATGTTCTTTATGCGAAACAAAACATCCTTTTATCCGGTTTGTATCTGTGCATCTGAGCGTCCAACATGAACGTAGTGCAGTATGTTTGTAATACCATATTTATATGAGCCATGCTCTGTGAAAAGGTTAGACCACTTCTAAAGAATATTGGACTAGAACTGAGTTATGCCAACTATACACCATTGAGCAACTTATCATTTCTATCAAAAGTGATTGAAAAGGCTGCTCTGTTTAGACTCAAAATAAATGTAAATGAAAACAATCTCCTTCCAAATAATTAGCCTACAGACTATTCCATTCTTGTGAATCTGCTTTACTTAGACTAGTCAATGATATACTCGAAGGTATGGAGGAACAAGAGGTTACAGCACTTATCATTTTTGATCTGAGTGCTGCCTTCGATGCAGTCGATCATGACATTCTACTAGACTCGTGCAAAAACAATACGGTGCATGTGGTACGGCACTAAACTGGAAAGACTCTTATCTTCGTCGAAGAATCTGTCATACAAGTGTTAATTCAACTTTATCGTTGGCACGCTCTTTGGAGTGTAGTGTCCACCAGGGTAGTTGTCTTGGTCCATGGCTCTGCCTACGTGCGCTGGAACACTGTTTCATGTCGTTCCTCCATCCATCACAGTCTACGGTTTTGCAGACGACCACCTTTGTCTGTTGAAAGCTCTGCCATTCATGAACTTGAACGTTGCGCATTAGTTATTAACAACTGGATGAACGAGAATAAACTGAAAATAAACGCATCAAAAACGGAATTCATCATGTTTGGTAGTAGACCCCAATTAAATAAATGTCAATCTAAAGAAATAGACATTGCTGGTAACACCATTTCAGCAGAAAAATGCATACGGGGTGCATATTTAGATGAAACACTGAATTTTAAAGAACACATCAAAATTAAGTGCCGTACAGCCAGGAATAACTACCTTAAAATCAAAAACATAAGGAAATACTTAACAAAAGAAGCAACAGAAATACTAGTTTTATCTTTGGTAATATCCCATCTGGATTTGTGTAATCTCATCTTTTATGGAACAGCTAAATGCGGAATAAACAAAATGCAACGTATCCAAAACATGTGTTCTAAATTGGTTCTCGGCCGACAGAATTATGACAGTTCAAAAGATGCTTCGTAAGAACTACACTGGCTTCCAGTAAAGGCCAGGATAACATTCAAATTACTGACCTTCATGTATAATTGCTCTTGTTGGTTACGCGCCAACATACCTTACAAAACTTTTAACAGAAAAAAATACCAGAACGTAACCTACGATCTACAGTCTCGTATGACGGATGCTATGATGATAAACGCACAAAGAATTTGAAAACATTTCTCTTCAGAGACTTTTACAACCTATTTTAATTTGAATACCTGTTATTTTAAAATTAATCGAGACACAGCGTTACAGATTTACAGGTGACCGGTAGCTGCGGAATCCGACAGCACTGCTATTAATAAGCAACCGCTTATATTTATATCCATGTAAATTACACTGATGGAAAAAAATCTACTTAAAAAAGATAATCTTAAAAAAGCATTATCCTGTTCTGGCAGTCTACAAACTCATCTTTTTTTTACACGCGTTCTGTTATATTCGATATATGAAAGTGTACCAAAGGCATCATCAACACATCTATGACGTTAGAAGCTATCAATATCAACTCAATTATAATCCAATCGTCAAATACAGCACTTGTGCTGCTGCATGTTGCTTTAGGCGGTTGCTTATCAATAGCAGTGCGTGAATCAATGTTACAAAATACGTAATGGTTATCAAGGCAATCATTTGTACAAGAAATCAAATGGATAACTGCTGTTTTATGAGCATCGACAGCAAAGACAAATTCCACTACGGCTTTTCCGCATGCAAACATCAATTACACCGATAACTGGCTAGTGGATTTGACATTATTGACATACACACTTAGGCAAACAGTTCAATTTCTATCTGAAAAACCGGGATTAATCAGTTTTGACAAAAAAATGTATATATGGCAACGGCTTAAATTTACATTCGATCACAAATAGTTCGGGTTTCTTAAAAAAGAATCACAGCTAATTCCCAATTATAATTCGGTAATTGGATCGTTCATGTATTGCGCAGCCTAGTAATCCAATTAATCAAACCCAGACCAAAGCAAAACATAGCAACGATAGAACAGCAAGAACCCATTTACCAACCATAATAACTAATTCGTCAGTTAGTACACTGTACACTTATAGTTTATATAAAGGTCTGCGACACAAATACATGTACAACACACGATTATGTAAACAGTTTTTCAGTTTGAACACTACTATTTTACCAATGATTTGTTTAATGCACAGTTTATAAGAGTTGTGCTTTTTGGTGTAACATTATGGTATAACAAGATTAAATCCAGTTTTGGATTGCACAGTTTTATGATGAGAAAAATAGCAATACATCTGGCGACTTCATAGGATTGATGAATTAGATTATCGTTTTCCAGACATGCGTTGTCGATTTTTAGACCCACATGTCAATAATATAGCGATGAAATACGATAAACGATTGGCTTCTTTACTTTGTAAATCAAAACAATAAGTTGAACGTTAACCATTTTGTAAATTTTGAAAATGTTAACAATAAACTATGCTTTAAACCCTATCTTAGTTTCTTATTTTAATTGGAATTAAGTGCATAGTAATCTTATAAGAGGGACATAATTGACATCTCGCCTTGACGACGATCACTCCGCCTACTTAGTCACATGGCCAGTGGTAAGAAAACCTAGACAAGCTTAACACCAAAGTGGCTTCTTTGCCTATAGTTTGCTTGTAGATGACGCGGAATTCAGGAAAAAAATGCATTTTTTCACACCCTATTACACTGGTACAGCGGGTTTGTATCATAAACTTATTATGCAAATGCAAACAAATATTAGTATATAAAGATAATTAGCTATGTATAAGGGTATTGCGGCATAACACGTTCTTAAACGATGCGCGATTACCAAAATCTTACCTGTTTCTAAGTGTAATGTTGGTATTAGTAATAAATTAACACCTACACACTGGTATTCACCCATGTTATTTACGAAAACACTAACGAAATATTTTTCACATGCATTTGACACGAATAGCGCTTTATAACTGGGATTTTGCTTAAAGTGATATTATTGGCATCTAACAGTATATGCTATGTTTATAGGTGTCTATCGCAACCCTTGTTTATTTTTGGTGTTTTCACTTCATATACACCTATATTTGTAAATGCAGTATCAACAAACTAAAACGATATCCCGAAAATAGAACAATAATGCATTTGAATATCAACCGTACTTTAGTTTTGACAACTGGCGACATAAATGATTAATAAATAGTAACATAAAATAGTTTTTACTTGTTTATGACATAAACAGTGATTGGTAACGTTGATTTCGTTAAGTTACAGAAATTCAAAATGTACCAATATTCCCTATTAGTTAACATATACACGTGCTATAAATTATACTTGATATTGCTTATATGACTCCCTTCCGTTTCTTAAGTAAATAAATTTTCTTTAAGAGGAAATTTTGGTAATTCGTTACATTCGAACTTGTCAAGACCACATTTCCTCGTTGAAGATGGTATAATTTAAATTCCTCTAACTTGTCTATCTGGATACCGAATGTCCGAGTGACATACACCTTATTTACACCAATTCACTATATTTCAATTCCTATTATTTCGAACAAAAAAACAACGAAACTCGTTGAATAAATGAGAACTATGCATTCAGCTTGTATAGAAAATGGCGGACAGGTCGTTAGCAACCGGCGCGCCCAATTTTCCGATCGCTGATTGCCGATCGATAATAAGATAAGAACCTGATTGACAGTTGGCGAGATTTAAATTATTTTGTTTTTATAGTTCGAATGTCTTAGTTTTGATGAAATCATCACATTGCAATACATCAATCCGTTTGTATTTGCCATCGCCAATACGAATATGTATAATGCGCCGCTTGAGTATGTTGCTACATCAACTGCTACTCTTCGTGCTTATTTGAACGTGTTCCAGTTGAGAGTGCTAATCATCTGTCCGATGTAACATGTCAGAAGTAAGCTAGTGCTGCATCCTTTTGTTCATGGAGCACAATTTTAGTTATTGCTCTGTCTTCATATTGTGTAACCTCCGTCTTCAAAGACAAACAATTACCACGAATCTTTACCTTTCGGAAAATTAAGTTTGTCCTTAGCTCGCGAACATCTGTTAGAACTTCTTTTTTTAAAACACTCAAGTCACTCTTCCGTCCGGCATGATGGTATTGTTGTGTATGGTATCGAGTTTACGGAGATAATTGTATTATGTGTTTTCGTTTATCAATCTGGATACATAGGAATCATGAGATATCGTCACCATATCTGGTGAAATAATGTTCGTATGTTTTCCTCAGTCATCAAACCTGAATGCCTTGTCAGCTACACCAGCCTACGATAACGAAACGGACACATATTGTTATCTACCGGATTTACGTTGACATCATTTTTGTCTTATTCGGTTTGCACATTCGCCGACAATTATATTAGTTTTGGTTGGTTAACCACGTTCATTTCTAAAGCAAGTTAAAGTTACCAATCGTTATAAAACATCTTATTTTCCAATATTGTAATGAATCATTAATGGCAGTAACTTTCGAGCACAATGTGGTCTTGAACTTGTCAATATTTCCATAGCATTTATATATTTTGCTTTGCATAATACAATAATGTTGTGTGTTTTTTAAATACTTTTCGACACTTCTTTGTAAACCAGACCGGAGTTTATATGGCAACATAGTTGCCAACGTCTTTTGCTCCCTTAACATCTGATACGGCGGATAACTTGTTTTTGCAGAACTTGTATTTGATGTATCGGGGCTTTAATGAACGTTTGTATGCAGAAATTGGAAATATATCATTAGACTTTCCAAGCAAATGGCCATGACTTCCTCCGAGAAGCAGTCCCCTTCCAATCTAGGTTGCTGGGTCAGATAGATAAATGATCGAACTGTTATTTATATTTCACCTTTGATTAGATTTGATACATCTTGGCAAATGATGGTTGGGCTTAACTCTAGCAACAGGTAAGTCTTTTTATATTTTGTGTAAATTATTTATTTTACCTTTCATATTATACACGGAGGGTATTTGTGAAATCGGACTACATTTTAAGTTAATTATTAGAGAACACCATATGTTGACAACAAGAACATGTGCCGAAGTATTTTTTTATTATTGACTATACGAATACAAGTTCTTCATGCGAAAGAAACAGGTTTGTATCAGATTTGTATCTGCTCATCCGAAATGAACCTTGTGCAGTACACTAGTTGGCAAGACCATAATGTAGATGTTTCTAATGTAGATTACGATGACAAAGACACATTAATTTTAATATGTGATTACTCTATTATTACAACTATGCAATTATTTTCGTAAAAAAGTAATGCAATTGTCTAGTTTGCACCATATATTGTACATCTTATTACAGTTTTCTTTTAATAAGCTTAGTAAGCGTTATAAAGCACTTTTCCTGCATATATAAACCATTTGGAATAAAAATGTCCGTAACCAAGATGATACTAATCTATTTGTACGCATGCCACGCCGTCACTTGTCAGATCGAATATTGCACCAATTAAATGTGTCCTATATGTGGCAGCTATGAGACACTACATGCCGATAATTGAAGAAGATGTCGTCATCTACAACCACTGAGCAAGCCTGAAATCAATGGTAAATTCTAAAATGGCACGCGACTTGTTTTTTATAGACAAAGAAGGAAATCAAGTGTGGGTTATTCTGCAATAACTTATGGGAGGATTTTAATGTTTCGAAAATAGTTCCGAATAAATAAAGACATTATTGCAGTAAAATGCACGTCCTAAAACCCACTCTAAAATAAATATAATGAATGTAGCATGTATATAAATGTAATGAAACAACAAATTGTATATTTGGTGATAAGTGGCATAACCACGCCTACAAAGAATGTTATTTGTTAGGAAACGTTATTCAGAAAACATTTATAGCATGTCAGCTTTTCAGTAGCATCAATAAAAGTGACGTCATTAAGTTTCTTCGACTGTTGTTTTCAATGAAAGTAACGTCATTTGCAAAATATTTATGAATGAAAACGACGTCATATGTTTGTACAATTCAATGACGTCACTAAATATTGAACTTTGTACTAAGAAGGGACTGAGTATTGAAAAAATATAGTTCACGTCCTAAAGCTTGACTCAAATCAATCAGAATCGTGTTAGAATCGAAATAATTTGTGTCTATGAATGTTTGTTGTCGAATAACCAACAGTAATTTGTATAGATGCGCGCTATCAAATCACTCGTGCTTCGCACTCGTGATTTAATTCCTACGCATCTATACCCCTTACTGTGGGTTATTCGACAACAAACCATGATAGAAAAATATTGTTTCTTTAACATACATATAGGTTCTACACAAATATACGTATACATGGTAGTCGCTCGTGTTCTATGAACAAACATCAAGTCATTGTCATAAGTGATGTTCAGTTTAACTTCTCAATAAACAACGCAACTGTATCCTACACCTTAAGCATCGCTCGATTCAACATGTGCGACTCACGTAAAATATCCGGTATACCAAAACTATAATAACAGTACCGGAATATTTGTGAGTAGTACCTGAGCCGACAACGACCTATTGAGCTTAGTACACCCGTAGTAAAATCCATGTATGTAATTCGCAGATTAATGTGGCAAATCATACTGGCATCTAAATAATTATCGCATTGCCTTTATCACATCATATGCTGCAAGTTTTGCTCGTTGTCTGATTTTCAAGATTAAAGAAACATTTAAATTTACATTAGACAACAGCGGCAGTTATAATACCGATTTCATCTAATTTCATCTTATTTTTAACGGACATTTACCGATGACATAATCATGATGACGTTGCAGATAATGGTGATGAATAAGATGCTGCTGTGGTTGATTCACCAGTTGCTGACGATGATAATGAACATATCGGTAATGATGACGACGATGATAAAGACGACGACAACGATGATGATAAATGGGATGATGATGATGATGGTGGTGATGAAGATGTTGATACTAATGCTGCTTCTGCTTCTGCTTCTGATGATGATATGATGATGAGGAGGAGGAGAAGGAGAGGAGGAGGATGAGGAGGAGGATGAGGATGAGGATGAGAATAAGGGATGAGGATGAGGATGAGGATGAGGATGATGATGATGATGATGATGATGATGATGATGATGATGATGATGATGATGATGATGATGATGATGATGATGATGATGATGTTAATGATGATGCTGCTGATTATCGAGATATAACGATTGACACATATCTGGCGCTGATTAGATAAAGGAATGTAAAGGATCATACAGCAATGGCATCAGTATCCACTTCAACCTCGAGTGTCAGGAAGTACCGGAGGAAAACGTCCTCTTGACCCTGTAAAAGAAAGTCAATATTTAATGATGAAAACGAACTATGAATAATTATAAACAATCCACAAACATCGCCATGTACTTTATTAAATGTTGCTCTTCCTTTACATTGCAAAGTTAACGACACTATATTGCAATATCTCCTTATAGAAGCACAATCCGACCTCTAAGTATGGTTCACATATGCGGACATGAACGTGTCCACATCAGTAATGAAGACTTGAGACCACTCCCGAAAGCAGTTTTATTTCCATATATCATTTGACCATGGTGAAGAGAAAAGTTGTTGTGGCAAGTCATCGTGAACTACAATTAGGGATAAGACAGGGCGGATGCGTGTTCGCACACACTAAACTTATGCACGCACTCACAAGCTCCTGCAAAGAATCATGCACGAATGAACGATAGACATAAACATTCGTACAACCGTTTCACAACTTTCAACTACAATTCTTCTTTTTTTGAATACCCGCACTTAATGCATGGGAAATAAATACATTTCAAATAATGCCCTAATAAGGGATTGTCTTATGATATTAAATGCACGCAGTTTAAACCGTATGCATACGCATACAATACTTTGAAAACTGGTGGCATTAATATGTAAACTAGTTTTATATAAATAACTATCTTTTTCCCTAGATTCCATCATATTTGATTAAACCGTTAGGCAAGCTTGAATCTGAAGTTCAATGACTGATTGTTACTACTGGACCCGAAAACATTCAAAGTCAAATTCAACATACGTGGCCGTTCGTTTATAACAGCATCACCTGCTATATTACACAACGGTAGGCCAGTAACCATGGCAGTTATTCGACATCTATTACGTCTCCTTAAGACCTATAGTCCTTTTTAACCACTTTAAGGAGCAGAAATAGATTCGAGATTGTTGTAAGTTGGTTGCTTTATAAGCAAGAATTATCACTTTGAAGAGTTATATCTTTATCGATGAAGTATGAGAGCAATATATAGAGAACTACAGGTTACTGCCTGATCTTTTTGTAATTATCAGACAAGGCTAAGAATAATAGAACGGCGAGGCTTGCCGAGCCGTTATTTTATTCGTGCCGAGCCTGATATATTACAAAAAGATCAGGCAGTAACCTATTTTTCTGTTATATCATACCTCTATGTCCCGATTTTAAGGTGTTAATAATGACGTCATGAGCACCCGCACTTAATATTTGTAAAAAATGTTTGTTTGCTGTTTGTGTTGCATTTTGTGTTTAAAATATATTACATCTTGGTATCAAATTGTTGTTTTTTTTTGTTGAATCTGATTTGATATTACTAAAAATGATTACTTTATAGTTGATTCCGAGTAGTATTACCATCCTCTACACATGACTGATATAAGAACTTTCTATTGACCATGATATAAAAAATATATCAGGCAACTTTATATCAGGCAGATATCAATGCGGTGGTATGATGAAATTAAGAAGTGCTCTGATAAAACGGCGCTCAATGCATGTGCGTACGGTGTCGTCACAGATTAGCCCTTACAGTCAACACCGGCTAATCAGGAGCGACTCTTTTCGCTTTAATGTTATTTTCTTTTTGTAGGACGACTCTTCTTATCAAACATTCACTTTAGGTGGAAAAGTGGTGTCCCTGATTAGGCTGTACTCGCTAAACTAAAACAACACTTTACGAACATGCATTAAATACCTTTCCCAAATGCGAAGCTCAATTATAATGATATTTCGACATACCTAAATTTCTGCCTTTGTAATCGCCGAAAGCTTCCAGTTTTGTGTCTGACTGATATACAACTTTGCCATCTCCAGAACTTTTGAGTCGTTTACGCTCGCTTCTCGTCTTGGACCTGCAACATTATTTAAGTACAGTTTGTTTAATTTTACAACAGTGTATGTGTATTTTGTCATGTTTGTTACACATAGTTTGAAACCTCTAATCCATTGATTGTTATATAACCGTTTATGTGTACTCATATATTATTTAAGAAACAACATTTGTCTTGTGTATATATATATATATAGAATCTGGCACGAGTTGTCATATCATACCATATTTTATCAAACGAGTTCGGGAAAATTCCTGGACGAGTTTAATAAAATATGGTATGAAATGACAACGAATGCCAGATCTTTTGTTATCCCACTTTTACAGCGAATTCGGTTGATTAAAGCCACGTTGATTAAATTTCATCTATAATCAACGGCACGTGCTACGTTGTTAGGCTACGTTGTAAACAAATGTAGTTCCTTGTATATAACAACTCAATGTTATATTGATGTTATAAAGTTTTTAGATTTGTAATCCAATATGAATAAAAGTGATATAAATAACGCACGACTCTTTGTCACAGAACGAAATTCTGATTTTAAAAACAAATGATTTTTTGATCAGCGGTTATTTATGGAACCCGGAGGAATACACTGACCTTGGTCACACTACAGTCATTGTCAAAGTACGACAAACACTCATGTAAACGCGAAATTATCCAGTTAAACTAGTTTTGTTTAAATAAAAAGGTTTACTAAATAAAAAGTAGGATAAATAGAATAATAGGTTAGTGTTGATTATAGATCAGGTTTATCATGCTCGGCACGAAAACGAAAAAGCACTCGCCAAGGCTCATGCTTTTTGTATTCTAAGATGTATTCATGATAAACCTGATCTATGATCAACACTAACCTATTATTCTCTATACCACATGCTTTTAAATGAGCAAATTCACTCCATATTTACGCAAACATAATGATAAATCCCGAATGTTGTTTAGATTTCGTGACGCCATTTGACGTTGAAACGTAATTTCAGCAAAATGCGATTGGTCAATCGAACGAAAACTAAGCCAAAGAAAACGCTTAAAAAGTATATTACACATGTGTAAGATAAATAAGATAAAAATATTTGTAATGGATATATTACATGGGAAACAGGGTATGGCATATGATAAAGTGAGTTATCAAATTGTCCCTTTCCCGATGTCTATTGCGTGCGATTGAAAGTACGAGTGTATCAAATGCACCGCTTTCTATATCTCAGCAACCATTCGTTTAGTTATGCGCATGTAATGACTAAATCAGCGGATTAGGGTGCTTACATCAAGAAATGAAGTTTACCAAGAAGCACATAGAGTCTGGGCGGAACACCGTGATGACATTGTCAAAGACGTACGTAACAATTTTAGTTTTTTTCAAGTGGAATGTCGTGTGTGCTCTGTGTCATTACCTTTTGTAGATTTGATAAAGCATCTATGTTACTAATATTATAATATAACCAAACAGCACATAAGTTATCCCTACAGTATTTTGTCTCTTTTACTGCAAAATTGTATTTCCAGTAAAGGTATATATTCAATTCTACCTCCACCCCCATCATCAATTTACTACTACCCAACCTTTTAATACTACAATTACTACAACCACAACAAGAAAAACTACAGTCACAACAACCGCAAGTTCTACTTATACACATACTGAAGTATAGTAGTACAATTACAACTGAACCTATGCAATAAAGAAACTTGTTCACATTCATTTGAAATTTTTGAAACAATTGATCACATCTATAATATATGGAATTATATTCAGTAATTATAAGATCGCTGTTTATCCATGAACACTGCTATATTGCTATATTGCTTATTTGTTGAAGGAACGAGTATTATTCTATTTTGTTATATATGACTTTTTAAATATTCCTTTATACCTGCTGCGGACGTGGCGTTTATTAGTTATGTTTAAATTGGTTTATACATAAACATATATCAGCAATTCTAAAATTTGTAATATCAAATTTACAGTTTACCTAATTGTACACTCGTGGAACTAGAAAGTCCTAACACCACGCAAAGCACAATAAACTTAGAGACGCTCATCATTTTTGCGTGTTCTGTGATTGAAGTTCTCGATTAATGTTTCGGTTTGTGAAGTGCATCGCTTATATAGCCGATGTACGTAATTAACAAATACCAAAAGATCAATTAGACGTCATGATGATAATAACAGCATCCAAAATATAAGTTATTTTTTTATAAAATTGTTGTACCCTTTCACAAATACCAGCCCAATTTGGATTGACTAATCTTCAGAATGTCGGAGTGTTTAGCAAACAAAATGTTTCAATTATATAGCTATTATCCGTTATTTAACGTCGTTGGTTTACTGATTGCGTCAATAATGGCGCCAAACAAATGGAATAAGTATTGCACAAACAGTGCAAAGAGTGAACAATTACACACACATACGGGTGTTGGCATTATAGAATTCCTATCGGTCTCAAATAATTGTAAGCAGCCTTGCATGGTTCTGATTAGCATAAAAGCGCTTTTTCTGAAGAATTGCTAATAAATACTAAGCATCGCGTCATTCGAATTTAGGTCTTATGGCATATACGGAAAGCGTAGTTCCAGACCAGCTTGGTTAAGAGCTACCCTGTCCGTTATAAAGATAAGGAATTGCGTCCTTATAAGCGCGCAGCTTTGGTACTGACCTATGTCGTGGTCACGAAATAGAAAAAAAGGGAGTGCAAAACTAAATAAAAGAGGAGTGCAATTAAAAAAAAAGGCAGTGCAGTAAATAAAGGAAGGGTGCATTAAACAAAAGAGGAGAGAATTTCGTAAGTAGTACTAATAGTAGTATGTTATGTTATATCAGAGCCTACCCTTTAGGACGTTTTCAATGGCTGATTAAATTGAGGAAACAAGATAGTATTTGATTTGCTGACTAACTCGTGGCCACGAGTCAGCAAAGTCGGGATCTCGAGATCTCGAAATTCTCTCCTCTTTTGTTTAATGCACCCTTCCTTTATTTACTGCACCGCTCTTTTTGACGATGCTGCTTCAGCATCGTCTAAGTTATGATACCATGAAAAATTCCTCACAATGGCGACCTATGTAAAAGACCGAGCAAGACCGATTAAGATAACTCGGTTTTTCTTATCGGCATACCTCGCTGATTTTAATTGATAACATTCTCTGACAGCAGAGTTGTCGTTCGTGCCTCAACATACAACAATGGCCGCGCCAATGAGAAAATGTTGCACTCGTGTCAAAACTTTCTTACAGCATAAATCGGCTTGTTTGGCTATTTAGAAACTTTCATTTAGGATATATGATTTATTTATTCACTAAATCTCCGCTAAGACAACAATGGATGGAATTCGAAGGATATATTCGATGTGAATGAAGGACTTTCTGGATCTTGACACGGCAAAACTGGCATACTGGTATTTTGAGTATCAATTTAAGTCACATTTTGCTTTATAATTTTTTTTTGAGCATTTTGCGACTTATTGATTGACTATGATACCCGATATCAACATATCATATGGGATTTGCAGATCACCAAGATGTCCTGAAATTCAATATTGATAACAAACTCTTTACTCAAATTACTGGTTTTTATTATTGCTTCTTTCTATTCTAGAACTTGATATCATTTTAAAGTTAAATGCACTGTTCCACAGTAAAAGAGACATTAAAGCGATATAGGCCAGTTTGGATCTAGATCAGCCTGCAGTCGCTTGAAAGCTGTTTGCTTAAAAGCTGTTTTCTGACAATAACAAATAGTTTGATTAAATACTGATTAGACTGCCCTTTTCCTGTGACCTGGCTCAAATATTAGAATTGTCATTAATCAAATGATTTTATTTCAAACATTAATCCAGTGTGTTTTTGAAGGTCCCTCGGCATGCTCGGGATCAATGACTCAAGCACTTTCATGTTGAGAATTGAATACTGCTTAAGGCGATGCTGAGGGGCGTGAGAGATGTTGCACCTTCTATTAACTCTCATGAACAGACTCAATAAAACTGAGTCGGCAATATTTAACTTAAATTTTGGTTTAGTTGCTCTCGAGGGATCGAACAATTTCAGAATCTACCTAAATGCCTAGTGGTAGAGTGTCGACTTTGATTGCAGGAGGTTGCGCTGTGAGTTTGATTCCCAGAAGCGGCGTTGAAAACTAGCCAACTGTGTTATCTACAAGGCTTCTAAACTTGATATACTAAGATAATGTGAATTTTCTCTCACATGATGGTCATCAGTTATATTATATAAAAACTTACAGCAGTAGTAAAACAATGGGACAATAATTTATGAACACATCTTACATTTGTCTTTGACACTTTGAGTTTGACATGGCCTAGATTTAAATATGTGACTTGTCTTTACCAGCACTCTTGTGACTCAGCTAAAGTGTATATGTACAATTGAAGATCGCCTAAATCCAGCTTTGCTATTATTGCTGTGCGGAAAGTTTTAAGGTTGTGACAAGTAAGCACAAACTGTTTCATTTCCGAGAGGCCATAACTGATATATTACAGTTTGAAAACAAGAAAAATCAGTGCCTGATTTAGAGTGCCTTACATAGTTCAATAAAAATTAATTTCAGAAGCCTGGTAACAGTTTACTGTTAATGTTATCAATATGTCAGACCAGGGCCTTGATTTTGAAATCAAGGACATGTATGGTCAGATGATGTAATTAAAGATTATACATTTTTTCAAACACATACAAATGTAAACATGTACCTGTAACTAATTTAGATGTTATAAATAGAAAATGCACTAAGTTAGAAGGCATTTGACTTTTCTGCTGGTGCATTGGATCACCAGGTGGCTCGGTTGCAATTGTTTGATGGACTGCGTGGATGTGTAGTTACATTATATACAGTATATCAAACTGTATTATTATCCCCCGCCATAGGCGGTGGGATATTGTTTTGGCGTTGTCCGTCCGTCCTTCCGTCCGTCCTTCTTTCCGTCCGCCCGTCCGTCCGTCCGGAGCAATATCTTGGAAGTGCTTTTGCGGATTTCATTGAAACTTGGTATGAGTATATATATGGATAATAGGATGATGCACGCCAAATGGCATTGTACACCATCTGATAATAACAGAGTTAAGGCCCTTTATATCTTGAAAAAATGCTTTATGTGTGTCAACAGCCATATCTTGGAAGTGCTATGGCGGATTTCATTGAAACTTGGTATGAGTGTCCAGAAGCATATTGGCGGGGAATATCAATTCAACGAATTTGCTTGTTTCAAATATGTTTGCATCTAGTATACTTCTATCGATAATGTTGACAAAATTAATGTATATGAATGATAAACTTGAGTGAAATCATTTAAATGATACTGAAATCATGACAGTAATTTATACTGATAATTATTTAATATATGGTGTGTGATACAATCATGTACATCTATATCAAATAAGATCATACTGTAACTTCAGTGATGAATTTCAGTGAATTAAATTAAATCCAAAATGTAAGTCACTCCCATTTCTCTCCCACAGCGCGCATACCTTAAGGTGTGTACCTATCCAGATCCAGATACAGATAAAAAATATTAATCATAATTATGTATCATGTTGTTTAGAGGGGATGATTTTCCCTCTGTTGTACCAATGTATTGTTTAACTTCTTTAATCAGTGTGTTTCAAAAGTGATATTATGGGCATCTAACAGTTTTTAGGTGTCCATCGCAACCGTTGTTTATTTGTAGTGTTTTCACTTCATATACACTTATATTTGTTAATGCAACATCAACATACTAAAACAATATCCCGGAAAGAGAAAAATAACGCATTTGAATATCAACCGTACTTTCGTTTGAACTGATCATGCATGTACGATGTGAAACTAAATTTAGTTTAAATGCAGATTCGTTCGTACGACACAAAGACACAATTTTGTTTTTCGGATCATTTCGGCTTACAGGACTGGGAGAGTCACGTAAGAATATCGAATATAAAGTATATGTTAATAAACAACTGGTAGCAAGATGAGTTGCAGGTAATTGGTCAGTAACCACATTTTATCTAACTCTTTTTACCTGTTAATTCTTTTCAGCTCAATTCAACAGTGAAAAATGTCCATAATATCACTATAAAGATATATAAACATAGCTCCAGGGTCAGAGCTTCAGGCAATGAATATTTCACTCCCTGATCTTTTTTTTCTAATGGATATATTAACTAGTTCCTACATTAAATACATTCAAATATATGTTAAGTAGTATCTGTACACATTGGTAGATTAAATTTGTACTTTAAACATTATTTTAAGCTCCACTGGCCAAATGCCAGCGGGGCTTATGTCAAGGTCCTGTGTCCGTCGTGCGTGCGTCCGTCCGTGCGTGCGTGCATTAACTTTCCCTTTAAACATCTTCTCCTAAACTGCTGGTTCAATTCTGAAGAAATTTCTCAGGAATGTTTCTCGGGTGAACCTCTTTCAGAATTGTTCAAATATGCCCCTGGGGTCAAATTTGCCCTGCCCCGGGGGTCACAAAATTGAAAACTTGCTTATATTAGGCATATTTTGTGAAAACGTTCAAAATCTTCTCGTCCATAACCATTGGGCCAAGGGCTATCAAATTTTGTATGTAGAGACATCTAATAGTCCTCTACCAACTTTGTTCAAACTATGCCTCTGGGGTCAAATTTGACCCTGCCCCGGGGGTCACAAAATTGAACATATGCTTATATAGGTTTCATTTTTTGAAAACTTTACAAATCTTCTCGTCCATAACCATTGGGCCTAGGGCTACCACATTTGGTATGTAGTGGCATCTTATAGTCCTCTACTAAGTTTGTTTAAATTATAACCCAATGGGTCAAGTTTGACCCTGCCCCTAGGGTCACAAAATTGAACATATGCTTATATAAGGCCTTTTTTTATTTTAAAATTCTACTTGTCCATAACCGTATGGAATAGGGCTACCAAATTTAGTATCTAGTGGCATGTAATAGTTCTCTTCTTAGTTTGTTCAAATTATGCCCCTGGGGTCAAATTTGAAACTGCCCTGGGGGTCACAAAATTGAATATATACTTATAAAGTGCTTATTTTGTGAAAACTTTAAAAATTTACTTGTCCATATCCATTGGGCCTAGGGCTACCTAAATTTGGTATGTAGTGACATCTTATAGTCTTCTACTAAGTTTGATCAAATTATTCCCCTGGGGTCAAGTTTGACTCTGCACCGAGGGTCACAAAATTGAACATAATTATGCTTATATAAGGCATTTTTTGTGAAAACTTTAAGAATCTACTTGTCCATAACTGTATGGCATAGGGCTACCAAATTTGGTATGTTGTGACAGGTATTAGTTCTCTTCTTAATTTGTTCAAATTATGCCCCTGGGGTCAAATTTGAAACAGACCTGGGGGTCACAAAATTGAATATATGCTTATAAAGGGGTTATTTTGTGAAAACTTAAAAATTCTTTTTGTCCGTAACCATTGGGCCTAGGGCTACCAAATTTTGTATGAAGTGACATCTTATAGTCCTTTACCATGTGTGTTCAAAGTATGCTCCTAGGGTGAAATTTGAAACTGCCCCGGGTGTCACAAAATTTAATAAATGCTCATAAAGGGCTTATTTTGTGAAAACTTAAATACTCATTGTCCATAACCATTGGGCCTAGGGCTACCAAATGTGGTATGTAGTGACATCTTATAGTTCTCTACCAAGTTTGTTCAAATTATGCCCCTGTGGTCAAATTTGACCCTGCCCCGGGGGTCACAAAATTGAACATATGCTTATATGAGGCCTATTTTGTGAAAACTTTAAAAATCTACTTGTCCATAACCATTGGGCCTAGGGCTATCAAATTTGGTATGTAGTGACATCTAATAGTCCTCTCTCAAATTTGTTCAAATTTCATCCCTGTGGTCAAATTTGGCCCTGTCCCCGGGGGGTCACATAAATGAATATATGCTTATATAAGGCCTATTTTGTGAAAACTTCAAAAATCCCTATGGCTATTAAATTTGGTATGTAGTGACATCTAACAGTCCTCTACCAAATTTGTTCAAATTTTATCCTTGGGGTCAAAATTGACCCTGCCAAGGGGTCACAAATTGAACATATGCTTATATAATGCCTATTTTGTGAAAACTTTAAAAAAAATTGTCCACAACCATTAGGCCTAGGGCTACACAATCTGGTATGTAGTTATATTGTATAGTCCTCTACTTATTTTGTTCAAATATGCCACAGGGTCATATTTGATCCTGCCAGGGGACCACAAAATCGATTATATGCTTATATAGTGCCTATTTTGTGAAAACTTTAAACATCTTATTGTCCTTAACCATAAGGCATAGGGCTACCAAATTTGGTTTGTAGTGACATCTTATAGTTCTCTACCAATTCTGTTCAAATTATGCCCCTGGGGTCAAATTTGACCCTGACCGGGGGTCACAAAACTGAATGTACGGGTATATGGGACCTTTTTTGTGAAAACTTTAAAAATCTTCTTGTTCATAACCATTAAGCCTAGGGCTACCAAATTTGACATTTAGTGACATCTAATAAACCTCTACCAAATTTGTTCAATTAATGCATCTGGGGTCAACTTTGACCCTGCCCTGGAGGGTCACACAATTGAATAAACGCTTATAAAGCGCCTATTTTGTGAAATCTTAAAAAATCTTCTTGTCGAAAACCATTCGGACTACGGCTACCAAATTTGGTAAGCAGTAACATCTTATAGTCCTCTACCAAGTTTGTTCAAATTATGCCCTTTGGGTCAAATTTGATCCCTGACCCGCGGGTCACAAAATTGAACATTATATACGCTTATATCTTGCTTATTTTGTGAAAGCTTTTAAAATAATCTTGTCCTTAACTCTAGGACCTAGGGTTAACACAGTTGTGTATCTAGTGAGATATAGTAGTCCTCTACAAAGTTTGCTAAAATTATGCCCCTGGGGTTAAATTTGACCCAGCCCAGGGTGTCACAAAAGTGTACATGTGCTTAAATAGGGCCTATATTAAGTATTTGCACATGCCGAGAATATTTGCTTCAGCCTTTTTTCAGCAGTGGAGCGATACAGGGCCATCATGGCCCTCTTGTTTAGTGTTAAAAAGATATAGTACAAATTTTAATGCTTGGTGAAATAAGAGCCTTAGTCCAAGCGGTATTTAAACATTTTTAAATGGTAAAATTTTCGAAAATATATGCCCATTTTCTCTTCAGCACTGGCCATATATTAAATGTATACCATTTAACCACTTTTATATGGAGCCCTGACCTGATCTCAAATGTATATCCCTTTTCTCTGGCACCCTGGTCATATCCTGTAGATCACCTAATAAACACCTATTAAAATGGCAAATTATACGCAGAACAGTTCATTATATGCAATGGTTGAAATAAATGCTTCAGAAAAAAATGACATCCTTTTCACATGAAAATATAACTTTCACAGTCATGGAAAAAGAGCTCAGTCAACACAGATCAAAAATATTTTTTATTTGTCATCATCCCCATATCTTAATGCTCTATGTGCATAAATAGCTCAAGTATTCATGAACTCAGGACAAACAATTGTATTTTAAGTCCTTAGTTGACCTGGCGATAGTTATAAGATTATTATAGGCTCAATCAGTAATTTATATAATTATTTATGCGTTGTGTATTGTTAACATATACACGATCATGCAGTTCCATGATAGCAATAAATAATAACAAGGCCACCCATACTATAAAGGTCATTGGCAAAGCCTATGGTAAAAATGTGAACACACTGAGTGTAATCGCCCTCTCTTGCCAGCAAAAACAACACGTTGACATGTTGTCATTTTTGACAGTTCTACTTTAACTTCCGTTTTGTGATATCAAACTATGAACAATTATGTTGCTGAGAAAAATATCGCCGATTGCTTATATAACATATTTTCTATACATTTCTTCAATTAACTAACATCAATACACGAATTTCTTCGTTATTTCAAACATTCCTGACAGGCTACCGCTTTGTTTACATATTTCGCTAACATTTTGACGCGCGTAGGTAGGAACTCATTACCGCTTCCGAAATGTGTATTCATACTATTGCCTTCGAGGTACTCATCCGATGTTTGACGGAAAGGGCCGAGAATGTGCGATTGTGGGTCAAGTTTTCTACGGGTACTACTTCCCCATACCCCCATTTTTCCGTACCCAAACTTTTTGTACCCTATTTTTTCGTACCCAAACTTTTTTTCGTAACCAATTTTTTTTTCGTACCCGTAAACACAATTGTTGTGATGTAGATAAACTTAAATTGATGTTTTAATATCCATCCTCTTCAAAAGCATCGTCACACCAGTACTATCAGTACTTTGATTTTAATTGAACTCCTCATTTATTTAGTTTTGCACTCCTCTTTTTTCTATACCGTGGCCACGAGTTACTAAGTCGTGGCCACGAGATAGAAAAAAAGAGGAGTGCAATTAAAAAAAGAGGAGTAAATGTCACCTCTATTCCATCGTAAGTACCCAATTTTGGGCATCGCGCAGGTCATACTGTGCATTTGATTACACTGTGACTTTACTAGACTTATTTTTATCTATCGATGATTCATTTAGCAAAAGTATCGTTCTTTACAGCTGCAAATTATGAAATATCCAGGAATAGATATGTTTCAACATTTTCATATATTAGAACTGGTCACACTAAAATGTATTCTTAACATATGCCATTAATGACCTTGGTATGAATCAGAAACTTTGCTCAAAGCATATTTATTTAAATTTGCAAACAACGTTAAATGAAATCAAAACCATTAAATATATAATAAATGTTGTCATATCCTAACATACAACACATGACAAAGGTTTAATTAACTAAATTACATAAAATAATTTGGACCGTGCTCTGTGAAAAAGGGGTTTAATGCATGTGCGTCCTAGAATAGCCTGTGTAGTCCGCACAGGCTTATCAGGAACGACACGTTCCGCCTAATTTAGATTTTTGCTAAGAATAGCTTTTCTTGAAACGAAAAATATCATAAAAGCGGAAAGTGTCGTACCGGTTAGACTGTGCTAATCAGGGACTACACTTTACGCACATGCATTAAACCCCGTTTTGATAGAGAACGGCCCATTTATAAATACACCGATTTCGACAGCTACATATTGCAAACATGCGATCCAACATCATGTGAATATTACTTCACTGGGCATAATGAAATTGTTATCGAAATTGTAACTTTTTGTGTGTATAAGTATATCGTTAACAGATAAAGATCGTTGCCCGCGCAAACATTGACCAAGGGCACATTATTTCAACATGTGGAAAACTCTAGGTCCCGGAATTTCGATCCACGCTTTGTCCAACACCTTCACTGAGCAAGTAAGTGTCTCGTTGGCCTGAAATAACACAAGGGTAAGTCCATTTATAAAATACATGCATTTTCGGGAACAAACATAACCATTAAATCCTTTTATTGATCGATTAAACACCTTTAAAAAATTGTGTGCATTTTAAATACGTTTCGGATCTGTTTTGCTGTAAATTTGTTCCAATGAATTATTATTCACATCTTTTAAAACATGATCCCCCTTTTGACATGTGTCCACGCGTTTTCCTTCAGTGCACAATGCGATAAGAGGTATTATATCAGTCTAAAGAAACATGATGCAGAGTGATATTTAAAACAAACACAATTATTTTGAAGCAATAGGACACAGAAACAATTGCACACATTTTAATTTCAACAAACAAGGTACAATAATTCCATTACAACAACATATCATAATCTTGTTAATGACGGTGTTATTGATGGTTTTGATGATGATGATGTTGATTATGATAATCATGATGAAGAAGTAAAAGATGATGCTAATGATGATGGTAAGGAGGAGGAGGAAGAGAGTGATGATGATAGTGATGATGATGATGATGATGATGATGATGATGATGATGATGATGATGATGATGATGATGATGATGATGATGATGATGATGATGATGATGATGATGATGATGATGATGATGATGGTGGTGATGATGGTGATGCTGATGGTGATGATGGTGATGATGATGGTGATGATGATGGTTATGATGATTATGATGACATAATGATGGTGATGTTGGTGATAATGATGATGATGGTGATGATGGTTATGATGAAAATGATGGCAAGATGATGTTGGTGATAATGACGATAATGGTTGGTGATAAAGGTGATGATGGTTATGCTGACAATTATGACCGGATGATGGTGATGACGGAAGGAAGTGGATGAGGAGGAGGATAATACGCTTACATTCCCTGTGATTACAGACAGCTGGATGGTCAGATAGTAACGTACTCCAGCCACCACCTTCAAAACCGAATACACGTTTGATGTTCACTCACAATGATTTCAGACCAGAATTAAATGTATAGCAAGGATCAAACGATGGGTGTCAAGACAACAACATATTTAGATTTTTAAATGGTCTGAAAACTATTTTAAAGATGACAATTATGTGTGAATATCGCATATCACATTACGAGATAAACGATCTCATTTAACCAAACTAAACAGTCTTAAGCATAACTCGAGGAGTTCCAATTGTAATATTAATATTGGACAAATTTGGGACGTGTTTTCACTGAACATACCTGAGTTTGAGCCCGTGATACAGCCACCAGGCTCCCATTCAGCTCACTACTGGCCCACGCTGCAATTTCCTGAACTTTTGGGTCATTCACGCTTACTGTTTTCCGTCCGCCTACCAATAAAGCCTGGGTTAGAGTGGGGAGTTGTTATATGCTATTATAGAGTTTATAAATATTCCTTTTTGTTAACGAATTTCCCTTTGAGCATATATTTTAGTTTAGTTGACGCCAATAGTTATTGTATTTATCATGATAGCTCATTAATTATGAATGGTATTAAAAAAACAAATGAAACCGAAGAAACTAGTGTACTAATGAATTTACGTTTGTGACGACTCCAATAAAAGTTATCGAAACTCGTATATGCCGTACATTTGCTGATAAAAAAGCTCATTCGACAATAAAAAAGAATATGTAAGTAAACATCTATGATCTGTTATCTGCAATAGAATATGATAAACCTCATTCTGATAAAACTTGGCTTTATGAATGCACGTAAAGTGTCGTCTGCACATTACAAATCAGTGTAGACACTTTCCACCTTAACTTGATTTTTGCAAAAAAATGATACTTTCTTTAAACGAAAAATACCATAAAGCGGAAAATATGTCGTCCCTGATGAGTGTGCGTGGACTGCACAGGATAATCTGGTACGCCATTTACGCACATGCATTAGGCCCAGTTATCACAGAACGCGGTCCAAATAATACAAACCCAATAATCTCCTAGAGTGACACAAACCCAACACCAAACAAAGCGCGATAACAGTCTTTGTATTCATCATTTTGCGGTGTTGTTCGATGGGCATTACAAACATGTATGTCATCATTCTAGTCTATTACATCTGATAAACAACAAGTATGTTAAAGCGGACAGAGAACACAACAAAACAGAAGAAAATCAAAACCGTTTCATACTTTGATTTATTGTTTGAAGTGTCAATGGTGTTGCTTTGAGTGTTGCTGGTATGCGGGGGAATGGGGGGGTGGTAAATAATCAATATATTATATTTGCATCGTGCTTATAACATGGCTTTAATTTGTATGTATTTGTGTTTAGCGACTTAAAGTGTGTTACAAATGCCCGAGCCTCTTTAATATAGACTGTGTGACGAAATGCCTGATGGGCAATATCCGTTAATCAAGGATATCCTGCACAATTATATCGTAGGTTGTAAATTTCTTCACAGATAATTTCCTCTTCGCGAACAACTCATGTACGCTTGATTTTCTCTTAAATTAAGCTTATTTTAGACATTAAAGTTGAATATCGATGGCACTTTCCCCGTTTAGACAATATACATAGACACTGCAACGACTATTTGTTTCAATACGCGCCTCCAATGTACTTGACATTATACACAAAATAATTACCCTTATAAGAATTTTTACTACTACGAGTTGAAAACCTATAATGATGCCTCAATACATTTCATTATTTACGGTTGTATTACATCTCCCAATTATTCAGCGCCAGCTTAACGTGTCCTTGGCGACACTTTTTTATGATAACAAAGGGATAAGTTTTAATTGCTGCATACCATAATTTAGAAAGTCATGCATTATGTAAGACTTTATACTTTAATTACGCTCACTAGGTAGGATAACGTGTATGGGTTCACTGACCAAAAAAACGTCTGTATTTAGGTGGCAACGCACTGACCTTGAAACCACAGGGTCACATGAGTCCCTGCTACACCTCACCTGAAACAAGTCTTTGGCACGAGGAGTGAAGTGACAATACCGACGGCTTATCAGATTTTACATAGTATGAGTTTATGGTTGCTTAACGTATTCGTGTTTGTTCTATAAATGGCAAGTTAAACATTTTTTGTAAATAACATGTTTATGAAAAGCATTTCATGGGTGATTAAAACGTGAAAATAGTAAAATTGTTATGAAAATAATGTACAGCGCAGTGGCGACCTGAAGGTCTGTCCCCACGTTGATTGTGGTAGACATGTCTGTAATAGCGATTTCATTATGAAATTCTGGCAAAGTGCATGTTATATCACATCAAAGATGCAAAGTACACAATCAACGCATGCTCGGTAGGAAATCAATTAATTCGGAACATGGGCGTCTGCAGGAATGATCCTAGAGGGGAGTGGTCAAGGTTTTTTCCCCCTTTGCCGCCAGAGGCGTAGAAAACTTTAAGAATAAGGACAGATATTGGTACATTATGAAGTATATCTGGAAGGTTA